>NC_090266.1:1201007762-1201350262 GCF_040414725.1 Anabrus simplex | reverse complement strand
TAGATGTTGAAACCAAGAGAATGATGGCCCACCGTTACTCGTTACTTCGACATTATAAACAAACCTTAGATGACACAGACTTCGAATCGTACCGCATCTTAAGAAATCGCACAAAGCAGTTAATCAGAAATTTTAAAAATGTGCATATTTCCGGAATTTAGGTAACAACTTTAATTCCAATCGCGCATGGAACCAATTTAGAGCTCTAGGAATAGGACAACATCAACAGAGCCTGACAACTCCTGATATTCTACTTGACGAACTGAACGATTACTCTAGTAGAATAAATATTCAACCTACCCCAATTAACTGCCCCGACTCACCGCCCTCCTCTCCAGCCAATCCGCCATTCACATTTCAGTGTCACAGAAAATCAGGTTAAAAAGGCTTTGTACTCGATGAAATCAAAGGCCACGCGCGTAGATGATATTCCTATTACTTTTATACATAATATTATGGGTGCTGTCTTGCCTATACTGACGCACATACTGAACTACTGTTTACTAAACGGAATTTTCCCTACTATCTGGAAAACAGACAATATTGAATATTATACTGGTACCTAAGAGTTTAGACCCACAATCACTCTCTGACATTCGTCCTGTGTCCATACTCCCTGCGCTTTATAAACCTTTGAACGTTTAGTATACGAGGAAGTTCTGGAATACCTAAATAAAAATGCTCCTTTGGACCCTTTGCAATCTGGATTTAAGAAGGGTCACAGTACCGCGACAGCACTTTTGAAGGTAAGAAGAAACGCTATAGACAAACGACTGCTCGCTATACTTATCATTCTTGACTTCAGTAGCACCTTTGACACTATAGAAATTCCGACTATGATAAAGTAAATGGAACTGCTAAATTTCGACCTGGCTGCGCTTAAGTTTCTTAGTTATTATTTGAGTAACCATCAACAGCGTGTAACAGTAAACGACAAGGCCTCTAAATGGAAAATGAAACTTAGTGGTGCCCCACAGGGCAGTATTCTAGGGCCCTTACTTTTCTGTATTTATATCAATGACATACCATCCGTGATAGGAAATAACATATCGACACTGCAAGACAAGATATTAACAATGACCTCCGATGACTCAGTATATATGCACAACGAAATTCTCTTATACTAAACTCCGCAAAATCTCAGGCAATCATAATTGGATCACGAAAATCACTGAGCTGCTCAATGTCGCAATCCTGCCTATCCTACTGAATGGTAACATTATTCCCTACAGTAAAACGGTTAAAAATCTCGGCTTAATTATGAATGAAACACTTGATTGTTCTGGTCACACGAAAGAAATACGTAAAAAGACTTTTGGAATGCTTCACCCTCTTAAACGGCAGAGGGATATATTTCCATTTGAGCTAAAGGCCAAACTAATACAGACACTCATGCTCCTTGTTCTTGATTATTGTGACGTTTTAGTTGATATGGCGAGAGAAGAAACACTTAAACTTCAACGAGCACTGAATTCCTGCCTGCGATTTATTTACAACATCGGGTACGATGTTCATACCACCCCATACTATCAGGCTGTCTCATGGCTGAGGTCTGATAAACGTCGGCAGCTACACATTTTAACGATGGTGTTCAGGAGTGTTAGCTGAAAGTCAGCCACTGTATATTTCTTCTAAATTCACCTTTTTATCATCATTTCACAACTTAAATACACGTTCTAGATCTTTTCTTTCTATTCCACTGCACCGCACAAATAAAATTAATAAATCATTTGTGGTGATCGGCGCCATATTATGGAATTCCCTGTCAGCTCAGGTCAGAGATCAAGATTTAAGGTTATCGTCACCATAAGACCTATCTGTGTCGGAGCGACGTAAAGCCCCTAGCAAAAAAAAAAAAAAAAAAAAAAAAAAGATTTAAGGTCACCTGCCGACACTACCTGCTGAGGACAGCAGACTGAATGGTTGAAGTGTGAATGTGTGCGTGCCTGAAGATTAGTCATTTTTAAGAGTTTTCAATATTGAAATGAAATGGCGTATGACTTTTAGTGCCGGGAGTGTCCGAGGACATGTTAGGCTCGCCAGGTGCAGGTATTTTTATTTGACACCTGTAGGCGACCTGCGCGTCGGGATGAGAATGAAATGATGATGAATACGACACATACACCCAGCCCCCGTGCAAGCGAAATTAACCAATGACGATTAAAATTCCCGACCCTGCTTGGAATCGAACCCAGGACTCCTGTGACCAAAGCCCAACTCGCTAACCATTTAGCCATGGAGCCGCACTTTTTAATATTAATTCGTTTTAATATTAATTTAGTAAGTAATTTATTTAAATTTATTTTTAATTATATTAATTTATGTAGTTTTAACTGTTTTACGTATCTCAGTATTTTATTTAAGATTTTGATTAGTGTGTGGTTAAGTGTACGAGAGGGCCTCGAGCCCTAACTTCGCCACTGTAAAAATGGCACTAATAAATAAATATAGAATGTAAGGGTATGGGTATAGATATTTTGTTAGTTGGCAAAGAAAAATATACGTCACAACATATGCTACGGAGTGTTAACCTTGTCCTATTAGTTTCCCTAGCGGTTAGGGCAGCGCAGCTGTGAGCTTGCATCCGGGAGCCAGTGGATTCGAACCCGTCTGTCGGCAGCCCTGAAAATGGTTTCCCGTGGTTTCCCATTTTCACACCAGGAAAATGCTGGGGCTGTAGCTTAATTAAGGCCACGGCCGCTTCCTTCCCACTCCTACGCCTTTCCTATCCCACCGTCACCATAAGGCCTATCAGTGTCGTTGCGACGTAAAGCAAATTGTTAATTCGTTTCCCTCGCAAGCCTGGGGTGCGGAATATAGTAGTATAAAGTTACAGTTTTATGACGCTAATATTCGTATGTATAATTTTTATTAACGTGCCAGAAACCAACGACATGGAGCTGTTGCCATTTCAACACCGTTTAGAGGGCCACCTACCAAAGTCGGGATTTGAACCTGCGAACTCGGACTCAGAAGGACAGCGACTCAACCAACTGAACCACATTAAAAGGAGGCGTTTGTGATTATTGTTATAAATAGATTCAGTTAGTATGTTTACACAGGTTTAATAAAGTGCATTATTAAGGCGTACGTTTTCCAACTGTCCTAAATGCACGAGACCGGACGGAAGAACTAGCTGGAAGCTAAAGAGCCTTGCAGGGGTGTCGCTTCCTTCTCTGTACACTTTTCCAAACCAAACTCCATGGCATTACAGCCCCGAAGGGCCATCGCCTACCAAGCGACCGCTGTTCAGCCCGAAGTCCTGCAAATTACGAGGTGTCCTGTGGTCAGCACGACGAATCCTCTCCGTCGTTATTCTAGGCTTTCTAGACCGGGGCCGCCATCTCACCATCAGGTAGCCCCTCAATTATAATCTCGTGGGCTGAGTGTACCTCGAACCAGTCCTCAGATCCAGGTAAAAAAAAACCTGACCTGGCCGGGAATCGAACCCGGGGCCTCCGGTAAGAGGCAGGCAAGCTACCCCTACACCGCGGGGTTGGCTTGTTACTTTTAGGTATCCTTATTTTGGAATTAAGCTTAAGGCATCCTGCATTCGATGCCCGCCACTGACAGAGTTAAGAAAGGCATGGAATCGGGAAGATACAGCCTTGTTTGTGGGTGCGATAGAGTTGGCCATGAGTCTCCCGTGATCGAAATATCTACGACCTGGTAGGTAGTCACCTTCACGGGGCGTAGTACCAAAGTGGTTCCTTTTTTCAGAAAAAAATTAAATGAAAATTCTACTTCCTCACAAACGAAGAACGATATTATCAATTTTACGAATAGTTTCAATAATGCAGCCGGTTTAGAGTACAGAAGCTATGATTTCGATTGTTGGATATAATTACATGGTAACAATCAAATCCATCAATATCTACAGAAGATCCGTCACCGCACTCGGTAGGACCGGCTTTCTTTTCATATCCACCGGGCGAGTTTGCCGTGCGGTTAAGGGCGCACAATTGTGTGCTTGCATCCGCTTCGAACCCCACTGTCGGCAGCCCTAAAGATGGTTTTCCGCGGTTTCCCATTTTCACACCTGATGGCGGAGCTGTTGAGGATCAAACCAGCCTTAGAGCTGAAGACTGAACATACAATTAAGGCTACGGCCGCTTCCTTTCCACTCCTAACCGTTTACTTTCCCATCGTTGCCATAAGACCTACGGTGCGACGTAAAGCAAATTCTAAATACAAAATAAAACATCTTTTCACAACCCCTTCCAAGAAAAAGTTGTATCCACGCCACTGCATCCACTCAACATTCAAGGTACAAAGTAAGCCCGCAGAATGGTTGATACTCAAAATACATCATCATAAATGATGCGGTTATGACTCAAAAGTGCTAAAGAAAGGTAAGGCACGCAACCTAGTGTTTTAAGTAGAATCTGAATCAATAGAACGTGACTTCCCATTTTAAAAATGTTTCATGCATCGACTGCGACTCAAGCCTCGGCCATCTTGATGAGAAGATAGAACCATTGGAACTGAGTTATCACGTCCGTTTATTACAAGATAGTTACATGCACTTTTGATGGTGCCATTTGAGGTTCCAATCAGTCCCCGGGCATTTGACAAAATATATAGACCTACCTATAGAACTAAGGCACGCATCTGCGATTTGTCTTGCTACTGTCAGAATTAAAAAAAAAAAAAATAACTTAGCGAGGGTGCACATTATTTTGCCCTTAGTGACAAAACGGTCCATCTTCAAATAAAGTTACTTATATGGCACAAAATTAGGAACTAACGTGCAGCTCACAATCCTGTCACAGTCTTCCGAACGCTGCAACTTAAACATAGCACATCTTTCAACCACGGTACAACCCCAGTTTCCTGGAACCGATCTGCAAAAGCTGGCACGATGTTGTAAGCTTTGAACTGTTTCTGGCCGTGGACACCGTTATCTCAGTGGTCACGTTCCGGCCCCCTATTGAGTAATCCCTGGCTAATTGCCCTTTTCTTCATCTTTTGGCATTTGCCAACACACAATTGCATTCCCAATACTGAGGCCTCTACAGTGAAACATCCCCGCGCATCACAATCCTAAGTGTTTTCCTTTCATTCAAGCAGTACAAATATGGAGAATTATGAATGGCCGTATTGAGCCCTGCTAGTAGATTCTTTGTCCCTACGTTAATTTAATATTTCGGCGTAAGATTTTAAGTTGTTCGTACCGTACGTAAAACAACGGCTGATCCTCGCTCTAGTTCAGTGCTTAGCCTGATGTTTGATTTTCAACCAACTTTCACTGCATAAGATTATATCAAAGGACAGTGGTATGAAAATCGCTTTTAGTTCATCTATATGCGTTTGAGGAACTAAACTCTGGGCATTAAGGCGACATATGTGAAGTGCGCTTTTGTGTCTATTTAGGGCTGACTGGAGAATGTATGTTGTAGCTTCAAGGTGTGGGGGGTGTGGTTCAGTTCAATGGACTAGCAGGTAGACAGTTTGAAGGGATGGGTGGGGAAGGGGAAGTGTGACGAGGGAAAGTATTGCTATGGTCAGAGGGATTAAGGCTGTTTGGGGTATGCATTGCCAATAGCTGAAATGAAACCAACTAGAACACAGCATGCGACTACATCCTATGAATGTGGTCAGCAATTAACGTATTTTAGATAATTAAATTGTCAGTAATAATAATAATATCGACAACGTGCAACAGCAGATTAGGCGTACAGAATATTCAAGTAGGAGCTTATTCTACGAAGTGTTGATGTTAGATCTATGTAGACGTAATACGGAGGCCTGACTTAAATTAGAACCAGTTAGGAAATTTTTATTAAAGAGTAAGTACATCGACAGGTGGTAGGATAAGACGACAGATAAGCGAATAGATATTTTGATAAATAGATAAATAAATACGGTAAATGGATAGATAGGTAGATATACTGAGAGTCAATTCAAGACCTTAGCGGTCCCTTCGATGTTAGTCAGACTTCTGGTCGGTGAAAAGGCTTCCGCAGCGCCAAATATTTCCCTAGGTTTGTTACTTGTTCCTGAAGTCAGGAGCTTCCTTCAGTTTGGTTAGATATTCTGGTGAACTGACTTGACGAATTAAAAATGTTTGCCCTGTATAAATATGGAAAATATATCACAGGTTGTATGTTATTCGGGTTCGTTACCAACTCTTATATTTCATACGTAGATGACTATGATTAGTTATTGTTCTCAGCGATGTATGTAGCAAAATAATAATAATTTAATATAATATTGATATCTTATTGCACTGTGTACTTAGTAAGCTTTGTTCGAGTTCATTCCATTGCTATAAGTTCGCATAATATGTGCGACGTTGAAGATGGATCCAAGAAAACTGTTGGCAATACTGGCTGCAACAGCATGTTCAGTATTCAGAATGGCTGCCAGCTGTGAGCAAGACGTGTGTGATGCAGTGACGCTCGAGTCCCCTGTGAAATACTTTAAAGCTAACAAAAGTGGAGAGAAATTAAGTGGGAAATCTAAACCAAATTGTTTTAAACGTTTACAGTAGCCTACGAGATGAGAATCCGCTGTGGACTGTGGAAGACGTGAAAAACACCGCGCAGCTGACCGGCGTTTCTGTGTACAGTGTTTACACCGCTCGCGTGGAATGTAAACTCCACAGAAAATCCAAGTCTCCAGCGAAAGGTCGATACGTCACTCGCCGTAAATAAAACAGGAAGGGCGTTAACACGGTATGGGAATAAGATCCTTGGCGTATTCGATAATAATAATCATAATTTGTACTTTGCTTTATATTCGTACCGCAGAAATGTTGTCATGAGGGGATCATGAGTTCGTTTTTACTTTCCGAATGACGAGACTAAAATATTTACAACATTCCTGGAAACATTGTATTTTGCAATCCCACTCACAGGTGGTTTGTTCAGCTTTTTGAACTGTGAGAAACTGCCACTGATAGTCGTTGCACGAGAGCAGAACCGTATACTTTACGTTGTAAGTCCCCATGTGCCTCACACAAATTGCATTATGAAATAAAAATAAACCTTGCTTCTCTTGCCTCGGTATTCATCAGTAATCTGTAGGTTTTACATGGTCAATAACGGAGTAAATAAGTATGGTACGTAATCACAGTACAGCTATGTGAAAGGATGTGATTTCGTTTGATGCTTCACTATTTGAGAATGAAGTACTTGTCAGATAGACGCACAGCGTTAATAATAAGCCGGTTGTGGGGGAGATGGCGAACGGAGAAGGGAAGGGGGAACAGGGGACGTGCTCACGTGCGGAAGGATACTTTTCCTAAGCTCTTGACTTAAATTTCAGATATAGATAGCTAGATAAAGTTACTTGAAATAAATAAATAAAAAAGCTAGCTTCTCGGCCGTGGGATCCCAGGACGGGTTCGGCTCGCCAGGTACAGGCCTTTTGACTTAACATCTATAGGCGACCTGCGCGTCGTGATGAGAATGAAATGATGAAGAAGACAACACATACACACCCAGGCCCTGTGCCAGTGAAATTAACCAATGATGGTTAAAATTCCCAACCCTGCCGGGAATCGAACCCGGGACCCCTGTGACCAAAGGCCAGCACGCTAACCATTTAGCCATGGAGCCGGACAGACATTGTCAAGTGATAAGGCAGCACTGCAACAGAAGCTTATGCCATAGTTTCCTTTTCCTAGTGAAAACATCCTGCCGTGAGCGATGACACAAATTTCACTAGGACAGGTCTTGTTTTCCCTGGTGATCGAGGTCCTACTCTGTGACACCTATCAATGTCATTAAGTCTAACATCTGCACCTACTGCTTTGCACACATTGAGCACTAGTTCATCAGTTTCGTTCGAATTTCGGGGATGCCGAAAATTCTTACATTATTTCTCCTGCTGCATTGCTCCAATGAATCGCACTTGGCGTCCAGATCCTCCTTCAGTTTGCGGATTTCCGTCTCCTTCTTATGAAGTTTTTCAGTTGACTCTGAAAACGCTTCGATATTACATTTTTAACTTTTTTCAAGTTCTTTTATGACCACTTCTGTTACGCGGGTCGAAATGGCCTGCACAATTTTTTCAAGGAAGCTGTCCGAGTTAATGAAGTCGTCCATCGCGCACTTCACGAGGCGGTCTACGTTAGCAGCACTGGTAGTGGCTGGGCTTCCAACTCCGTTGTTTCGGCGGCCCATTTTCTTTGCAATGCGAATTTGGAAGAAAAATAAGATCAATACTGACAAAACGTGTGGGTATATTGATTCGCAAATAAAAATGTAACACTTCCGCAAGTTTTTATCACTTTCACTGCTGTATAACACCTTCAAATCACTTGATTACTGTGGAGCCTCACTCACTTACGTCCGTCACCAACCATACCGGTATCGCATTATACAGTTTAGATTAAAAAACTGATTATCCGTATATTTCAGAAACAAATTACTCCTTAATGGAAATTAGTCAAGTCACATGTAAGTACGTAATATTCACAAGAGTGCTGGGCTGAATGGCTCAGACGGTTAAGGCGCTGGCTCTCTGAGCCCAAGTTGGCAGGTTCGATCCTGGCTCAGTCAAGTGGTATTGGAAGGTGCTCAGATCTGTCAGCCGTAGCTTTACTGGTATATAGAAGAACACTTGTGTGACAAAATTTCGGCACCTCGGCATCTGCGAAAACCATAAAAAGGCGTTATTGGGACGTAAAACCAATAACAGGATTATTAATATAGAAATTTCTGACAGTTGCAGTACAAAAGCAAGAATAAAGTACAATAGATCTTCTCTCTAACATATGAGTTAGCTAGAGTTTGTAACAGCATTTATTTCCCAACATTCTTCCTCAACTCAATTTTTGAAGACTCGTTTATTAGTAATTGCAAATGGAGAACGTTACACGCACGACTTAAGTCAAATACTAATGCCTACAACAGGAGAAAGTTACCCTCTCAACTTCAACGTAACACCAACACCACTGGTCGTGCGATGAGAGAACCTCTCACACAGGGCGCACGAACCTTTGTTCCAACTAGAGGAGGGGATGCTTACCCTTCAAATGTGAATCATCTTACTCATAACAGTTATAAACTCAGCTAGAAGAGGGAACAGTCACCTCCCATTCATCGCTGAACAGTAAACTCACAATACAAAATAATGTGAGAGAAAATCTCATATAGTGACCACTCGCAGGTTAAGAAGAGAGGTATTTACAAGGCTTCTTTGACCCGCATGCAATCATATTTAAATAATTTTGATGAAAGTAGAGGTACTGCTGAGAACCCTTGTAGACTTGAAAACCTTACGAAGGCCTATTCCAATACAACGAAGTTCAAACTAAGCTTGAAAGAAGAGATGAAAGTGAAGAGCATTCTCAGGACAGGGAAGCCTTTGAAGAAATGTACTCGCTCGAATAACTTACCATATCTTCCTAAGATAGCTTTCTCTGGGGATTATAAAGACTGGATAAGTTTTAAAGATACCTTCCAGAGCCTAGTCATAGATAACGAATCTTTATCTCAAGTTCAAATGTTATGTTATTTAAATTCAGCTCTCAAAGGTGAAGCAAAACACCTCATTCAAGGCGGGCCTATTTCAAATGAAAACTTCAAGGTGGCTTGGTCCTTGATTAAGACTAGGTATGACAACCCAAGACTGATAGTTCTCAGACATGTACACAAATTGCTCACCCCCCCCCCCCCCAA
Organism: Anabrus simplex; assembly: GCF_040414725.1. Classification (NCBI taxonomy): domain Eukaryota; kingdom Metazoa; phylum Arthropoda; class Insecta; order Orthoptera; family Tettigoniidae; genus Anabrus; species Anabrus simplex. The sequence goes on along the minus strand of NC_090266.1, from coordinate 1,201,340,633 downwards.
AGATTGTAAAGAATTCACCTACTGTGCTCAGGCAATTACTCAAGCACATGACAAGCAACAAGGTTGCATTAGAGGCACTTCAGTTAAACTCGTCACTCTTTGAAATAATGCTAATTCAGATAACCCTTGAACACCTGAATACCAAGATAAGAGAAGAATTTGAGGTTACTGTTGCTTCTCAAGAGACTAACAGTGCCACAATGTCTCGAAATTGTGAAGGAAAATAAACTTTGTTTTAATTGTCTCTCGCCTTCTCAATGTAAGGCCTCTGACTGCAAGAGTGGTTCTTGTAGTTCTTGTGGGGTTAGACGACATATTTTGCTGCATGCTGTAAACAGAAAGGAAACGCAATTTAGATCTGCTTGCGCAGAATCATCAAGTTCAACTTCTCGCAAAGGTGGCTCACAATTAGGACCTGAATTTGCTAGCTACTGTTCAACAAAAATGCATTCTGGTAGTCAAGTTTTACTCTCCACAGCTTCAGTATTAGACAGTATCAAAAGGCTTCACCAGGTTTGGTGCTTGTTGGATTCCTATAGTCAGTCAAATTATACGTAGTACAGTCATTAAGTTCAGAGACTTGACGCCTGGAGGATAGGCACCGGCACGACTCTCTATGTTGCACATGATGCCGCATTACACGGCGTACACCTATACAGAACCACATCCACCCTCAAAATAGTCGCCATTGGCCGTTATGCATGTTTGCCAACGTTGGTATAGCTGCTGGAAGCACCGCCGACATGACCTCTTCGGACGACTGAAATCTGCGCCCACGTAGGAGTGCTATCAGGCGAGGAAAGAGAAAAAAATTGCATGGTGCGAGATCAGGTGAGTACAGAGGGTGTGGCAAAACTGTCACCTGTTGCCTTGCAAGTTCCTCTTGGACAAGGACAGAGTGATGTGCAGGGGCGTTGTCATGTAGCAACAGCCAATTCTTTGTATGCCGAAGCTCAGGTCGCTTACGGTGAATTGCATCACGTAAACGGCTAAGGATCTCCTTGTAGTGGGTTTTGTTTACCGCTGCACTGTCCTGAAGGAATTCCATGTGAACGATTCCATTTAAATCAAAAAACAGTTCCAGCATCACCTTGACTTTTGACCTGTTTTGTTGTGGTTTTTTCTGTTGTGGTGATGATGGCATTTTCCAAGCGGCGAATTGTCGTTTCAGTTGTGGATCGTAAAGGAAACACCATGTTTCATCTCCAGTTATTATCCGGTTGAGAAACGTCAGATCATCATCAGCACTACTGATGAGGTCACCACAAATCGTCATGCGATCATCACGTTGGTCTTGCGACAGGATTCGTGGCACACTGTGCCAGGTAACACAAGACATGTTGAGGCCATCCATCAGAATTTTGTGGCAAGTACCATGACTAACTCCTACTGATGCTGCGAGATTGTCTACCGATTGGGAGCAGTTAGCACGCACCAACGCTGCAACTTCTTGGATCTTGCATTCCGTTCAAACTGTTTGTGGCCGACCAGTATGCACATCATCTTCCAAACTGTCCCGTCCTTGCACAAAACTTCGGTGCCACCTAAACACAACATTGCGACTCAATGCGTCCTCACTGTAAACCTGCTGCATCATTTCAAACGTTTCGGCACCGGTTTTGCCTCATTTCTGGCAGAACTTGATGTTTGCCCGTTGCTCAAACTGTGACATGTCAAGGTCCGACAGGCGCATTCAAATCATCGTCACAACAACGGCCGTATGTCTGCTTCCAGTGCATGCACTCAACTGTCTCTTGCAGGGACGAGAGATAACTGACATGGTACCATACCACGGTGCCACCTATGCGCTATAGTGCACCACAGCACCATCATGCGGTCAGTCTCAGAACTTAATGACTGTACTACGTATAACGGAAGAATTAGTTCAATGGCTACGCCTAAAGAAAACTAAGAACACTGTTCCTATCAGGGGCATCAGTAGCATGATACAACAATCTAAATACTGTGTGTTGCTGATATACTTTCTTAGGTATCAGAGCTGAAGTCAGATGTACATTATTCAGTTCTAACCAAGATCATGAATCACTTACCAGCACATAAGATAAATGTGGCTAGCTGGAATCTGCCTTATTCGCTTGCTGATTCTGAATTCTTATTGCCAGGTAGACTTGATTTACTGCTAGGTATGGAGATATTCTTTCATATACTGAAGCAGAATCGCAGGACAAGGGGTGATGACTGGCTAGGCCTACAAGACACTCAACTGGGATATATTTTAGCAGGAAGATCTCAGTCACCCAGTGCTGATGTAGCAACCTCAAGAAATTTCTTCCTACAACATGGGAATCCCATCGATGTACAACTGAGAAAATTCTGGGAGTTGAGGAAGTTCCAATGAAGAAGCAGACAGAACAGGATCTAGCATGTGAAAGGCATTTTAATAACAACACATTGTGTGATGAAGAAGGGCGTTTTATTGTTCGCTTGCCCCGCAAGCAAATTGAAGGAAAGCTCGGCAACTCCTTCTTCAATGCATAATTTAAAAAGGCGTTTCAAGAATCAGTCTGTCCTGCAACAACATTATTGTGACTTCATGAAGGAGTATGAATATTTAAGACATATGAAACCAGTAGATGAAGTTCTTGACCTCAGCCTCAATGAAACATACTACATTTCATACCATGCTATTTTCAAGGAGCATAGCACCACTACAAAACTCAGAGTTGTGTTTGATTATTCCAGTAAATTTAGTACAGGAACTGCTTTAAATGACTTGCTAATGGTTGGTCCTGTCCTACAAGAAGATCTGTACATGATAGTACTCCGTTACAGAACTCATCCATTCGCCTTTGCGGCAGACATAAAGAAGATATACCAGCAGGTTCTCGTACACCCAGATGACTTGAAACTACAGCATATATTGTGGAGATCACACCCAAATCTGCCACTTCGGGTGTATGAGTTACAAACCCCCGGAATGGTTCCAAACCTGCCACTTCGGGTGTATGAGTTACACACCCTCGCATACAGAATGGTTCCAAGCTCTTATTTAGCGACCAGATGTCTTGTTGAGCTAGCTGATGAAGGAGCCAATGAATATACGTTAGCAGCAAGAGCCTTAAGACAAGACTTCTACTTGGATGATGTAAGTGGAGGAAGAAACCTACAGGAAGCCTTACAGTTGCAATCTGAGTTGGATGAGCTGCTTGCCAGTGGTGGATTCCCATTAAGAAAATTCTGCTCCAATCATCCACCGTTGCTAACAGCACTGCCGCCAGAAAGCAGAGAGATGCAGCTTCCAATCTCCTTCAGAAAGGAAGAAGGGGTTAGAACTTTAGACATCTTGTGGCAGGCATCCTGTGTTGGACAATTTTATGATGTCATCGAAGGCGGCAGAAGGCTCCAGCTTTCCTGAGTGATCCTTGCAAGATTCTATGACTAAACGGCAAGTGATATCAATCGTAGCATCTATTTTTGATCCTTTTGGAATTATAAGTCCTGTTGTAATTTCCTTTAAGAAATTTCTTCGGTTGCTTCGGTGTCATTATATGGAGTGGGATGAACCCTTGCTGCAACCTTTGTTAAGTCAGTGACACAGCATGTACAAACTGTTGTTTCATGTAAATGACATTTAGATTGATAGACATGTGTTGACTTTCTCATATGTAAAGGATGTTCAATTACATGCCTTCTCAGATGCTAGTGAGGCTGCTTATAGCTGCACAAAATGTACAATCAGTGGAAAGCCAAGGTGAAGTCTCAGATTGTTATGTGCCAAGACAAGGGTAGCACCTATAAAAAGGATCATGCTGCCTAGGTTGGAATTGAGTGGTGCAATAATGATGGCAAGATTGGTTAGCAAGGCTCTCCCTGCCTTGAATTTAAGAATTTCCAAAGTGTTCAACTGGACTGACTCAACCATTGCTCTCTCGCTTCACTGTGACGTATGCTTGTCATGTAAGCTGCCCGCATTTATGTCACACCAGCACGGCCGCACTGGGCTAGCCTCAACGGGCACCCAGCTGAGCACCTTTGATCTTCAGATTTCTGTCAGGCCACATAGACGACGGGTTCTTCAAATAGAGTGCTCCTTGCCACCGTAAGCGTGAATCCTTTAGAGTCTCTGCATTCATTCCTCACGATATGAGATCAGCTGGATTTTCTGCAGAGGAAACGTGTCTCCATTGCTGCACATCAGTCATCTCTTAAATTTCTGACATGCGATGGGATACAAATGTCTTCCTCTGAGATGACGGTGAACTTAGCCAAGACAAAATAATGGTACTTTGCAGGGAAGGGAGGGAGCACTGACGTTCAGTTGTGATTACGAAGCTCTCCTCCACTACTCATTGAAATGCTGACTGGGGTGCAGTATTTAAAATAAAGCGCTATAATCGCAAAAAACAACAACAACAACAACCTGACCTTTTCAAGATATTCTGGATTGATTTATAGTGCGCTCAATATAAACAGTCAGTATTTCCATTTCTTTTTAAAGTAAAATTCCTGTTATTCATTAAGCAAAAAGAAATATAATTACATAGTTAAAGAAGTATACTGCTTGATTTTGCACTGTGTTGTAGGGTTGTGTGACTTTCTCTGTTCACAGCATTTCTGAAAATAGTATTTAAAATTTAACAGGCGTCCGATGATAATAGCGAGCCTCTAAATAGCGAGAGGGTGTTTTATAACAAGTGAGGACATAGATTTTTACTATCCTAGATTAAAGTACAACAATGTAAATATATCTACCAGATAGATAATACAGTATGCCTTCAAATACAATTTATTTTACGTCGCACCGACAGATAGATCTTATAGCGATGATGGGAAAGGAAAGGCCTAGGAGTGGAAAGTAAGCGGCCGTGGCCTTCATTAAGGTACAGCACCAGCATTTGCATGGCATGAAAATGGGAAACCTCGGAAAACCATCTTCAGGGCTGCCAACAGTGGGGTTCAAACCCACTATCTCCCGGATGCAAGCCCATAACTGCACAGCCAACTCGCCCGGTACCTTCAAATAAATAACCTAACTGATGTTATTCCTGGTAAGCATGATTGGATTGTTGGTGAGTTTATCAGATAATTTAAATCCAAACAACCACAAACCATAGCTTATCCACCATAACTCCGTATTATATAGGAAATGTTTCTAAAGCACCTCTTGAAATTTAATAGTGAAAATTGTAATTTATTACGTATGTTATAAAAATATTTGAAGTTGGAGGCCTAACTCTTTACTGTATCTGGTCAAAATACATAAACTGCAATGAACATAAATAACTTATTTCTTACAATGTAAATTGAAAATGACATGGATTTATGCCCTGCTCCTTTCATTATTTTCTACCACCATTTCAAACTCGGGTATCGCCGCAGTGATCGAGAGTGACTGGGAGAACTTCGCCCAACCTTCACAGCCTGTCACGTAGCCACAATGTCACTGTGGTTGAACAGCATACGCTCACTGCCTTCCCGTCCACCTGCTTACAATGTTGGGTGCCCGGGGGACGGAATGCCCAGCGTGAGCACCTCTGGTGAAGATGAAGGAAGACAACATTCCGGAAAAGAAGGTATCAACAGTATCCCTGTGTACTACCATTCCTGATGAAATGAGTTTTCTACACTGAGGCAACTGATCAGAGTACTGGCATACTGTCAAAGATTTCCTCACAATGTTCGGCACAAGAACAAATTCACTGGTGTTCTTTCTTTGGAGGAGTTGAAGTCACGTCTGCACTTGTGCATAAGGATGGCACAACAAAGCTCCTTCAAACAAGATACTGAAGCATTAAGAATCAAGAACAATGTATGAAATAGAAGTACACTACTCAACCTCCATCCATTCCTGGACAATCAAGGCCTATTAAGAGTAGGTGGAAGATTTGCCAAATCACCATTACCATTTGAAGTAAAGCATCAGATGATCTTGCCACCTAATCACCATCTCACAAGGCTCATAATCCAAGAAGACCATTTACGTTCACTCCACGGAGGATCCCAACTCTTGACCACAATGTTACGTGAGCGATACTGGATTCCAAGAATTTGTCAGATGATTCGATCAGTGCTTCATAAATGTTTAAGCTGTTTCAAGTTGAAGAAGGAAACATCTCAGAAACTGATGGGACAATTGCCAAGTTCTTGTGTGCAACCTTCGTGTCCCTTTTTTAATACTGGTGTTGACTATGCTAGGCCCTTAATCATGAAGCTTAGCACCCAGGGAAGCAGATCTACTCATAGGTAAAACATTGCTTTGTTTATTTGCCTTTGTACTAAGGCAGTACATTTGGCGCTGGTGACTTATTTATCATCTCAGGCGTTCATTGTAGCATTTCGAAGATTTGTCGCCAGAAGAGGCAATTGTCTTCATCTCTACTCACAATGGAACTAATTTTGTTGGCATAAGCAAGGAATTGCAGGCAATGAGAAATTTCTTGCAAGATAGTGATTTCCAAAGGAAAGTACAGAAATTTGCTTCTACCGAGATGAGATGTTCACATGGCACTTTATCCCACCAAGTGCTTCACACTTTGGAGGTTTATGGGAGGCTAATGTTAAGTCCATGAAGCATCATCTTTGGCGTGTCGTAGGGCCTGTTCCATTAACTTATGAAGAATTAAGTACTCTTTTGTGCCAAGTTGAAGCCTGTTTAAATTCCAGAACTTCAACCACTCTTTTGGACAATCCTGATGATCTGTCCCCTCTAACCCCTGGTCACTTCCTTATTGGTCCTTCCCTTGTAAGTCTTCCTGAAATTGACTACACTAATGTGCCTGTCAATAAGTTGTCCAGGTGGAAACGTCTGCAACAACTCTTGCAGCACCTCTGGAGGAGATGGTCTACAGACTATCTTACAGCAGCGTCTGAAGTGGAAGTCGGCTCAGCCCCACATCCATGTTGGTATTGTCGTGCTTTTGAAGGATGACAGAGTCAGCCCCTTGTAGTGGAAGATGGGAGTGATTCAAAGGACCTATCCTGGAACGGATGGACTAATTCGTGTGGTCACTGTATGGACATCCAATGAGGAACTGCAACAATCAGTGCACAAACTTGTTCCACTACCTATAAACTAGTGTATGTTTAGGTTGATCTTATTGATCAATTTGGAAGTGGGGGGGGGGATATGTACAGATTCTGTAGTATGTTTATTCCATGTTTGTTTGCCCTCTCTTTCAGCTCTAAACTCTTTGTTAGAATGTAAATATTTTTCGTACGAGTGTTAAAATGAGTGCTCAAGGGACAAGATGGCCGAGTGCAGCACTTCAAGTTTAAGTTTATTGAATGTATCCGGTTTTTCATATCCATGTTTGAAGGCATTACAGATGTTAGAATAATAAGTGTTGTGAATCATTTCTACTCTCACGACTATGTACATATTCCATGATGTGAATCAGCTTCTTAGCTTTACAACAACCAGGTGGCATGTTTGCATTTAAGCACCGTATAACCCGACAGAACAAAACTGTTAAGGAGACAAAGGTAAATTAACGGGGACAGGGAGCTGAAGGTTCTGATGTTTGCAGATGATATTGTTGTGTAGGGAGCAAACAGAGAGGAAGTACAAGGCCAACTTGAGTGAGATGATTGAAAATTATGGAATGGGAATCAGCATGGAAAAGAGTAAGATAATGGTGTCTACTAGACAAGAAATGGAAGGGAATTATAAAAGCAAAAGGACAAAATCTTGAAACTGTGGAGAGCTTCAAGTACTTGGGAAGCTAACTGATGCAGGAATGGACATGGAGATCAGTAAAAAGATTCAACAGGGAAATGCATTCTACCAGAGTATGAGAAACCTGGTGCGGAGGAAGGAAGTACCAATAAAGTGTAAAGAGGTATACTGAAATATGCAGCAGAGACCTGGACACTAACAAAAAGACAGGAGAAAACTATACAGGCCAGTAAAATGAAATTTATAAGAAGTATGTTCGGAAAGACAAGATAGGACAGAGTATGAAATGAGGACATCAGGAGAGAGAGGGATAAACTTGGATGATCTGGACATGTTAAGAGGATGGAAAAGGAAAGTATGCCAAAGCGGATGATGGAGACCCATATAGAAGGAGGGAGGGCAAGAGGAGGATCTGGACTAAGGTGCTTGAAAATGATCAAAATTAGAATAATTGGAAGAAACCTGTATTGGAACACAGTTAAGGAGGAACAATGGCGGTTCAAGAGAGGAAGATGGAAAGATGCCATAAACATCCCAACCCAGCAAGAGCTGGATGAGGGAAATTGATAATGATAATGATGATGATGAATGTTGTGTTAGGTGGTAGTGATAAAAACCTTTCCACACAAACAGGGAATACAGTACAAGCCTGCATTGGAGAGAGGTTACCGAGGATCCTTCGCAAAGCATAACTGCTGGGATATTTTCTTTGCAGTTGTAAAGGTGGTCTTGATGCTACGTCTATTAAAACCTTGCCAATTCTCTCCGTAATCACTGTGATGTAAGGAAGAAATAACTTTCTCGCATGCAGTTCTACTTCTATCCCCTCAGACTGTGGAGGAGACTCAAAAGCCCTCTTGATATCAATTTTGCTGTATTCATTAGATAGATAGATAGATAGATAGATGATCATTTACTTATCCTGGAAAAGTTAGGGATAGCTGTCCCTGTCTCACACTTGACCAGTAACAGAAGTAAATTGATAAATAACTATATATCTTAACAAATTAACCATTCATAAACTATGACTACACAGAACTACTGAACTATTGCTAACAGTAACTACTTATACATTAACCCCTATGCACCCGTAAGCGGACTGGTACATGCTCGAGCGGCTGGGCGAGGACTCCACAAGCGGACTGGTACGCCGGGATGCAAGGTCGCATATTGGAGACGTTTGTGACATCTGTTAGCTTTTTCCGGAAACATTTCTAATTGAAATCTGTTCTTGGTGTCTCAAAGTGTCACCAGAGTGCTCTGGTATGCTTCTTTGGCAAAGAGAATTGATTAAAATATCGATCGAGAAATCTGTATTATGTTGTTGACAAGATGGCTGAGAAGGAAGTTGCTTGCTCGCGCGAAATGCTCAGTAATAGCAAAATTCAAAGCATATTTGATATTTTAGGCTCTGACTTCAGCAGTGTTAGTGAGGAAGAAGTTATTAGTGATCCTGTGCATGAATGAACATGAAATATATCACCAGAGATCTTACGCGTAGTAATATAGTACGACATGGAATGCCGAATGAACTTTCTCCCGCCCCTCAAGATCCGATTGCGACTGCCGGATTTGAACCTACGATCTTGGTACCTGGATGTGAACACTTTACCACTGATCCTCAGACTGAATCTTAATAATAATAATAATAATAATAATAATAATAATAATAATAATAATAATAATAATAATAATACACTGAGTGAGACACAGCTGTAAGTTCGTATTTGGGATATACTGTAGGTTCGAATCTCATCATTCACTTACTCGTAATTTGTTTCCCATTAGTTCCTTATTTCCAAATCAGGCAAATGTTAGGCTCATGTCATATTGGTTTCCTATTATTTCCATATTTCAAAATCAGGCAAATGTTAGGCTCATGTCGTATAATTAAGGCCATAACACACACTAAAGAACTCCCGAGGTGAGATAAGTTGATGAAAAATTTAAGATTTCAAAGGGAATTTTTTTTGTGTGTTACACTTCTGTATTGTTCTGTTTTTTGTGTCATGAGCAATAGTGTGGGATTTCTCAATAATATAAAACAGGTCCTGTGATAATACGCGCAGTCGATCACCCACTATACTGTTTTAACCGCAAGCTTGCAACACCCAGGTTGCATACTAAAAAGTTGGCGGATTCCTAGCAATGTCAGAGCAAAGGGTGGGTGGGTGCATATGGGTTAAGAGTTACAGAAGTTGAGGAGAAAGAATACAATATTATATAAATTAGTACAGTTCTAAAGAGATACATAAAAACTTAGTTTTTTTTCAAGTTGCTTTACGTTGCACCGACACAGACAGGTCTTACGGAGACTATGGGATAGGAAAGGGCTAGGAGTAGAAAGGAAGCGGCCGTGGCCTTAATTAAGGTACAGTCCCAGCATTTGCCTTGTGTGAAAATGGGAAAACACGAAAAACCATATTCAGGATTGCCGACAGTGGGGTTCAAACACATTATCTCCCGATTACTGGATACTGGCCGCATTTAAGCGACTGCAGCTATTGAGCTTGGTAATACTTAAATTTGAAAAAGAGTTAAAAAACAAAGTAGAATTTTTATACTTGAAACAAAAGTTGCTCCTGTACTGTGTAAGGATAGAGTAAAGTGGGTGATGAGGATAAAATAAGATAACGGTGAAGTAGGTACATGATTGCGTCGTGCTGCCATGCTATTTGTGTCTTTCCATCAGATATATTGTGCATGCTTGTTTAAATTTCTTCGAACACTGATAACCCTCTGATGTCTTGCGGCAGATTGCTCCATTCACAAATTGCAGCAACTGCAAAGAAATTGCCAAGGTATCATAAGAATATGCATGTTCTGTGCTCTTTCAAACTTTTCGTGGTGAAGAGTGAGATTATAATAAGGTTAGGCAGTGAAGATTATGTCCGTCTTGTAGACAGAAGCAGCAGAGTTTCGTGTACGACTACGTCACATGATCTGGTGTATATAAGGTTGCAGATGAACCTCGTATAGGCATTTTGTGAGCGTTGTAACTTCTATAGTGATTCAAAATGTCATCGTTATAAACTACTGTATATTGCAATAATCAAGAATTGGTATAACTAGTGTTTCAATTAACATTTTTTAGAGTATAAAGGGAAATTAAAAATTTGAACTTACTGAGGGTGTGCAGTGATGCAAATACACACCTGCAAGTTGATAACAAATGCACGGATCAGGATAGGTGTTCATCTATCGTGACTCCAAGACTTTTTACAGTTTTCCTGTAAAGTATGACTTTGTTCTGTATCCGTATCACTGGAAGAGATGTTCAATCTGCTTTGGACAACAGTTGCAGATTGGTTATAAGGACTGTTTGGGATTTGTCAGGGTTGAGAAACAGTCCATGATTTACTGTCCAGTTGTTTACTGACACGATATCTAAATTTAATTCTTCTGTTTCTTAGAAGTGAAGCTTCCTCGGTGTGAAGAATTATTTAATTTAATTTCCGGGTTGAACCGTGTTGTACTTGTACGCACATCACGTACAGTTTGCCGACGTTTCGAATACATTGCAGTATTCTTTGTCAAGGCGACTGAACTACCCCTACTCGATCCGAGGTAATCAGTCTCCCAGGCAGAAATTACACTACTAGAGTGGCCTTGATCTTGGCCTTTTATATCCTAGCCTTTCTGACTGACGTAAGCCCTGGCTGTCTCGCGAGGATTCTGGAAAGTATGCGTCACAGCCAGGTAGTGGGGACTTGCAATGTATTCGAAACGTCGGCAAACTGTACGTGATGTGCGTACAACATGGTTCAACCCGGAAATTAAATTTAATAATTCTTCTGTTGTTTCTAAAATATCACCCCGTCGACAATGAATGTACAGTTGCACGTCGTCTGTGTATGTGTAAAGTCTGTTGCATTTAAGAGTTTTAGATAGATCATTAATAATCATCATAATTTTCATTTCGCCTTGTCCAGCTCCTGCCAGGTGAGGGTGTTGATGGCAGTTCTCCATCATTGCCTCTCCTTCCACCACTCCTCTTCAGTAACTGTATTCCAGTCCAGTCTTGTTTTTCTTATACTGTTCTTGACAGATTCCATCCATCTTGCTCTGAGCCTCCCTCTTGCCCTCTTTCCTTCTATCTTAGCCTCCAACACTTGTTTTGGTATCCTTCCCTCTTCCATCCTCATAACATGTCCAAACCATCTCGATCTTTTTTTTTTTTCTTTTTGCAAGTTGCTTTACACTGCACCGACACAGATAGGTCTTATAGCAACTATGGGACAGGAAAGGGCTAGGAATGGGAATGAAGCGGCCGTGGCCTTCATTAAGGTACAGCCCCAGCATTTGCCTAGTGTGAAAATGAGAAACCAGGGAAAACCATCTTCAGGACTGCCGACAGTGGGGTTCGAACTCTCTATCTCCCGAATACTGGATACTGACCGTACTTAAGTGTCTGCAGCTATCGAGCTCGGTCATCTCAATCTACTCTTTTCCATCCTATCATTCAGTTTCTCTATCTCTATCTCTTTTCTGATGTCAACATTTCTTACTCTTACCGGTACTCTCCTTGTCTTCCCTACCATACTCCTCTGGAATTTCATCCCACTGCACGGTGGGCCAGGAATCATATCTAGCTGGACAAAAGTCGTTTTTATCTGGAATGCATTATGTTTGACATTTTACTGTTAAACATTTACTGGTATTGTTATATATACTATATTATTTCTTCACTGATTCCGGTAATTCTAGCTGATTTGACTGGGTCACAAAAGAATCTTCGAGCAGTATTCCCACCATTTGAATTTCCTACTCCTCCGCAACCAGGCTGATCAACGATTAGACCCATTTCAGAGTGAAATCATGCTACTATCTGCTGCTTCCTCATAGCAATTTGTTTTCGGGTTTTCTAATCTGCCATGCTTTTACATCAAGTCAGTAGGCAATATGCAGAAGGGATTCAAAAAATCTAATGTATGCATGCAGCAGTGGAAGACCAAATGCAAAATGGTTGACACTATCTCGTTTTGATCTTAACTGAATATCGTTTATGGTTTTAGGTGTAGCTCCACATACATAACATTTTTGTGCTGGGATTTGACTAAAAAATTTGCAGACTTTACCAGCAACCATAGTCAGGACAAATTTCATTAAAATTCACACCTTCAGCAACAAATTTAGTGGGGACCAAAGATTGTATTTGTTCCTCAATACAACGAACTTCTTTCTTACTTAGGTTTGATATCTCCTTTTCATACAGAATCTTGATTGGAGGACAAAATCTTAGAGAGAAAGGACGAGGATTTTGCCTTAGAACTTTATTATGTTTGTCCCCATTTCAAATGGAATGTAACTCCAATGGTACCAAAGAAATAACAAATATATCTGAGTCACTTAACGCTATATTTTCCAACTGGAAGTTTTGTTTGTAAACACTTTGATTACTACTACCGTCACAGTGCAATGTTACTTCAGCAGAGATCTCTGTCACATCGAGAGCTGCCTTTGGAGGGGAGCACTTCAGTTTTGTTTCTCTCACAACATTATCGGTTGGATAAATGTCACTGTTCCTTGCTTTTGCCCCAACTTGTATGTTGACATACTGTCTCTTTGAAAACAAATTCTCTATCAAAAACCCTAAAGCTTTTCTGTGCTATGACACATGGGAGGCAATGATGGCGATTTGAAAGCTTTCTTATACCTTGTAGCCCTTTGCGGTGATGGTTCCACAACATCCTTAAAAATCCCTGAAGCATCTCTTTTACTAGTGAACATAAGTGATACCTCCGCAGCCAATACAAGTTCTTTTTGAGGTTCGTCTTCTACTAAAGAATGGATATGTCTGAGTTTTATTTTATCTCCACTTTCAATAAAGAGCTTCCTTGGTCTTCCCATTCTTGAAGGACCAGATTTCTCTGTTGCTAGTCCTTCATCTTTATTAAATAAATTTACTTCTCCATTCAGCCAAGCACTGCATTTGGGAAGAAAATGATCTTTCTTTCTACCGCACTGCTTCCATTTTATACCAAAATTACACTTAAAAGCACTTAGATTTTTAATAGTCCTTAAAATATCCCTTGAAGAGTTACCAAGGTCATATTTGTGCATTATAAAATCATATAATGCTTCAGTAGAAGCCTTAATATACAATACCTCCTCGCAGAGTTCTTGTCTTTTCACAATACACTGCCATACCTGTGAAGTTACTTCTATAAACAATATTATATTTAACAATAAGGTGCAAATACGCACAACATTTTAAGGATGGAAATTGAAGAACACACTATAGGCTATATGTTGTGGTCATGAATAGGGCTGAATTCTTCCAAGTTTTTTTTATAAGTCTACAGGAATTTAATGAATTTGAAAGTGATCATTACTTTTGCACTGGTCACTACTGACTCTGTATAACCCAATGAATATAATTTCAATAGTTATTATAGACATTAAAATATAAGTTTACCGAGCTCGATAGCTGCAGTCGCTTAAATGCAGCCAGTATCCAGTATTCGGGAGATAGTGGGTTCGAACCCCACTGTCGGCAGCTCTGAAGATGGTTTTCCGTGGTTTCCCATTTTCACACCAGGCAAATGCTGCGGATGTACCTTAATTAAGGCCATGGACACTTCCTTCCCACTCCTAGCCCTTTCCTGTCCCATCGTCGCCATAAGACCTATCTGTGTCGGTGCGACGTAAAGAAACTTGCAAAAAATAAAAAAAAGAGTTCTTACCCATTGTGACAACTGAATTCCAAGATTAAACTAATGTGTTTCTTCTTCACTGTATTATCACAAGGAGAGTCCCTTGTCAGCTATCGCATCGAGGCACGCCACCGGAAGCGGCTGATGCATTGCAACTTCGTGATGATGATGCTTGTTGTTTAAAGGGGCCTAACATCTAGGTCATCGGCCCCTAATGGTACGAAATGAGACAAAATGAAAAAACACAAAATCCTCCACTGACCACAATTCAAAAAGTGAGGACGAAGAATGAATGGATGGATGGATATGAATTTAAAACAATCTGTGGAACTGACCCACAGTGCCTCACATGCACAGAAGCTGGCATAGAACAATAGTATTACTGACCAAGGGATGGCTTCTACAGCACGATGCTGACTCGATTATGCCTATAGTCGAAACGGGTCCATAATCCAGGTCATCAGCCCCTCATAACGGTATTTATCGCTAGGAAAGTAGAACCATGAAATGTGTAATGTTGCAGTACTAATCAAAAGTAGCGGGGATTCACGGTATTCCACACATTATGGTACTATTCACAGGTAGTGTAATGCGCACATGTAACACATACCTATAGTGTTTCGTACATTGCGGCACTATTTGCAGGCAACGCAAACCTATGGCGTTCCTCACGTACACGTGGAATTCCTCACATAGTAGGAACTGAGCATAGGTAAGGCAGAACCATGAAGTCGCTCATATAGGTGTACGAATCACAGGTACTGTAGCACCTACATCCTGATTCACATACTGTCGCTACTAATCACAAACCTATTCCGCACCTAACATAGTGGTACTACGCGCAAGTAAATGCAACCCATGGTGTTCCCTGTGTGATGTACTAATTACAAATAGTTTCATGGTTCTAACTGGATCATCCCGTGGTCGCCCCTTTTAGTCGCCTCTTACAACAGGCAGGGGATACCGTGGGTGAATTCTTCATCTGCCTCCCCCACCCACAGGGGGGTGAGTGTAATAGGTTTGTGGGAGCCCACTGTGAACTGGCCTGAATTTTACTCTCATTTCTTGCTGTCGAAGTCCAAATCTCTGATGCATACATTAATATAGGTGTATAGAACATCTTAATGTATATTATCACTTTACAATTCATAGGAACTTCTCTGTTCCACTCCAGGTTCTTTATATTCTGGTAGAACATATTTCCCGCTTGTACACTTCTGCTGATCTCCTTATCCAACCTTTCATCTTGCATTATTTCACTTCCCAAACACTTGAAGTATTCAACAACCTCCAGGTTTTGTCCCCTGATACTAGTGATTCCTTCTCTTCCTCCTCTTGTCATCACCACTGTTTTGCTCTTCTCCACACTGGTTTCCATACCATATTTCTCAATATTGTTATTTAAAGCTTCCAGTTGGATTTGCACTTCACTATTGTTGACTCCCCAGAATGACTATGTCATCTGTAAACCACATTTTCATATCCCCTCCATATCTTGCCTCCCACAAGGCCAACCCCTCGTCCATGTCGTGGGAGGTGGGCAACCGCATGAAGTAGCGGATTGCCTGTAGGGGTGATGTACAGTGGGGACTGTGTGTGCCCCATGACCGCTACGGTAGCTGTGAAGGCCCTACAGGAACCCTGAAAAGTGACGGCTAACGGGGCTCTGGTGAAGACCTCAATGGCAGCAATGGCGGAGAAGGGGTCCTTTGGTACGGCGAAGCTGGCGGATGAGGCAACCCTTCTTCTTGGGGATAAATAAAGAAGAAACCACTGCCTTGTGGTAAAGAGGGATCTTTAAAGGCTAAGGGAGATAACCCCTACAGCAAAATCCTGCGGTCTAGCGCAGAAAGGAGGCAGCCCCTCCACTGACTTAGGGTGCTGTAGGCTAATAACTCGCACACCTGAATTAAACTTATTACAGAAACCAGATGAAATTTATACTGGCCGGATTTTATGGAGACGACTTTTGCAATGAAATACAGAACACGAATCGGATTTTGGAATGTTAAAACTATGTATGAAACTGGCAGACTGAGAGAAGTAATGGCAGAAATGAAAAGGTATGAACTGGAGATACTTGGGTTGAGTGAAACAAGATGGACAGGCTACGGAGTGGTGAGGACAGAAGAGGGGGGTGTCTTCATTTACTCTGGAAGAGAAGAAAATGATCAGCATTCAAGTGGAGTGGGTGTCTTACTCACAAAGAAAGCAAAAAATAGCATAATGGAATGGACCCCTGTATCACACAGGATAATTACTGTACGAATAAGAACCACAGTTAGACCTGTGACCATAGTGCAGTGCTATGTGCCAACAGAGGTAGCAGAAGAGGAAGAGAAGGAGGAGTTTTATGATAGGCTGACATCAACACTGGCAGTGATAACGAAGAAGGACATTGTGGTGTTGATGGGAGATCTAAATGCAAAAATCGGTACCAATGAAAATGAAGGAAGAGAAATCATCATGGGTAGACACGGAATAGGAGAAGAAAATAATAATGGCCAGAGACTTATGCAGTAATTTTGGATTGGATATAGGTGGATCATTGTTTCTGCATAAGAACTGCCACAAGATCTCATGGTTGTCACCTGATCTCCGCACAGAAAACCAAATTGTTCACTTGGCGATAAGTAAAAGATGGAGACATTCACTCTTAGATGTGAGGAATAAACGTGGAGCAGATGTAGGTAGCAACCATCACCTTATGATTGCTGATATTAGATTGAAGGTGGCAGCACCAGTAAAACAGGCAGCAGTACGAATGAAACGTTTCAACTCCGTGAAATTTGGGAAAATTGAAGTGCAAAATGAATTTAAGGTACATTTGAAGAACAGGTTTGAAGCCCTTGCCGAACAACCAGATGAAGATGTAAATACCAAATGGAACACAGTCAAGGAACTCTTTCATGACACATGTGAAGAGATAGTGGGCTACAGAGAGCCGGGGAGGAAAGAATGGATATCGGATGACACTTGGGAATCAATCCAAAAGCGACGAGAGTGCAAGGCACTTGTCAACTCCAGTAGAACAAGAAACCAGAAAGCAGTAGCAATGGATAAATACTGGGAGGCCAACAAGGAGGTTAAGGAGAAAGTGAGAAGAGATAAACAAGTGTTTACAGACCAACTGGCAACACAAGCAGAAGAAGTAGCAAGAGTCAGCAACAGCAAAGAAGTATATGCCATTACGAGAAAGCTTTCGAGGAGGAACTTTTCAGGGCAGAAACCAGTCAGAGATGCAAACGGAGTAGCCTTGACATCTGAGACACAACAATTCGAAAGATGGAGACATCACTTCATAGAAGTACTCAATAATCTTGGTGAGGAATCGAGAACTGAAGAAGTTGAAACCATTTTGGAGGATCCAGACATCTCGGTAGAACCACCAACACGACAAGATATTGCACAAGCAGTGAAACAAATGAAGAGTGGCAAAGCACCCGGTGTAGATAACATTATCCCAGAAGCCCTAAAGGTAGATCCAGATTTAACAGCGGAAATCATGGAGCCACTTCTAACACTAATATGGAACGAAGAATACCTCCCTGAGGAGTGGAAGAAGGGTGTCCTTATCAAGATACCGAAGAAGGGTGACCTTTCAGATTGCAATAACTGGAGGGTAATAACGTCGCTCTCATATGGAGGAAAAGTGATGTCAAGAGTCGTACTGAACAGAATAAGCATAGCCGTTGACAGGAGACTACATCAAGAACAGGCAGGTTTCAGAGAAGGCCGGTCTACTGTGGATCAGATTAACACACTAAGGCTAATCATTGAACAATTTGCTGAGTATCAGACATCTCTGTGTATACTTTTCATTGATTTTAAAAAGGCCTTTGACTCTATCAACTGGAGGAAAATGTGGAAGGCTATGGAAAAGTTCAGAATTCCACAAAAGATAGTCGGTCTTACACAGGCAATGTATGATGGATATACTTGTCAAGTACAACATAAAGGCAAGCTATCTGAACCTTTTGCTGTAAAATCTGGAGTAAGACAAGGATGTCTACTGTCGCCAATCTTGTTTATCATGACACTGGATTGTATGCTGAGAGAGGCAACGAATAGAAAGCATGGCATTCGGTGGGGACTAAATAACCGATTGAAAGAACTGGATTATGCAGATAATTTCTGTCTTTTTGCAGAATGTCTTCGGGACATGGAAATCAAACTGAATGACTTAAAAATAGAAGCTAAAGAAGTAGGCTTAAAGATTAATAACAAAAAGACTAAAGAAATGCGCATAAACCATAATAACAATTGCAGCTTGACTCTAGATGGAATGGATATAGAAAGGGTAGAGGAATTTTGCTACTTAGGAAGCATGGTAAGCCAGGATGGAGGTGCTTTTAGAGATGTGGTGAGTCGTATAAATAAAGCCAAAGGAACTTTAGCACAGTTACGACCAATATGGAGATCCTCTCACATTCGTATAAAAACGAATCTAAGGATATTCAACTCAAACGTTAAATCTGTGTTACTGTATGGAAAGTGACCAAAGACATTACCACAAGGTTACAGACTTTTATAAATTGGTGTTTGAGGTACATTATGAGAATATGGTGGCCAAAAACTATCTCAAACAAAGACCTTTGGGAGGCCACAAGTCAAAGTCCCATACAGGAACAGATAATGAGAAGGAAATGGAGATGGATTGGGCAGACCCTGAGAAGACCACAAGAGAGTATCACAAGGCAGGCATTGAGTTGGAATCCACAAGGCAGTCGCAGGCAAGGCAGACCGAGGATTACCTGGAAGAGAACCATAGAAAAGGAGATTGCTGGAGTTAACAAGACATGGAGGGAGGTGAAAGCATTGGCAGCAGATAGAACAAGCTGGAGAAATTTCATCAAGGCCCTATGTTACACATGGAATTAAAGGAAATAAGTCAAGTCCCTCCATATCTTGGCGTTTAGCACTGCACTATAGTCACAGGTCTAAATTTTATTCTTATTCATACAGTAATTATTCTGTGTGATACAGGGGTCCATCCAATTACGCTATTTTTTGCTTTCTTTGTGAGTAAGACACCCACTCCACTTGAATGCTGACCATCTGTTTTTTTTTTTTTTCCAGAGTAAATGAAGACACCACCCCTCTTCTGTCCTCACCTCTCCACAGCCTGTCCATCTTGTAGGTAGCAGGAGAGGAAGAGTTTTATGATAGGCTGACATCACCACTGGCAGGGATAAAGACATTGTAGTATTGATGCGAGATCTAAACGCAAAAATTCGTAGTGAAAATGAAGGAAGAGAAATCATCATGGGTAGACATGGCATGGGAGAAGAAAATGTTCATGGCCAGAGATACATAGACCTGCCAGTAATTTTGGATTGGTTATTGGTGGATCACTGTTTCCACATAAGAACTGCCACAAGATCTCGTGGGTGTTACCTGATCTCCGGACATAAAACCTGATTGTCACTTGGTAATAAGTAAAAGATGAAGATATTTACTCCTGGATGTGAGGAATAAACTTGGAGCAGATGTAGGGAGAGACCATCACCTTATGAATGATGGTATCAGCTTGAAGGTGACAGCACCAGTAAAACAGGCAGCAGTACAAATGAAATGCTTCAACTCAAGGAAATTTGAGAAACTTGAAATGCAAAGTAAATTTAAGGTACAATTGAAGAACAGATTTTGACGCCCTCACAGAACAACCAGATGAAGAAGTAAATAGAAAATGGAACACAGTCATGGAACACTTTCTTGACACATGAAGAGATAGTGGGCTACAGCTCCCCTGCGAACCATGTGACCTTGCCGCGGTGGGGAGGCTTGCGTGCCCCAATGAAGCAGATAGCCCAGCCGCAGGTGCAACCATATCGGATGAGTATCTGTTGAGAGAACAGACTAAGGAATGGTTCATCGAAAGGGGGGTAGCAGCCTTTCGGTAGTTGCAAGGGCGGCAGTCTAGATGATTGACTGATACGGCCTTGTAATAATACTCAACATGGCTTAGCTGTGTTGATACTGCTACAAGGCTGAAAGCAACGGGAAACTACAGCCATAACTACCTCCCGAGGACATGCAGCTCTCTCTGTATGAATGATGTACTGATGATGGCTTCCTCCCGGGTAAAATATTCCAGAGGTAAACTAGTCCCCCATTCGGATCTCCAGGTGGGGACTACATGAGAGGGGGCGATCATCAGGAAGATGGATACTAAAATTCTGCAAGTCGGAGCGTGGAATGTTAGAAATTTGAATCATCGTGGTAGGTTAGAGAATCTGAAAAGGGAGATGGATAGACTAAAGTTAGACGTAGTTGGTATAAGTGAACTACATTGGTAGGAAGAACAGGATTTTTGGTCAGGCGACTACCGAATTATCAACACAAAATCAAACAGGGGAAATGCAGGAGTTGGTTTAATAATGAATAAGAAAATAGGGCAGCGGGTAAGCTACTACGACCAGCATAGTGAAAGAATTATTGTTGTCAAGATAGACACCAAACCAATGCCCACCACAATAGTGCAGGTCTATATGCCTACTAGTTCAGCGGATGATGAGGAAATCAAATATATGAAGAGATAGAAGAGTTGATACAATATGTAAAAGGTGACGAGAATCTAATTGTGATGGGAGAATGGAATGCAGTGGTAGGCCAAGGAAGATAATAATAATAATAATAATAATAATAATAATAATAATAATAATAATAATAATAATAATAATAATGTTATTTGTTTTACGTCTCACTAACTACTCTTTTATGGTTTTTGGAGACGCTGAGGTGCCGGAATTTAGTCCTGCAGGAGTTCTTTTACGTGCCAGTAAATCTACCGACACGAGGCTGCCGTATTTGAGCACCTTCAAATACCACCGGACTGAACCAGGATCGAACCTGCCAAGTTGGGACCAGAAGGCCAGCGCCTTAACCGTCTGAGCCACTCAGCCCGGCAGGCCAAGGAAGAGAAGGTAATACAGCAGGAGAATTTGGATTGGGACAAAGGAACAAAAGAGGAAGTCGGCTGGTTCAAATCTGCACTGATCATAATTTAGTCCTTGCCAATACTTGGTTCAAACACCACAAACGACGGCTGCATACGTGGACGAGACCTGGAGACACTGACTTCATTATGATTAGGCAGAGATTCAGAAACCAGGTGTTGGATTGCAAAACTTTCCCAGGAGCAGACGTGGACTCTGACCACAACTTGTTGGTCATAAAATGCCATCTGAAGTTGAAGAAATTGAAGAAAGGAAAGAATGCAAAAAGATG
The DNA here is from genome assembly GCF_040414725.1 of Anabrus simplex. NCBI lineage: Eukaryota > Metazoa > Arthropoda > Insecta > Orthoptera > Tettigoniidae > Anabrus > Anabrus simplex. Next base: position 1,201,319,111 of record NC_090266.1, on the reverse strand, counting down.
GGATCTAGACAAGTTGATAGAAAAGAGTGTGAGGGATTGTTTCAAGGAACGTGTTGCACAAAGGCTAAATGAAAAGACTGAAGGAAACACAATAGAGGAAGAGGAAAGTAGGTCTGCTGAAGAAATGTTAGGAAGGAAGAAAAGATCAACTAAGAATCAGTGGATAACTCAGGAGATACTAGACCTGATTGATGAACGACGAAAATACAAGAATGCTAGAAATGAAGAGGGCAGAAAAGAATACAGGCGATTAAAGAATTAAGTGGATAGAAAGTGCAAGGTAGCTAAGGAAGAATGGTTGAAGGAGAAGTGCAAGGATGTCGAAGGATGTATGGTCCTGGGAAAGAGATGCTGCATACAGGAAAATCAAGGAAACCTTTGGAGAAAGGAAATCTAGATGTATGAATATTAAGAGCTCAGATGGAAAGCCACTTCTAGGGAAAGAAGACAAAGCAGAAAGATGGCAGGAACATATTCAACAGTTGTATCAAGGTAAAGATGTAGATAATTTGGTTCTGGAACATGAAGAGGCTGTTGATGCTGATGAAATGGGAGACCCAATTTTCAGGTCAGAGTTTGACAGAGCTGTGAGTGACCTAAATAGGAACAAGGCACCTGGAATTGATGACATTCCCTCTGAATTACTGACTGCCTTAGGAGAAACCAGCATGGAAAGGTTATTCCATTTAGTGTGTAAGATGAATGAGACAGGAGAAGTCCCATCCGATTTTCAGCAGAATGTTGTTATACCTATTCCCAAGAAAGCCGGTGTTGACAGGTGTGAAAACTGCTTCACCATTAGTTTAGTATCTCATGCCTGCAAAATTTTAACACATATTATTTAGAGAAGAATGGAAAAACAAGTTGAAGCTGAGCTGGGAGAAGATCAATTTGACTTCAGAAGAATTGGTGAAGCAATCCTGGACTTTACGTCTGATTTTAGAGGATCGAATCAAGAAGGACAAGCCCACGTACATGGCATTCGTAGATCTAGAAAAGGAATTTGATAATGTTGATTGGACCAAGCTATTTAAGATTCTGAAGATGATAGGGATCAGATACCGAGAATGAAGAATTATCTACAATCTGTATAAAAATCAGTCTGCAGTGATAAGAATCGAGCGCTTTGAAAAAGAAGCAGCAATCCAGAAAGGAGTGAGGCAAGCCTGCAGTTTGTCCCCTCCCCTTTTCAATGTTTACATAGAACAGGCAGTAAAGGAAATCAAAGAGGAATTTGGAAAGGGAATCACAATCCAAGGAGAGGAAATCAAAACCTTGAGATTTGCCGATGATATTGTTATTTTATCTGAGACTGCAGAAGATCTCGAGAAGTTGCTGAATGGTATGGCTGAAGTCTTGAGTAAGGAGTACAGGATGAAAATAAATAAGTCCAAAACAAAAGTAATGGAGTGCAGTCGAACGAAGGCAGGTGATGCAGGAAATATTAGATTAGGAAATGAAGTCTTAAAGGAAGTAGATGAATATTGTTACTTGGGTAGTAAAATAACTAACGATGGCAGAAGTAAGGAGGACATAAAATGCAGACTAGCACAAGTAGCACAAGCAAGGAAAAGCTTTCTTAAGAAAAGAAATTTGCTCACTTCAAACACTGATATAGGAATTAGAAAGATGTTTTTGAAGACTTCCGTGTGGAGAGTGGCATTGGCTGCATCAAACCAGTCTATGGACTGAGACTCAAACACCAACAGCGGGCTACAAAGAACCAGGGAGGAAAGAATGGATATCTGATCATACTTGGGATACAATCTAAAAGCAAAGAGATTGCAAGGCACTCTTCAAGTCCAGTAGAACAAGAAACCAGAAAGCAGCAGCAATGACAAAATACAGGGAAGCCAACGGGGAGGTTACGAAGAAAGTGCAAAGAGATAAACAAGAGTTTATAGACCAACTGGTAACGCAAGCTGAAGCAGCAGCAAGAGTCGGTAGCAGCAAAGAAGTATATGCCATTAAGAGAGAGCTATCTAGGAGGAACTTTTCAGCGGAGAAACCCGTCAGAAATTCAAACGGAGTAGCCTTGACATTGGAGGCACAACGATTTTAAAGATGGAGGCAGCACTTCATGGAAGTACTTAATAATCTCAGTGGGGAAACAAGATCTGAAGAAGTTGAAACCATTTCAGAGGATCTAGATATCTCGGTACAACCACCAACACAACAAGAGATTGCACAAGCAGTGAATCAAATGAAGAGTGGCAAAGCACCCGGTGTAGATAACATTATCCCAGAAGTCGTAAAGGTAGATCCAGATTTAAAAGCGGAAATCATGGAGCCACTTCTAACACTAATATGAAACGAAGAACAACTCCCTGAGGAATGTGTGTCCTCATCAAGATACCGAAGAGCCGGGCTGAGTGGCTCAGGCAGTTGAGTCGCTGGCCTTCTGACCCCAACTTGGCAGGTTCAATCCTGGCTCCGTCTGGTGATATCTGAAGGTGCTGAAATAAGTCAGCCTCATACCAGTAGATTTACAGCACATAAAAGAACTCCTGTGGGACTAAATTGCGGCACTTCAGCATCTCAAAAAACTATAGTAGTAGTTAGTGGGACATAAAGCCAATAACATTATTATTATTATTATTATTATTATTATTATTATTATTATTATTATTAAGATACCACAGAAGGGTGACCTCTCTCAGATTGTAATAACTGGAGGGGAATGATGTTACTCTCTCATATCGGGGAAAGTGATTTCAAGAGTTATACTGAACAGAATAAGCAGTGCCGTTGATAGGAGACAACGTCAAGAACAAGCAGGTTTCAGAGAAGGTCGGTCTACTGTGCATCAGATTAACATATTGAGGCATTGAGGCACTGTTGAGTATCAGACATCTTTGTATATACTTTTAATTGATTCTGAAAGATCTTTGATTCTGTCAGCCGGATGAAAATGTGGAGGGCTATGGAAAAGTTCAGAATCCCATAAAAGATAGTTCGCCTTACACAGGCAATGTATGATGGATATACTTTTTTTTTTTTTTTTAATGGCGCCCGGTAATGACGACGTAGTGTTTTATTCTCCGAGTAAATTAACCGTAAAATGTGACGAAAAGTGCGGAAAATGTCGAAAATTAGTGAAAAATGGAATGTTGTGTGATTCATGTGATCGATGGTGGCATTATAAGTGCGGAAATTGCCCTAGAGACGTAAAAACTAATGAAAATGTTGCCTGGATTTGTGAGCAGTGTGTTCGGAATGTTGTTGTTGGGGACGGCGTTGACGAAGCACGGAAAACAGTCGATGAGGAATATAAAAGTGCATTAGAAATTATAAACATTCTAAAAAAGGACAATGAGACTCTTAAAGTTGAAAATCAAGAATTAAAAGAAAGACTGCGATCGCTAGAATTTGGGACTGACCATTCTTCGAGTGATATACCGGTACAAGTAACAAACTCGAGCACGTGGTTTCAAGTAGTTCGTGGATGGCCGGCTAAGAAGAAATCTACAACTGAATTTCCGGAAATAAACATTAGAAATAGGTTTTCTGCCCTAAATAATTTAATCCTGGAAGAAAGTGATCGCGCGCGTGAAACCAAATCATCGCGATCCGTTGCCGTGCCGAGTTTGAAATTTAGGCCTAGAATTCAGATTCAAGACCCAGTTAGGCCTAAATCAGCGAAGGTAGCTGTGTTTGGTGATAGCCAAGGAAGGGGAATTGCGGGAGTGATTAACGACGAGAATATAGCAGCAACCGGAGAAATATATCCAGGAGCTTCTATCAGCAGGGTTGTGGAAAACGTAGAAGCAGCAACTAGGAACTTCGGGAGCGGCGATGCAGTGCTTATCATCGGTGGGACGAACGACGTAGCTCGCGACGACGCCAAGAATGTAAGATCACAACTTAAACATACACTAGGGAAGCTGACCCACACTAACGTTTTTGTAGTGAACGTGCCCCACAGGCATGATTTGAGTAGAGACTCGTGTGTGAACACTGAAGTGGACAAGGTCAATACAGATATTGTTAAAATTTGTAAACATTTTCGGAATACTCAGGTTATTGAATGCAGCAGTTTTGAGAGATACTGTTATACAAAACATGGCCTCCATCTAAACAATTCAGGTAAACGAAAGATAGCAAATATTGTTCTAGATTTTATTAATCTTAAGATATGTACTGTAAAACAGGCAACTCCCTTGAGTTATAATACTGACCAGGAAAACTAGCAGAAAGAGCCAGCTATACTTCAAGCTGGCTCAGTCAACTAGAAAAAGAAACCCAGGATAGTAAGGAATTTCAAGTTACCCAATTGCAACAGTCAAGTTTTAGGGAGGAAGGGGGTCTGAGATTGCTCTTGGTAAACTGTCAAAGTGTAGTAAATAAACATTTAAAATTTGGTACATTGATGGAATCTTATGAGACTGATGTGGTGATAGGAGTGGAATCGTGGTTGAAAGAAGGGGTGGGTAATAGAGAAGTATTTCCAGAAGGGTACACAGTCTATCGTAGAGACCGAGGAGATAAAAAGGGAGGGGGGGTGTTTATTCTGGTGAAGGAAACTTACTGTTCACATGAATGGTTTACCGATGAAAGGGATGAAATATTAGGGATAAAATTAGTTTGTGATAATATGAAGGAGGTGGGAATTATAGGAACATACAGGCTTGGAAGAGAGGAAAGAGACAAGGAAATCTTTGAAAAAATAATAGATTATACTTGTAAAAACAATAATAATGATATGGTAATAATTGGGGGAGATCTAAATTTGCCTGAAGTTGAATGGAAAGGAGCTGCAAGTGAAGCCCATGAACAGAAACTGGCAAATAAGTTAATTTGGGAGGGAGGATTTACACAAGTAGTACAAGAACCGACTCGTCTCAATAACTTACTAGATGTATTCTTGGTTAAACCATGGGAAATTGTTGATAAAACTGAGGTAATTGAAGGAATAGGAGACCATAAGGCTGTAATAATGGATGTAGGACTCGTACCAAAAAGGCTTAATAAGAGGGTTACACAAGACAAGAAATTGTACAGAAAAACTAAAGTTGATGAATTTGGGACTTACCTTAACTCACAATTCAGTTGTTGGATAAGTGAAGGGAGTAACGTGGATACACTTTGGGCTAAATTTAAAGGAATTATTTGGGAAGGAGAGAAGAGATTTGTACCTGTTAAGAAGGGTAAAATGACCTCAGACCCTGTTTATTATACAAGGGAAATAAGAAAATTAAAAAGAAAATGTAGAATAGTAAACAGGAAAATCAAAGAGGGTAGGGAGAGTAGAGAAACTAGAAAACAGCTAATGAGGGAACTGAATAGAGTGAAAAAGGAAGCAAAAGAGAATTATATGAATGGCATACTTCAAGAGGGTAATGACCACAAAGGGAAATGGAAAAAGCTGTATTCATATATCAGGAATCAAAAAGGAAAAGGAATCCAAATTCCTACAATGGTGGGAGAAGGGGGTGAACACTATTTAACAGATACTGAGAAAGCAAACCTATTTAGTAGGGAATTTAGAGATTCAGTAGATGATTGTCAAGAGTTGGAAACCGAAACAGAAGATAGAGAGGGAGAGAGACAGAGGGAAACAAGAAGCTTCTCATTCACAAACGAAGATATTTTCAGAGAAATCCAACTGCTTCAGCAAGGAAAAGCAGCAGGGTGTGATCAAATTACTGGGGAGGTATTAAAGACAATGGGGTGGTACATAGTGCCTTATTTAAAATTTCTCTTTGACTATGTCATAAATAATAGTGTAATACCAAAGGAATGGAAGGAATCTATAATAATACCAATTTATAAAGGAAAGGGTGATAAAAGGAAACCAGAGAACTACAGACCAATCAGCCTGACCAGTATAGTTTGTAAACTTCTGGAGAGTTTAATATCGAAGTACATCAGAGGGATATGTGATGATAAAAATTGGTTCATGAGGAGCCAGTATGGATTTAGAAAGAAATTTTCTTGTGAGGCACAACTGGTGGGATTTCAGCAGGACATATCAGATCAATTGGATTCAGGAGGCCAGTTAGATTGCATAGCCATAGATCTTTCCAAAGCCTTTGATAGAGTGGAACATGGAATATTATTAAAGAAATTGGAAGGAATAGGATTGGACGCAAGGGTTACACGTTGGGTAAAAACATTTCTAAATTCAAGGTTTCAGAAAGTCAAAGTAGGAATTAACGTATCGCAGGAAGAGAAAGTTTGGAAGGGAATTGCACAGGGTAGTATAATTGGTCCGTTACTTTTCTTAATATACGTAAATGATTTAGGGAACAATATAACATCAAAAATAAGATTGTATGCAGATGACATAATTGTTTATAGGGAAATAAATACCATTGAGGATTGTTCAGAATTACAAAGGGACCTTGAGAGTATCCAACAATGTGTTGAAGAGAATAACATGAAGGTTAATGGAGGCAAATCAACTGTTACAACATTTACAAACAGGAGTTTTAAAACTGAATTTGAATATACTTTGGATGGGGTAGTTATCCCAAAAGATGGCAAGTGCAAATACTTAGGTGTAAGATTTGAAATTAATTTGCACTGGAACGGTCATGTGGATGACATTGTTGGGAAAGCATACAGATTGTTACATGTCATAATGAGGCTACTTAAAGGATGCAACAAAGAATTAAAAGAGAAAAGTTACTTAAGTATGGTTCGTCCATTAGTGGAATATGCAAACAGTGTTTGGGATCCTCACCAAGAATACCTAATAAAAGAAATAGATATTGTGCAGAGGAAAGCAGCAAGATTTGTAACAGGGGATTTCAGGAGAAAGAGTAGTGTATCAGAAATGTTAAAGGAACTAGGGTGGGAAACTTTAAGTAAGAGAAGGGAAAAAAAATATATTTATAGGATTATATAGAGCCTATACAGGAGAAGAAGCATGGGGAGATATCCGTGAGAGGCTTCAGTTGGAAAATAATTATATCGGCAGGACTGACCACAAATATAAAATTAGAAGGAATTTTAGCCGAAGCGATTGGGGTAAATTTTCATTCACTGGGAAGGGTGTGAAGGAGTGGAACAGTTTACCAGGGGTAGTGTTTGATCCTTTTCCAAAATCTGTACAGATATTCAAGAAGAGAATAAACAGCAACAGAGAAAATAAATGAAATGTTAGAGGGCATTCGACCAGTGCAGGTTAATGTAAATAAAAAATGTGTGTGAATAAATTAATTCCATCCCCTGGTCTAAGGAGTTTGGACAGCCAAAGTAAGGGACTGCCTGTAGGGGTGAAGTACAGTGGGGACTTCGAGGACCCTGGGACCGCTACGGTAGCTGTGAAGGCCCTTCAGGAACTCTGAAAACTGGTGGTAAAAGGGGCTCTGGTTAAGACGCAGCAGGTTGTTATGCTACTTAGGTTCCAGAATGGGTAAAGAAAAGAAAAAGTAAATAAATGCAATGTAAATTTTAATCTTATACCAGTTTTACAGTGTCATTTGAAGTAATTCCACATACTGTATATCAGTTGACTATATTTGTAAGTAGTACAGGAGATATTATAAGTAGAATTTTGTAAACAATGTAAATTTATTAAGGATGAGCTGTGTGTTTAATAGAAAAAATTATTAGCGTAAATTATATAATATTGTATTATAGGAAAATTTTATTCTCTTGTTAATTTAATATTTAGTGCTTGACAATAATGTATTTTAGTGTACCATTTGCCACCGAGGTAGACACTTCATTTGCAAATAAAGAGATTTTGATTTGATTTGATTTTGATCAGATAGGACCACTAATAATATAAATATTTGAGAATTAAATTTTAGGTCTTCCCCTAAACTACCATTTCACTCAGTGTGAATAAAATGATTTATAGTCTAGATTGCAGTGGCTCACCCCACGACTTCACATACCTATTTCCATTAAATATCTTCATACCTGGAATACTATGATGAACCAGTGTGTTACGTACCAACAAGTATTAGAAAATGTATGAACCAGAGGAATGGCATGCTAAAGAAGAAAGTTTTCTATTTTCCCCAGCTATTTCCCACCAATGTTCAGTCAGGCTGTTATACTCGGTGCGTAGCAATAATCCTATATATAGGAGTTGAGTGACAGCATAAGAGAGAAAGAACATCACAACAAACAATGGTCAATGTAATGTTATTGCTGATCAGTGTTATGCAGTTTCGATATTGTAGGCCTTCATATTTAGTTTTCTTCCGAGTCTGAAATACCACTCTCATCATAGTCGGTGCGGTAAAACTGAATAAAAAATAATGATCGGAAATTGTATTCTATATAACTGTTGTTATGTAGTACTTTTCGATAGGACCAATAACACAGGTTTTTAAAAATTAAATTTTAGGTGCCTTCCCCTAAACTACAATTTCATGCAGGGTGAACAAAATTGTTTATATCTTAGACTGTATTTCCTTATTCCCCGACTCTATATACCAACTTTCATTAAATTTTGTGTCCGACTCGTTGGCTGAATGGTCAGCGTACTGGCCTTCGGTTCAGAGGGTCCGGGTTCGATTCCCGGCCGGGTCGGGGATTTTAACCTTAATTGGTTAATTCCAGTAGCTCGGGGGGCTGGGTGTTTGTGCTGTCCCCAACATCCCTGCAAATCACACAGCACACATAACACTATTCTCCACCACAATAACACGCAGTTGCCTACAAATGGCAGATGCCGCCCACCCTCATCGGAGGGTCTGCCTTACAAGGGCTGCACTCGGCTAGAAATAGCCACACGAAATTATTATTATTAAATTTTGTTAGCCCATTTTCTCGTGGCTCGGCGAGAATATGGACTTAGCAACAAAAATAGAAATTCATGAATATCTGTGTTATCATAGCCAGCACAGTAAAAATGTGTAAGACATAAATGATCGGAAATGTAATTCTTTTTTTTTTTTTTTGCTAGGGGCTTTACGTCGCACCGACACAGATAGGTCTTATGGCGACGATGGGATGGGAAAGGCCTAGGAGTTGGAAGGAAGCGGCCGTGGCCTTAATTAAGGTACAGCCCCAGCATTTGCCTGGTGTGAAAATGGGAAACCATGGAAAACCATCTTCAGGGCTGAAATTTAATTCTATATAACTTTAGTTATGTAGTATTTATTGATAGGACCACTAATAATCTAAATATTTGAGAATTAAATTTTAGTCCTTCCCTTAAAGTACCATATTTCACTCAGCATGAATAAAGTGATTTATAGCCTAGATTATTTGAGGGCTATGCTGAAAGTTTTTAGCAGAGTGTGAGAAAAAATTTTTATTTGCGAAACAACAATTACAACTTTTCAAAATACTCTCCATTAGCACGTATACATTTTTCCATTATCTGAAACCACTTAGAAAACGTTTCAGTCCAAGCTTCTTTCGGGATGTCACTTAGTGCACTCTCGTACGCTACAATGGCCTCTTCATCTGACGAAAACCGCTGCCCACATATTTTTTCCTTGGTCTTAGGGAACAGAAAGAAGTCATATGGGGCCAGGTCAGGTGAATAGGGGGGATGAGGTAACACACTTTTTCCCTTTCCAAAAAGTGCATTGTTCTGGCAGCCCTGTGTGCAGATGCATTTTCGTGATGCAGCAGAAGGTGCCCACTCTTGGACTTAGGGTGCTGTGACCTCCAAGTGGCGAGGACTTTGGGAAGACAGTCGTTAACATACCATTCAGCATTGACTGTAAAATGTGCATCCAAGGTCACAGAGATGAGATGCCCCATTTTCGTAAAAAAAAGTTGCCACCATCTTCTTTCTGGAGCTCCGACTTCGTCAAAATTTTGTGTATGGTTCCTCCTCTGGAAAGCACTACACAGAAGACTGTCTTTTTGTTTCAGGGTCATAATGGTAGACCCATGTTTCATCACCTGTGACGATATTGTAGGTGTCATCAGACTGCCCTCCGTTGAATTTTTCTAGCATGAAATGACACCAGTCCACTCTCTCCTCCTTTTGACTTTCTGTCAGGGAATGTGGCACCCAACGGGCACATCTCTTGGTAAGGCCTAAATAATCGTGAACGATGGTCTGCGCTGCTCTTGACCCAATATTTAAGGTCCCTTCAATGTCACAAAATGTAAGATGTGGATCTGCTTTGATCATTTCCATCACAGCATCAATGTTTTCTTGAGTCACCGCTGTCGCTGGGCGACCGGGACGAGGTTCATCTTCACTGCCGACCCCTTGAAAACTCACGGAACCAATTTCCAACTGTGGCTCTAGAAGGGGAAGCCTCACCAAAAACGTGCAACAAAGAAGAATGGCATTCTTTGGCATTTAATTTATTTTTATAATCATAAAAAAATCATTGCTCGAAAATCGCGGCACGACAGATCCATCTTGCACCATGTCTGACTCAGCACTGCCTGTGCTTTTTTCCCCTCACTGTGGAGGAACTACCACTAGGAGGGGTTGCGCGCACATGATCCAAGGTCGAAAAACATCGCTCTTTCAAATGAAAATAATCCCATTGTCCTCAGAATTACAGTTTATGCGCTGCTAAAAACTTTCGGCATAACCTTCAGTGGCTCATCCCATGACTTTACATACCGATTTTCATTAAATTCTCTTCAGCCGTTGTCTCCTGATGCGTGTACATACATACATTCATACAGACAGACATAAATTACAGAAATTTAAAAAGTGCATTTACTCGTTACTGTGGACATGACCAATACTGAAATACCATTCTTTTCACATTCTGAGGAATGTACAGACAAAACTCTTATTGTATATATATATATAGATTCCCTGCCTCGTTACCGATCCCTGGCACCCGGCTGACGAAAATTTCTGGGGAGGACACTGGTACAGTACATCGTACTGGTAATACAACTACTGTCGAAGCTGCTGGCGAGTCTGTACGGCAGTCTTCTACAGCTTGTTGAGCATCATGTGGCCCTTATCACAGATTGCTGAGTGGTGATAGGTCCATGACATTGTCTTATCTAACTGGCTTATACTCTGTATGCAAGGACAAACCATATTGCTTTGCCAACAATTATTTTGGTATTGCCCAAAATGGTGTTAACGTAAATGGTACTCGTTATAGTGGTACAGACTCGTTTTACTGAAGACACTCTGAGAACAGAACGTCATAGAGTGACCAATGTTAGGGGTTTGTATTTCATTTTAACAGTAGTATACAAGGTATCCCACCCAACTCTGCGACCCCAAATATCTCCGAAATGAAACAAAATATGAAAATTCCAATTGGCCAGGAACGTACCCATGTACACAATGAGAAGGCACGCACAATCCACAAAGGCAAACAAATAACACCTCCAACACCAAACTGTGCTTATTTTAAATTAAACATGTATGTTTATTCTAGCAAAATGATAACTAGAGCTACAACTAGTGATAACACACTTGGTTCCGCTTTTCTAAACACATTAACTAGTGGCGTATAGCCCTCAGAAACTTCATTGTTGTGCAGTATGTCTGGCATGGAAAATGCACCCACAAATCATCAGTAGCGTCTTGTCCGATGAAACCGTATCACTTCAACAGATGTTCGAAGTGCCCTCAGTTTGCATCAATACACTTTTGGAATCTGGTAACAAGAGAGAGTTGCATGGATTGCAGTGTTTCTACAGGTATTGCCACACACGCCGCAGTAATACGATGTTGCATATCCTCTACTGTCATTGGCGGTTCTTGATGCACTCGTATCTTTCACTGTGCCCCAGAGAACTATATTTCACTGTGTCCCATAGAAAGAAGTCCGGCGTCAAGTCTGGGGTCCGAGGTGGCCATCGCACAGGACCTCCCCGTCCTATCCACCTATTTGAAAACATCGCATCCACAACGTCTCTGGAAAATTGTACAGAATGTGCGGGACATCCATCATGCTGGAACCACATTGATAGATGTGTTTCCAATCCCACATCCTCCATGAGGAGGGGTAGATTGTGTTGCAGAAATGATGAATATCGCTGTCCGTTTAATGTTCCCTGATAAAAATAGGGACCTAAAATATGGTTACCAATGATACCGCACCAAACATTGATACTCCACTGTCGATGAGCAACTTGGCGAATCCAATGGGGATTTTGCTCGGACCAGTAGTGCATGTTGCGCAGATTTACATGACCATGATTTGTAAATGAAGCTTCGTCCGTAAACAACGTATTACGTAGGAATGCTGGATTACCTTGCAACTGCTGAAGTGCAAAACAACAGAATACAATGCAGGATTCAAAGTCCGTCCCGTACAGTTCCTGGTGCAGTGAGATATGGAACGGATGAAACCAATGCCTTTGCAAAATTCTGCTCACACTACTGCGGCTTATTCCAGAACCTCGTGCAATCTGTCAGACACTCACCTGAGGATTGTGCGCTACAGCAGCCAGAACAGCAATTTCGTTTCAAGTGCCAGTCACTGTCTTTGTACGTTGTCCCTTTGTGGGAGCCCAGCTTCCTGTTCCCTGAGTTTCGTGCAGATGTTGGCAATGGTACGAGGCAAAGGCCACAGCTGCGGTTGCATTTCTGCAACATTCGCCGTAAATTAAAATAATATCCAGGTATTCTTCATTACTGAAGGCCGGCACACCGACTAGCTCACGGCAATTGTTACACGCCACACGAAAACACGGTTAATGTGTCAATATGGAAAGCAATATCCGAAATGTATGTGAATTACGGTACAGTATGACAGCAGACCAGATCAGGAGACACTAGTACACTGAAGCTAGAACGTGCCGAGATGATATTGGTTTGTTTACAGCAGGCTACAGGCCAGTACAAGCAACCCCTGCTCTGAGCACACAAGTACATTCGCTGCATTACGTCAGAAACGGTGGTGCCATTGCCATCCTCTAACTGCCATGTATTTCAGAACGTATGAGGTTTAGAAACGTGAAACCAAGTGTGTTATCACCAATTGCAGCTCTAGTTTTCATTTTGCTAGAACAAGCATACATGTTCCGTTTAATAAAGCACAACTTGGCGTTGGAAGTGCTACTCGTTCACCTTTATGGATTATGCACACCTTCTCCTTGTGTGAGCCCCAGACATGGGTATGTTCCTAGCCAATTGGAATTTTCATATTTCATTTCATTTCGGAGATATTTGGGGTCGCAGAGTTGGGTGGGACACCCTGTATATCGCATTATACAAAGTAAGATCCAAACCTTCGAGGACTGCTCACAACAGATAAACCACAAGCATGTAGAAGTAACACTATAACACTGTCAGAAATGCAGCTTAATGTCCCTCCCCTTCATAGTCAGTGAAACAGTGGCCATCCCTGATGCATTCTGCTGTTGTTAATCATGTTTGTGCTATGAAGAAACATGGATTATCAAGAGACCACTGTGCAAACACTAAACTTTGTCAGCATTTGGGAAACATATTTGGAGACTTCAAAAATGCTAACAACTATGTACAATGAATCTACAATGGTGAGATGAAAATTCTTAGAATGGAATCTGCATTTTAAAGAGGGTCGAGAATCCACCACTGATAATGAACAGTGACTTCATGGAAAATTGACAGATCAATAATCATGTGGTGCAGGAGGATTTCCAGAACTGTTATCAAATCACTGAGGATGTCACTAACAGTACTCATTTTTCAGTGACTACCTGTCAGTATGTTAAATGAGAGGAATTTAGCATGAATGAAGTTGGGTGAGGAGGTGGAAGGAATCGGCTGTGGCTTACAAATAGGAACTTCTCCAGCATTTGCCTGGAAGTGAAAATGGGAAACCACAGAAAACAATTCTCAGGACAGCCGACAGTGGAGTTTGAACCCACTTGTCTTCCCAACGAAGAGCTTGGCTCCACAGCTGTAGTGCGTTAACATGCATGGCCACTCCGCTCAGTTCCTGATATCTTCCAAGCACCTGAAATTATTTCCATCTGATGAATACATAATGATTCTCAACATTAAATCCTCTGTAAGTGGTAAAAATCTTTCAGAAATGTGTATTTGTCTAAATTTTCAGAAATATAGCACCAAATGCATACTGCTGTGCAAAATTTAAGGAAGAGATAGATAAAGCAACATATCAACTACTCGCTGTACAATAATGGCATGTAGCCTCCAAAGAGGCCTGATGCAGGTCTTTCTCGTTGACGCTCTGGCGATCTGCGCGTCTGTGAGGATGGGGTCCTACCTATGATGAATTCTACTGATGAAGACACTGAGCCCCCAAACCATTGGAATTAACAAATGAAGGTTAAAATCTACAACCCAGCTGGGAATTGAACCCGGGACCCCCTGGACCAAAGGCCAGCACACTAACCATTTAGCCATGGATCCGAACAACTACTTGGTGGAAATGAATGAAAGCATGGTAACATGTTGCCAGAGGTCTTCCACACGTGCATAGAAACCTGGCATGAGATCAGCCAGACTATAGCGCCAAATGGGTCCGACTCCACAAAACGAGGCAAATGAAGGAACAGAACAAGTCAGTGCGAGTCAATCAACGAGCTGTTATGGTGCACTGTGGTGGTGTTATTCATTACAACATGGCCCGGAGACAACAACTGGATGACTTCACACAGAGAGGAATCACCGGGAAACTGGAAGAAGGACGAAGTCCAACAAGTGTAGCCCTGGAGTTTGGTATTGATCACAGCATTGTTTCATGTGCATGGAGAGCATACTGAACGACAGGCACAGCTGTCCGAAGGAGAGGAGGGCGCGACCACGGTCAACTACAGCAGCAGATGACCGCTACATTGTGCAACAGGCAAAAAGAGACTCATGTCAAACAGCGGGTGCAATTGCAATCACATTTAACAGGACTGCAAGGCACCCAATCTCACACTCCACAGTGGCATGGCGACTGCATGGGGGTCTCTGTTTGCCCGATGGCCATTATGTTCTGTTCCGTTGACATCCGCACATTGGTGGCACCATTTGTGATGGTGCCAAGAGCAGCAGGTCTGGACCAACGACGAGTGGGGTTGCGTGCTAGTCTCAGATGAGAGCATATTCATTGTGAGTAGTGATTCTAGACATACCCTCATCTAGCGAGAGGTGGGAATATGCAATACACCCGGGAACATTGTCAAATATGATCATTTTGGTGGACCAGGTGTTACGGTGTGGGAAGGCATAATGATGCATGGGCGTATCAACATCCAAATCTTTGTACACTCACCGGTCAACATTATTGTGACAGTGTATTCCTACCCATGTGTCTTTTCACAGGTGCATTTGGCCCCGACTTAATTTTTATGGATGACAATGCACAACCGCAACAAACAGCACGGGTGGAGGAGCTCTTGGAACGAGAGGATATTCGGCAAATAGACTGGCCTGCCCGTTCCCCTGACTTAAATTCCACTGAGCACGTGTGGGACATGTTGACCAGACGTATTGCAGCATGTCCACATTCACCAACGACCATCCAGCAGTTGTCTACCACGCTGGTGGAGGAATGGAACGCCCTACCACAAGAACTCCTTACCAATCTTATGGCTAGCATGGGAACTTGTTGCAGAGCATGCATCGCTGACCGTGGTGATAACACACCCTTTTAAGAACCATGTCCATTCTTTTGTCATGTCCAGGGGACCATCATAATTCGCAGTGACCTACGTGAAATTTATTGTCGCTGTATAAAAGTGTCATTACTCTTTGTCTCATCGCATATTCCTTTCAGCTGCCTACCGTACCACACTGTAGCATTTATATCTATGTATGGTTCAAGTTTCATCAAGCTATGTTACTTGGCAGTGACACAACATGCAAAAGTTACTTTTGTCCTTAAGTTTTGCACAGCAGTGTAGATATCAGCACACTTGGTTTTCTTTGTGTTAAGATTATCATCCCTTTCACATGGATCACAAAATTCCAGCATATAAACCACTGTCAGGTTAACATTTAAAAAGGAAAGACAGATATACAAAGCCTTTAAACTTTTCATATAGCTAGTCATTGGTTCTTGCATTTAATGTTCATATGATCGGCACAGATATCTTCCATTGTTAGATGCGCCAGTGAGTGGTTGGCTGTTTCAAGAGCTCTGTATTATCTTAGTGATAAAGTAGTTAGTAGTTGTAGAAATTTAGCAAATTTTTTGTGTGTGTGATACATTTAATTCCAAAAATATTGGTGTTTCGTGTTTGTCTGTAGTAATCGAGATTAGTGGTATTTATGTACTTTTTTTTACACTGATTAGTTCCGTAGGCATTTGATAGTATACTCACAAAGATGGGATATCAAAACGAGTTGTAATTTCTGCAGCAGTTATATTAGCGCAGGCAATAGATAGGGTTTTTCAAATAGCATAAATACTGTTCTACCTATCACAAAGGTAATAATTTCTTAAATAACATAATACTGTTGTAAATTTTGTTTAAAGAAATGATTTCAACAGAATATACAGTATTTCACTGGCAAAATAGCTCACAGTCGTCGTATTGTTACTGATTATTGTCGCTCTTCGTATTCAAATATTGCATTGTTGGCTACAGATGTGAACAAAATTGTAATGTAGTAAAAAAAAATAAAAATCAGCTGATTCCTGTATTCTGATCATTTGTAGTTCTGAGGTGGTAGTTCAAGTGTCCGTAATTTATACTTCGGACCCTCGATCTTTCAGTATTTAAGAGCACTTAGCTAATAATAATCAAATTCCTATATCCCAACTGACAGAAGTTTTTTGAGGAATTATTGTACACAACCTCTTAATCGTTGTTCAGCAACAAGGACACTTTTATTCACCATCCTGCAGAGTAGGGAAAATAATAGTAATTTACCAGATGTAATAATCACAAAACCACATTTCAGTTGAGAATTGCAGTTTAGATACAGTATATTAGATGGTATCTTGCCTGTTATATTCGTGTGTACATTGGTGTACTGTAACCCTTTCGATACTTTTCATTTCTATTAGAGCATAGTAGGATAAAATAGTACTAATATTAATCTGTCTGCACATTTAACTTTGTTGGTAATCCTTGAGTAGTTCTTGCAAATTGCAAATTTAACAATAAAAATAATGTTATTTGTTTTACGTCCCACTCTTTTACACTACTCTTTTTTGGTTTTCGGAGACGCCGAGGTGCCGGAATTTAGTCCTGCAGGAGTTCTTTTATGTGCCAGTAAATCTACCAACACGAGGCTGACATATTTGAGCACCTTCAAATACCACCGGACTGAGCCAGGATCGAACTTGCCAAGTTGGGGTCAGAAGGCCAGCGCGTTAACCATCTGAGCCACTCAGCCCGGCAATTGCAAATTAATTCCAATTTTCATTTCTGTTTGTGCTTAGTAATAACCTATTATAATTAGGATACGTCTGAACATAGCTTAAAAATTATTGTAGTGTATTCGAAATTAGCGTGCTTATTCTCTGTAACTAAAGGCAGGTTTCATCCTGTGTTAGGGTGTTGTAGGATAAAAATATGGTACGACTAAGTAGTATTGTAGTGTAGTAGTATATTTATCACCTTAGTAGTATATCAATTACCTTATTGTCGTGTGATCTTTGTGTACTAAACTTTTCTTTTCATTATTCCCTAAAGAATGGCTAAGGAATGCAAGTTTAGGAACTGTGGATGTGGCCAGGCATTAAGGTATATGAGGGAAGAGTTGGAGAGTTTTAGGGAGATAATTAGGGTTCTCTCAAAGGACAGGAAGGAAAGTACGCCCCCCTCATACAATGTACAGGATAAAGTAGGTGTAAAATAGGGATGGGAAAGGAAGGGGGGGAATTGCAGAAGATACGTGGTCTAACGATTTAAGGGGAAGGACATTACAACAATAAGGGCTCTATTCAGGATCAGAATTCAGGACAGGTCTCTGGTTGTTTTTCTTTCTTACAATTTGTTTTAAGTCACACCGACACAGTTAGGTCTTACGGCGACGATGGGACAAGAAAGGGCCAGGAATGGGAAGGAAGCGGCGTGGCCTTAATTAAGGTACAGCCCCAGCATTTGCCAGTATGAAAATGGGAAACCACGGAAAACCATCTTCAGGGCTGCCGACGGTGGGGTTCGAACCCACAATTTCACACATCCAAACTCACAGATGCACACCCCTAACCGCATGGCGAACTCGCCCGTTAAGTGTGGAAGTAGGAGGAAAGGAAAAGGTAGGAAAGGGAAATGTAGAGTAGAGGATAAGAAAAAACAAGTGGAACAGGGTCATGGGAGGGAGAAAAGGGAAAAGGAAGTAGCTTCTGCAGCCATCTGAAAAGATAGGACTGACCAGGAAGGGAGAGGATCAAATAAGGTGGGTAGGGTTGAGGCTCTGGTCATTTGGGATTCCGTTGTTCGACAAGTAGGGAAAGTGTGTGGAGGAAAAGGAACCAGGGTACGTTTTCTTTTTTCTTTCGTTTTACAACCTGTTTTACGTCCCACCAACAGAGATAGGTCTTATGGCGACGATGGGACAGGAAAGGGCAAGGAGTGGGAAGGAAGTGGCCGTGGCCTTAATTAAGGTACAGCCCCAGCATTTGCCTCATGTGAAAATGGGAGACCACGATAAACCATCTTCAGTGGTTTCGATCCCACTATCTCCCAGATGCGAGAAGGACCTAGTGTTTACAGTGCACTATGTCTTCTGGTATATGCTAGAGCAATTTTGTTACTTTCATAGATCTGTCTCTGTCTTATCCTTGGCTTTGACAATATGAAAGTGACTAAAGTATGAGCGATGCTAGTATTGCCATCCTTGTGAAGCCAGTCCCTGCTATGAATGGTGTGAAAATGTTGCTCATAGGGTCGGTTGGTGTATGCATTTCAGTGGGCTTGGCAGACTGATATGTAATAGCAACTCTGGCTCGGTGAGGAAAGCAATGGGAAACTACCTCACTCCTCATTCTCTAGTACGCCTCTTCAGTGATGCCTAGGCCATCTATCACAGCTCATGGCAGAGCTGTTGAAGATCCCACAGCGGCATCGCTGACGGACTGAACATACATACATACCCAGCATTTGCCTGGTGTGAAAATGGGAAACCACGGTAAACCATCTTCAGGGCTGCCAACAGTGGAGTTCGAACCCACTATCTCCCGAATACAGGATACTGGCCGCACTTAAGCGACTGCAACTATTGAGAATTGACTATTTTCACCATTTTGGTCCGTATTGACTTATACATTGACAAGGCGGAAAATTATTTTATAGAAATTTGCAGCTATCGAGCTCGGTGGGTACAATGTTACCCAGGAATTAGGTTAAGGCAGATTTTAATGAAAGTACAAGAGAAGGAGGACGGAAAAGAGAAGGTGATAGTGTTTCACGTAGGTACCAACAACGTAAGGCAAGCAGGTATAAGTACCAACATAGTTGACGATGTGTGGGATCTGGTAAATGCATGGGTGAAGTTTAAGGAAACTGAGATTGTTATCAGTGGAATACTGTTTGGAGGGACACTGACTAGTAGATGATTGGGGATTTAAATGACACTATGGAGTAGGTATGTGGGAAAATGGGAGTGAAATTTCTAGATCCTAATGGGAGGATAAGAGATAAGGATCTGCACTAAGATGGCCTTCACTTAAACGGCAGTGATAAGTATAAGTTAGGGAATTTGTTTAGAAGGGTTATGGAAAGGTACATTCAGAGAAACGAGGTGCTCTAGAGAGTGGTGATAAGGGTAGAGGGATCTGGCAGTCAGGTATGGATGACATAAAAATGTTAGAGTTGAACTATAGAAGTATTGTAAAGAAAGGAATAGAATTAAGTAATTTAATCTACAGTATATATATAAAAGAACATGTCCTGACTGACTGACTGATTCATCATCGCCGAGCCAAAACTACTGGACATAAAGAAATTAAATTTTGAGGATACAAATATTACAATGTAGGTGCTCCCTAAGGGAGGATTTTTTGATATTCCATCGCTAAGGGGGTGAAAAGGGGGGTGAATTTTTGAAATGTGTGTATCTATATCTCAAAACTATAAAAGGTTACAGATGTAAAAATTGGTATATACAACCTCCTGTAAAAATAAACACGTATTTTTTTTTTCCTTCAGAAAATCCCAATAGGAGGGGCGAAAAAGGGTGAACAAGGGGTTGAATGCCTTTAATGAGGATACTTATATCTCAGAAATTGAAGATTTTACAGACCTGAAAATTTGTATTTGGGATCTCCTTTAAAAATAAACAAAGACGTATCTTTGTGTTTTTGTAAAATTCAATTAAATTAGGGGTGAAAGGGGGAGGGGGGGGGAGAATTTTTAAAATTGTTATTTACAATCTCCTCTAAAAATAAACACGTATTTTTTGTTTTCGGAAAATCCCAATAGGAGGGGTGAAAAGGGGTTGAACACCTTTAATGAGGATAAATATATCTCGGAAACTGAAGATATTACAGACGTGAAAAATGGTATTGAGGATCTCCTTTAAAAATAAAGAAACACGTAATTTTTGTTTTTGGAAAATCCAAATATTGAGGGGAGGTGAAAGGGGGGTGAATTTTTAAGATGAGTGTATGTATATCTCAAAACTTTAAAAGTTCACTGATGTAAAAATTGGTATTTAGGATCTCCTTTAAAAATAAAGAAACACATACTTTTTTTTGTTTTCGGAAAATCCCAATAGGAGGGTCGAAAAGGGGTTGAACACCTTTAATGAGGATAAATATATCTCAGAAACTGAAGATATTACAGACGTGAAAAATGGTATTTAGGATCTCCTTTAAAAATAAAGAAACACGTAATTTTTGTTTTTAAAAAATCCAAATACTGAGGGAAGGTGAAAGGGGGGGTGAATTTTTAAGATGAGTGTATGTATATCTCAAAACTTTAAAAGTTCACTGACGTACAAATTGATATTTAGAATCTCCTTTAAAAATAAAGAAAGACGTATTTTTTCGTTCTCCAAAAATCCCAATAGGAGGGGTGAAAAGGGGTGAAAAAGGGGTTGGATGCCCTTAATGAGGATACATATATCTCAGAAATTGAAGTTATTACAGACCTGAAAATTGGTATCTGGTATCTACTTTAAAAATAAAGAAACACGTATTTTTTTGTTTTGTTGTTGGAAAATCCAATTAATGGGGTTAAACAGGAGTGACAAATTCCGGGGAATTTTTAGAAAGACCTTATCTACAGTATATCTCAGAAATGTAAAATATTAAAGACGTAAAAATTGGTATTTAGAAACTGCTGTAAAGGTAAAGAAACATAGGTGATTTGTTTTCGAAAAATCCACTTAAGGGGAACCAAAAAGGGAGTGAACTTTAAAAAAAAGAATTTTTACAGTATATCTCAAAAACTTAACATGTTACAGAAGTGAAAAATGGTATTTTTTATCTCTATTAATAATAAAAAAACATGTACTTTTTGTTTTCGGTAAAACCAAATTGGGTTGAATTCTCTTAATTAGGATACTGATATCTCAAAAACTGAAGATGTTACAGACGTGAAATTTGGTATTTGGTATCTGCTTTCAAAGTAACGAAACACGCATTCTTGGAAAATCCAATGAAGGGGCGGGGGTGGTGAAATCATTGAAAAATTTATTGAATGATGGTGCGTCTGTAACAAAGGAAATTTACGCCGGGCTGAGTGGCTCAGACGGTTAAGACGCTGGCCTTCTAACCCCAACTTGGCAGGTTCGATCCTGGCAAAGTCCGGTGGTATTTGAAGGTGCTCAAATACGACAGCCCCATGTCGGTAGATTTACTGGCACATAAAAGAACTCCGGCCTCTCCCCGCTGGGTTCTGTGGTTCAAATCCCGCTTTCTCCATGTGAGATTTGTGCTGGACTAAGCGGAGGCGGGACAGGTTTTTTCTCCGGGTACTCCGGGTTTCCCTGTCATCGTTCATTTCAGCAATACTCTCCAATATCATTTCAATTTTTATTCATAATCATTGCCCCAGAGGAGTTTGACAGGCTTCGGCAGCCGGCACAATTCCTATCCTCGCCGCTAGACCGGTGACCCGGTCGAATGACCGGAAACAGGCTGTGGATTTTCATACTTATTCTGATCATAAACCGATCATTTTTAATCTTTCCTGGGTTCATTTTCAAGAGCCATTTTTTCCTTTGGAGAACATTCTTAGATTACAGTAGATTCTCCTGGAATATAAATAAAAATTTAAACACATTTGAAATAAACGATAGGAATGCTATTGACGGTGCAATTGTTCACCTCTATAATAAGCTCAATAATGCATGGAAGTATATCATTCGTATCGCCGGATATCCCGCACACTTGCCTACGCGCGACAATGGTGCTGGTCACATAGTCAGCAATGATAATGGCAGCAGATGTAATTAGCATGCCTCAAAATTAATACCTGAAGCAGAATTCCAACGTACCCAAGATTTTAATCTTCAGACACCAATAAGTTTTAATAAAAATTACGACTCAAATTTTAACATAAGAAGTCAATTTACAATTGTTTTTAAAAAACTAGAACTTTCAGAAAAAAATTTAACCAAATTTTCAACATTTTGAAGATAGTACTGTTTTTTGCATGTCAATATCTTTAGAATTAATGGACATTCCAATTATAGTATAGTCTTTCATATGGTTAAACTATCAATGTGTTCACAAATTCCTATGGTCATGTATTTTATTACTTAATTTTAGAATTATAATTAAGCACAAATTTGTCAAAGCAAATTAACAATGACAGGTCTTAACCTTGAGATGATTACATAGGCGGAGGATGCTTGAAATCAAGCAAAACATGTCCCTATAAAAAAAGTGTTGTAGCATTATGATTTTCTAACAACATAAAATCAATCGTATTGAAAAGGTGGAATAAAAACACAATACTGTAAGCAACATTCTGGTGAAAGAAGCATTTGTAATCTACAAAAAAGTTTAAGATGACAAAAATGAATTTCTAGGTGTAAAGCTCATCGCTAAAGATAATAGGCAACTTGATGTCTTTGGAGTGAACAGACCGGGAAAGGTTATTGTTGATGCTGATCCAGAATTATTTGATGAGATATCCAGCTATGTGGGAAATGATATGGAAAGGAACGTGATTGTAACGGGTGGTCTCAATTGACCAAATGTCAATTGGGAAGGCACTGCGAAAGACAGGAAGCATGATCAACAAATGGCAAATAAGATGATATGGGAAGGACAGCTGATTCAGAAAGTGATGGAACCAACTAGAGGGAAGAATATTCTGGATGAGTTGTTGGTAAAACCAGATGAGCTCTACAGAGAAACCGAAGTAATAGATGGTATTAGTGATCACGAAGCTGTTTTTGTCATAGTTAAAAGTAAATGAGACAGAAAGGAAGGTCTTAAAAGTAGGATTATTAGGCAGTACCACATGGCTGATAAAACAGGCATGGGGGAGTTTTTAAAAGCAACTATGATCGGTGGAAAAAGGTGAATAAAAATGTAAAGAGACTCTGGGATGGTTTTAAAGGAATTGTTGAGGAATGTGAAAACAGTTTTGTACTTTTAAAGGTGGTAAGGAATGTTAAAGACCCACTATATTATAACAGAGAAGTAAAGAGACTAAGAAGGAGGTGCAGATTAGAAAGAGAGTTAGAAATGGCTGTGGAAGTAAGGAGAAATATTGAAGGAACTTACTAGGAAATTGAATGTAGCAAAGAAGTCATCTAAGCAAGCATAGCTGGTAGTCACACAAATTTTAGTGAAAAATGGGTGGGTATGTATAGGTACTTTAAGGCAAAAACAGGTTCCAAGAGGGTCATTCCAGGAATCATAGATGAACAAGGGGAGTGTGTATACAAGTATCTTCAAAAGGCAGAAGTACTCACTCAGCAGTATATGAAGATTGTTGGTTACAAGGATAATGTCCTGATAGGGGAGGTGACTAGTACTAAAGAAGTATTAAAATTTACGTATGATAACAATGACTTTTACAATAAGATACAAAAGTTGAAAACTAGAAAAGTGGCTGGAACTGATAAGATTTCAGGGGATATACTAAAGACAATGGGTTGGGATATAGTACCATATCTGAAGTTCCTACTTGATTATTGTTTGCATGAAGGAGTTATACCAAATCAATTTTAATTAATTTCATGTGGCTATTTCAAGCCAGGTGCAGCCCTTGTAAGGCAGACCTTCCAATGAGGGTGGGAGGCTTATGCCATGTGTAGGTAACTGCGTGTTACTGTGGTGCAGGATAGTGTTATGTGTGGTGTGCGAGTTGCAGGGATTTTGGGGACAGCACAAACACCCGGCCCCCAAGCCACTGGAATTAACCAATGAAGGTTAAAATCCCTGACCCTGCCGGAAATCGAACCCGGGACCCTCTGAACCGAAGGATGGTACGCTGACCATTCAGCCCACGAGTCGGACTACCAAATGAATGGAGAGTTGCTATAATAGCCCCTGTGTATAAAGGGAAGGGTGATACACATAAAGCTGAAAATTACAGGCCAGTAAGTTTGACATGCACTGCATGCAAGCTTTGGGAAGCATTCTTTCTGATTATATTAGACATGTTTGCAAAATTAGTAACTGCTTCAATAGAGGGCAGTTCGGATTTCACTGAAGCTCAAATTGTAGGATTCCAGAAAGATATAGGGTGGCTATATTTCTAGAAAATAGATCTCAGAGAATTAGAGTAGGCGAAGCTTTATCTGACCCTGTAATAATTAAGAGGGGAATTCCTCAAGGTAGTATTATTGGACCTTTATGTTTTCTTATACATAAATGATATGAATAAAGAAGTGCCCAGATGATGTTATTCTCTACAGAGTAATAAATAAATTACAAGACTGTGAGAAACTGGGAAATGACCTCAATAATGTTGTGAGATGGACAGTAGGCAATGGTATAATGATAAATGGGGTTTAAAGTCAGGTTGTGAATTTCACAAATAGGAAAAATCCTCTCAGTTTTTTTAATTACTGCATTGATGGGGTGAAAGTTCCTTCTGGGGATAATTATAAATACCTAGGTGTTAATATAAGGAGAGATCTTCATTGTGGTAATCACATAAATGGGATTGTAAATACAAGGTACAGATCTCTACATGGTTATGAGGGTATTCAGGGGTTGTATTAAGGATGTAAAGGAGAGTGCATATAAATCCCCGGTAAGACCCCAACTAGAGTAGGGTTCCATTGTATGGGACCCTCCCGAGGATTATTTGATTCAAGAACTGGAAAAAATCCAGAGAAAAGCAGCTCGATTTGTTATGGGTGATCTCCGACAAAAGAGTAGCATTACAAAAATGTTGCAAAGTTTGGGCTAGGAAGACTTGGGAGAAAGGAGACGAGTTGCTTGACTAACTGGTATATACAAGAAAATAACACAGGTATTTTATTGGTCCACTTATTCAATACTATCCACTATTATGTGGTTACATCTACATACAGCTATAGAGTTATACGGTACATGTTTCGCCCTTTCTATAGGGCATCTTCAGCCTTTAGTCAATCTTAAAATGTTGAAGTTAAATATTGAATAAAAATGTGAAACAAGAAGCTAGATAATTAACATTGTAGAGCTAAAAATGGTATACAAAGTCATTTAAAATTTGGACAACACTGAATTAAAACTATGATAACATAATGAATTGAAAACTATCTCAAAGTCAGTCTAAAACCATGTGTCTGAAACTAAAACTAGATCTTCATCTTTCTAGAACGTATGGAACTTGCATATTTTCAAATATATAATTCCAAGATTGTCACAAAAGATCTTGCCCAAAGTTAAGGTTCGTGTGTTCAAACTGAGTAAACATGATTGCATTTGTGAAAAAATATTAATATAAATATAAATACGTAGGTGGTGCTGTCATAAATAATATAACGGGTGAGTAGGCAAAGTTTGTCAATAGAGGCAGCTATGAAATAAGACGTTAGCTGGATCTGCTGTTAAAAATATCATAAAAGTGAACTGTAGGTGACCATGTAATCACACTGGTTGTAAGGCCCTTTGTAGAGAATGCCTGGTAGTTGAATGGACCACCATTTCTCTGGAATGAAACAAAAAGGAAAAGTTTTTTAAACCCCTAGAAAGAGCTAAAGGATAACCTATTTGGCTGGACTAGCACTGGTACTTACATGTAAATCTAGACGTTACACACGTTCTCCCGTTACAGCAGTGTTAGCTTGTCTGTTAGTCCTACTCAATGTGTTATTTCTATGTGGCAGAGGCGGTGGGGAACATGGAGGGGGGGGGTTAGGGAACATGGAAAGGAAGAGGGGATAGGTGGAGCTTTATGCGTCAGAGCTGTTGAAGGAGGGGAGCTACTATGATTGGCAAGAGCAAGTCTGATATTTGGAAAGTTGGAGGGAGTCTAGAACGTATAGAATTAAATATACAAAGGGACTTATCTTTATTTCATCCAATCATATTCAATAACTCGGGTGTCAACTCATGTAATGGGCTTTTGATGTCCATGACATCATTAAGATTCTGATCCTTGTTATAAACCTGGTGAAAAAAAAATATAAACTTTCCAGCTCATTTTAGAGTTTACCTTTTTCCATATTCCTAATTATTGTCAAATCCTTCTCTATCGAAGTGAACTGGTGCCCTGTCTCCCTCATGTGTGCTCATTGCTGAGTATTTATTATGCTTCTCCGCATTGAAATGGTCCATATCTCTTCTAAAAACAGGCTCCTTCCTGTCTGCCCAACATGTGAAAACCCACATTGTGAGCATGTTAATCTGTACACTCCAGATCCCATATACCAGTTATTGCCAAAATTGACTTTATTATGGTTAAAAAATAAGTTCTGGTTCGTATTAGTAGCTCAAAAAGCTAAATTGGCATTATGTTTTTTAAATATATTTGCAATCTGGTGGATAGCTGGGTTATTGTAAGTGAAAGTGTCATAATTAGTTTTTTAAATTTTGTCTGGCACTAGATTTGTGGACATCTTATTCTTAATTTTATTAATAAGTTGACTGACCATTTCAACTTTAAATCCATTAAGTCTTGCAAGATCTCTTATGTAGCTCAATTCAATTTTTAAGTTTTTAGGAGACAAAGGAATTCTTAGAGCTCTATAGATTAAACTATGGAAGGATGCTTGTTTATGAGAACCATAGTGTAATTAAGAACTATTTATGGTTATTAAGAATTGAGTAGGTTTTCTAGAGATTTGGAATTCAAAGGTGTTATTTATACGTGTAACTGTTACATCTAAAATGTTTAGTGAACTATTAGTCTTGTCTTCCTTAGTAAATTTCAGGTTGGGGTATATTTTATTTAAATTCTCCAAAGATTTCATTACTACTCGTGACATCTTTATCTATAATTACAAACGTGTCGTCCAAATGTCTTAACCAGAAACTTATACCTTTAATATTTGCCTTTATTTTTGTGTGCTCAATTGTGTCCATAAAAATGTCAGCTATGATGCCTGAAATTGGGTCACCCATAGCTAAACCATTTGTTTGTAAATGATTCCATTAAAATAGAAATAGTTATTCAATACGAATTTTAATATCTTCATAAATTCGTCAATTTCTAATTTGCTGAGACCGCTATGTTAACAGATATTATCGTAAATAATATTGAGGGTTTCATCAGTCGGAATATTCGGGTACATATTAATTAAATCAAAGGAGCACATTACTTGATTTGGATGTAAAATAAACTTATTCAAAATGTCGCAAAAATTGATAGAATTTTTTAGGGGTTGTTTATTATTAAATACATAATGCTTTTTCAGAAAGTTGTGAATGTATTTGGAAACCTTATATGTAGGACTATTACGGCAATTAATGATCAGGTGTATCAGAATATCCTTTTTATGAACCTTAGGCATGGCTCTTGCAACTGGAATGTTGGGGTTCATGTTGATAAGATTCTGCTGGTCCTGCTCAGTAAAAAGAAATGTTGATTTCTTAGTTAAAGCCTTTAAATTACATTGTACTCTCACCAATGGATCTTTGCTCATCACTGTATAACTATTATCATTGAAGAAATCTGCTTTTTTTAAAGTATGTTGTTTCTATTTTTGTTTTCATATTTTGTATTAACGTCTGTTGTCTAGGATCAAACCTAGTGTTTATTTCCTTAGCTAACCTGGGTAATTTTTTCTTCATTTTCAATCTTAAGCCATTCTGCACTTCATACGGGAGTTAAGATATGTATAACTCTATAGCTGATCATTTAATAGTCTGACATATGTTTCCAAATAAATTCAAACTTTCTGAAAAAGCATTATGTATTTAATAATTTTAAAAAACCCTAAAAATTCCATTAATTTCTGCAACATTTTGAATAAGTTTATTTTACATCCAAATCAAGTAATGTTCTCCTTTGGGTTAGTTAACATGTACCCGAATATTCCGACTGATGAAGCTGTCAATATTATTTACGGTAATATCTGTAAACATAGCGGTCTCAGCAAATTAGAAATTGAAGAATTTATGAAGATAATAAAATTCGTAAATTCGTTTCTCTCTTAATGGTATAATTTACAAACAAAATGGTTTAGCTATAGGTGACCCAATTTCAAGCATCCTAGCTGACATTTTCATGGACACAACTGAGCACACGAAAATAAAGGCAAATATTGAAGGTGTAAGGTTATGGTTAAGATATGTGGACGACATGTTTGTAATTATAGATAAAGATGTCACCAATAGTAATGAAATCTTGGGGAATTTAAATAAAATATACACCAACTTGAAATTTAATGAGGAAGACAAGACTAATTGTTCACTAAATTTTTTAGATATAACAGTTACATGTATGAGTAACTCCTTTAAATTCTAAATCTCTAGAAAACCTACTCAATCCTTAATAACTATAAATAGTTCTTCATTACACCCTGGTTCTCATAAACAAGCGGCCTTCCATAGTTTAATCTATAGAGCTCTAAGAATTCCTTTGTCTTCTAAAAACTTAAAAATTGAATTGAGCTGCATAAGAGATCTTGCAAGACTTACTGGATTTAAAGTTGAAATGGTCAATTGACTTATTAATAAAATTAAGAATAAGATGTCCACAAATCTAGTGCCAGACAAAATTTAAAAAACTGATTACGACACTTTCACTTACAATAACCCAGCTATTCACCAGATCGTAAATATATTTTAAAAAACATAATGGCAATTTATGTAGCAATTGAGGCTTTCATGGCCGGCGTTACAAAATAATGTCAGCGTTTTCCGGGCTTGTAGGCCGTGGTCCAGGAGCGAGTGAATGTCCTGACGTTTCACCGAAGACTGCGTTCGGCATTGTCAAGGGTTCAGACTGACTTCAATAGCAGCGAAGCTCTCAGTGGAATGAAGTGCTGTTGTAATTCCACCTATTTATATAGTGCAGGATACAGTACGCTGCTCGCCTATTGGCCGCCATGGTGGGGGGGCGTCGCTGATTGGCTGTTCTTTGGCCAATGGTTGAAGAGTTAGGGAGCCCGGTGTACATTGACCTGCCTTGGCGGAGACAGGCAACTGATCACCCGTTGCTTTCTTCTGGTCTGCCACGGCTATCGTGTCCTTCAGGATTTAGAGATTTCAAGACTGGAAACCAGGCTTTGTTTAACCGTTCAGATTCCTCCTTACGGTTGAAGCTGTTGGTGTGCTTTAGGATTTCAATGGCTTCCCTCTGTAGCCGGGCGTGATAAGACACAGTAGTTGACAGTACTTCGGTGTTGCTGTACTGTATGTCATGGCCTGTTAGCAGCGAGTGTTCAGCGACCCAGCCGGCTATGTCTGTTATGCTCCTTCAGTCGTGTGGCAATGCTGCGTTTGGTAGTGCCTATGTATACCTGGCCGCAGCTGCACGGGATCTTGTAGACACCTGCTGTGGAGAGAGGATGGCGCTTGTCTTTGGCAGACCTAAGCAGTTCCTGGATTTTCTTCGTAGGCCTGTATGTGGTTTTAACCCCATGGGACTCCAGTAGCCTCCCTATTCTGTCAGTTACTTTCTCGATATACGGCAGAAAGGTTTTAGCTGCCGGCTGCTCCTCTTCCTTTTTCCTGGTTGTTGAACGTCTGGGATGGAGTGCTCGCTGAATATCTTTAGGGCTGTACCCGTTAGTAGGGCCCTGTTGAGGTGGCTGAGTTCTTCGTTTAAGTGCTGAGGATGACCACGGTCGGCTAGCGTCTTAATCACTCCGTATTTTTGTCGTGGGTGGTGGTTGGACGTCTTCTGAAGATAGCGGTCTGTGTGGGTCGGCTTGTGGTATACTGTCTCTCCCAAGTTTAAATCAGCAGTCTTCATTACCAGAACATCGAGAAAAGGGAGCTTCCCCTCGTTTTCTGTCTCCATAGTGAACTGAATACTGGTGTTAATACCATTCAAACGCTGTAGAAACAGCTGTAATTGTTCCTTTCCATGGCTCCAGATCACAAAGGTGTCATCTACGAAGCGCAGCCACACCTTAGGTTTCAGTGGTGCAGTGTCGAGTGCTGTTTCTTCGAACTTTTCCATATAGAAATTTGCTATCACTGGACTCAGAGGACTGCCCATGGCGACGCCGTCTACTTGTTCATAGAAATTGCCATTCCAGCTGCGGCAGACCAGAAGAAAGCAACGGGTGATCAGCTGCCTGTCTCCGCCAAGGCAGGTCAATGTACACTGGGCTCCCTAACGCTTCAACCATTGGAAGAAGAACAGCCAATCAGCGACCGCCCCCCACTATGGCGGCCCTTGACAATGGCGAACGCAGTCTTCGGTGAAACGTCGGGACATTCACTCGCTCCTGGACCACGGCCTACAAGCCCGGAAAACGCTGACATGATTAATGCCAATTTAGCTTTTCGAACTACTAATATGAAACAGAACTTATTTTTTTAACCATAATAAAGTCAATTATGGCAATAACCAGTATACGGGATCTGGAGAGTACAGATTAACATGCTCACAATGTGGGTTTTCATATATTGGGCAGACAGGAAGGAGCCTTTTTTACAAGATATATTGACCATTTCAATGCGGAGAAGCATAATAAATACTCAGCAATGAGCACACATGAGGGAGACAGGGCACCAGTTCACTTCGATAGAGAAGGATTTGAAAATAATTAGGAATATGGAAAAAAGGTAAACTCTTAAATGAGCTGGAAAGTTTATATATATTTTTTGGACCAGGTTTATAACAAGGATCAGAATCTTAATGATGTCACGGACATCAAAAGCCCATTACATGAGTTGACATCTGAGTTACTGAATATGGTTAGATCAAATAAAGATACGTCCCTCGTATATTTAATTCTATATGATCAAGACTCCCTCCAACTCTCCAAATATGAAACTTGCTCTTGCCAATCACAGTAGCTCCCCTCATTTAACAGCTCTGATGCATAAATCTCCACCTACCCTCCCACATAGATACAACACTAGGAGTAGGACCAACAGGCAACTAACATTGCTGTAATGGGAGAACGTGTAAAACATCTAGATTTACATTAAGTACCAGCTGAATAGGGGATCCTTTAGCTCTTTCTAGGGGTTTAAAAAACTTTTCCTTTTTGTTTCATTCCAGAGAAATGACTGTCCATTCAACTATCAAGTATTCTTTACAAATGGCCTTTCATCCAATGTGATTACATTGTTACCTACAGCTCACCTTTATGATATTTTTAACAGCAGTTCCAGCTAACGTCTTATTCCATAGCTGTCTCTATTGACAAACTTTGCATACTCAACCGTTATATTATTTACGGCAGCACCAACTACATATTTCACAACTCACACAAAAGATGATATTTTTGCACAAATGCAATCATGTTTACTCAGTTTGAACACACGAACCTTAACTTTGGGCAAGATCTTTTGTGAATTTGAGAATATACAAGTTCCATACATTCTAGAAACCTTCTCTGGGCGTATGGGTTGCCCGAAATCATGGTGAAATGAACTATCTCACACAGTTCTTGACAGGTCATGGATACTTACGAAAATTTCTTCATAGGCTAGGGCTAGCAACTAGTCCGGTGTGCATATACTGCGGCGATATCGATGACGTATCACATACTTTCTTTGTGTGTGTTCATTGGCTGCCACAAAGAAGAAGCTTAGAAGTTATGCACGGAGAATTGACGCCAGAAGGGATCGTGTCAGTAATGCTACGAAGTCGAGAATCTTGGGACCAGGTGGCAGTCTACGTAGAAAATATTCTGCGTCAGAAGAAGAAGGACCTGGACGATTACGACAGATAGTAAAGCAGAAGAAGGAAGATGAAGCACAAGATGCATTAAGCACGACATCCGCCCTGAAGTAATGCGAGAGCGGTTTCCGGGGCGGAGATAAACGTCGTGGGAAAAGGGAGTGTGGTTTTTAGTGGGTAAGAATCTCCACACACTTGTTGAGTGCGGACCCTCACAAGCGTCTTATGAAAGATTTTCCACACTCCCTCGCAAAAAAAAAAAAAAAAAAAAAAAAAAAAAAAAAAATACATTCTAGAAAGATGAAGATCTAGTTTTAGTTTCAGATGCATGGTTTTAGACTGACCTTGAGATAGTTTTTAATTCATTATGTTATCATAGTTTTAATTTAGTGTTGTCCATATTTTAAATGTCTGTTAGGTCATCAACCCAGAGGCTGGTTTGATCCTCAAATAGCACCACCAAAGGCTATGCAGTTTTAGGGAAACTGCAAAAACCAATGGCAGAGCCCAAATGAGGCGTACTAGGCAAGATGAGGAGTGAGGTAGTTTGCCCTTGCTTTCCTCACTGGACCAGAAGGTGCCACTGCAGCACGACTGATCCTATGAGCAACACCTTTCATAACACTCAGACACTAGTTGTGCCCCAAATGTCATTACTCAGCACCACCCATACCCCAGCAGCTTCCATATTATCACAGCCATGGATGACTTTGTATTAAAAAAAAAAAAAAAAGACAGGACTGGTTTGATGAAAATAATAAAAAAAATTAAATGTCTGATCCATGCCAAACGGGAAGCCCACCTAGCCTTTCTTCAAGATCCATCTTCCAATGTGAAGAAATCACATTTCTTGGAATTTAAAGGAAAATGTCAGGCACAAATTAGGAAAATTAAGAATAACTGGTGGCAACAAAAAGCTGAAGAACTACAAAGATTATCTGATGCCCGTGACCTGCAAAACTTCTATGCTGGCATAAAGGAGATATATCTTCATCGGGGTCACTGGAGACTACAGACAACTCCATCACTTTAACTGATAACGGAGAAATTTTAGAGCATTGGAAGGAACATTTCTCTGCACTTCTAAATCGTGTCTCCAATGTTGCTGAGGACTTTCTTCGTAATGTCCCTCAGCAGCCCCAACAACCATGGATGGCAGCTCCACCTACATACAGTGACTTCACCAAAGCACTCAATCAACTAAAACCAAGAAAGGCTCCTGGAACTGATATAAAATGGAGGTATACCCTTGAAGACTAGTCTTTTCACACTCATCCTCTTGATTTGGGAAACTCGAGAAGTACCTGACGACTTGAAGAATGCTACCATCATCACTATCTTCAAGAAAGGCGATCGTAGTGTATGTGGGAACTACCGTGGTATATTGCTTTTGTCAATTGCAGGTAAAATTCTACCCTTACTCGTCTGCAGACAGATTTCACTTTCTCCATCATAGGCCTAGAGATACCTAGTTCACAACAGATCACATAGTGCTGTTGACCCCAACTACAATGTCACTCAATGCTTCATAAAACTTGTCGCACCCTCACATGGTGAATATACTGAGACAATTTTCATCCTAATTCCTCCAACAGCTAACTGTGCCTATCATTCGCTCATTTACAAGCTTAAGGCCGTCTGCACACGAGGCATCACGAAAGCAATTAAACAGCAATACGATATCCCCTTCCTGTCGCTTCCTAGGTAAAGGAGTGGGGACCCACCAATGGAGCAATACAAAAGTAATTCAACAGCAATCTACTCAACTGGTGCGATCCGAGTAACCTGGGTGACCTGCAGTGAAGCACGATCTGAGCAACATGTTCTCATATCGCCTGTTGCTATGGAGGCATTTAATACAAAATTTGTGCGTACTGTGAGAAGAAAAAAAGTGTTTTATATGATTTCACTCTCAAGGAGTATTCCCGACAAAATGTAACAGACTAGGCATGGCATCAGGTGGCAGCAAAAGTCAGTTTGTCAGGTATGTAGCGGTATTTTATTATAATCATTTACATATTACATTATAGAAGTAATGTAATGTAACAAAATTACAAATATAACACCCTAAAATGCACATGACCTTGGTCAAACCCTTCAACATCCAATGGAACCCAACACTTCACAGTGGAAAAAGCTGTAATTCATATAAGCATAATGAAGATACCTACCTATAAATATTTTTTGTTCACAATTTTTAAAAATGAATTTGTTTCTTGTAAATGTGCCTAGTTTCCTTACTTTTTACAAAACCTGTAAAAATAAAAAATATTTTGAGGAAATAAAAATAATGCGTACCTTAAGGTAATCAAAATTCTTTCTTCAGTACTGATGCACTCCCTTGTGTTAGTGTTTTGAAGATGGAGAGTAGGGGTAATAATTTCAACTAGTAAATAATATAACTTTTGACATTCTATAAAATGCAAGAAATTTGGTGTCACTTTCTTGCAGTACTTTGACTGGAACTAATAGGCTGCATCATATATTCCTTTGATTGGAGGGATGAACTCAATACTTCCTACGGTTTCTTCATCTTCTTCTTCTTTGGGATCTTAGGTACAGGTACAGCATTTCTTCCTCACTTGATTCACTTGGAATGATGAAAAGAAAAAGAAAAGATATCAGACCTTTAAAAACCTTTTGAAAAAATCTACTACAGTATGTTGTAGGCAATCTCTGCTTGGAAGGTAAGAGCTGTCTAAAATGTTGCCCCATGTGTGGATAACCTGTTCCTCAGACAACTGATATCGCCTCTATCACTGGTGTTGCCAGCATCACCTAGTGACTTTAATTGCTTTCGTGTTGCATCGTGTGCAGACGGCGTAACAGAAACTATGCTGAGTGCAACAGTATGAACAATCAAGTTTCATGAAAATCGCCCTATCCATTTTCACAAAGCCTCTGCACTGATAGGAGAAGGTAAATTCATTAATAAATTTGAATGGAGAGTAAGAAAAATATAATTTAGTACATATTGACTATTTTACTACACTGGATACAAATGATATTTTTCAAATATATTACACTGAGGAAAACAAAATTTTCTTATTACCTGACAGATGTAGCATCTTGAGCCTTGATTTCAGGACTAGGGCCACTATTAGGCAGAACAGCTATTAGGGTTTCCTTTTGTTCCATTTCATTACGTAGTTTCTCATTTTCATTGTCAGTACTCATAGCCAAAAGCTGATCAATAGTTGCATCAACGGCACCCTGGTTTGCTCGCAGCACTGCCTATAAAGAAAAACCTCGTTTTAGTCTCATTAAATGTAAACCTGCTGATACCAGTACTCTTAGGTCTTTTGTTTTAACACAACCTAATAGAACTGGCATGTAGACTGAATATGTCCATCCTTCCACTTTTACAATACTAAAGAACCAGTTTAAGTGATATAGTTGCATACAATTTACTACTGAACAAAGCTAAAACTTTGATGATAAATGCTATAGCCTACTGTATGCAAAATATTTTTCACTAGTACCACAACTGCCTAATAAAAGAGAGCCATGAAGATTTTTTGGCATGAAACACTTTATGCAATACAGGACATATTAAAATACACTGACACCAAAGGATTGTCGACTTTTATTCATCATATACAGATACAGCAGAATGCTGTTTTTACATAATGTAAATAGCAGATCATTTTAAAATTTAAAAGCATTTGGTAGCTTTGTATCTTAAATACATTTATTTTGTTTGCTGCTTTTATTTGGTCATTTACCCCATAACAGGGTCATTGTTCCTTTCATGTGTATGTATGTTTAGTCCTCAGCCCGAAGGCTGGTTGGATCCTCAACAGCTCCGCCATCAGCTGTCATAGATGGCCTAGGCATCACTGAAGAGGCGTACTAGGGAAATGAGGAGTGAGGTAGTTTCCCGTTGCTTTCCTCACTGAGCCAGAAGTTGCTATTACATATCAGTCTGCCAAGCCCATTGAAATGCATGCACCAACCGACCCTATGAGCAATATTTTCACACCATTCATAGCAGGGACTGGCTGCAGAAGGAATGGCATTACTAGCATCACTCATACCTCAGTCACTTTCATTTTGTCAAAGCCAAGGATAAAGATGAGACAGATCAATGAAGTTCCTTTCATACCCCATTCTAAACTGTTTACTGTTCCAGAGTTAGAAACCACACCCAGCTCCTTGGTTGAATGGTCAGCTCATGGTCATCAATTGACAGAGCCCTGGGTTCGGCTCTTAACCGAGTATGTATAATTCTTCTGGCTCGGCGACTGGGTGTTTGTGCTCATCTTAATACACATCTTTTCATCTACATACATCATACCACACTACACTACACTACTTCTTCTTCTTCTTCTTTTATGACCACATAGGATCACTTTAGTCAGTCCGTCGTTCAGGTCTCTTTGAAGGGATTGTTCGGGCTTTGCGGTCCTCCCAGTACTTCTTCAGACGCTCCGATCTTCGTGCCCTTTCCTCAGTTGAAAATGTGCGTGTTGTTGGTTTGTTTTGTGTAAGGGCAAAGCGGAGGTTTGTATACTTTTGTACACTATATTACCAAACATCACAGAAAAATACAATAGTGAATGCATCCCTCCACATAAGGTTGAGGTAAAGAAAGGCATCTGGCCATAAAACTAGGTCAAATCCACAAGAAGTGCAGACTCCAATAAGCAAAAAGGCAGGGATGGACTTTTAGGAAGGAGCACGGGTGGATTTTTAGGAAGGAGAAGATTATGCAAAATTATGCAAGAATGATGTAAAATAATACCTAAAGTAGCTGAGAGGAGAGATCCTTACTTTATGCTTGCCAGGGCCTTCTAAGTGCCCCTAGAAGTATTCCTACTTATACAGAAAATTTAAAATGGACACTGTGCCAATCGTTGAAATGTGACTATTTCCTGTGTTCCTATTGGCTGATGGGCAGTTTCTATTGTCTCAATTGTCTACAACGTTTTACAATTTGCTTTACATCGCACCAACGTAGATAGGTCTTATGGCGACGATGGGACAGGAAAGGCCTAGGAGTGGGAAGAAAGCAGCCGTGGCTTTAATTAATGTACAGCCTGGTGTGAAAATGGGAAACCACAGAAAACCATCTCCAAGGCTGCTGACACCTGAATCACCTCCTGAATGCAAGCTCCCACGTAACCAACTCACTCGGCGCTTAGATTTTTATCATTTGCATTATTGTTATATATCATCCCATATGCTTGCTGAGAATTGTACACTTTGGACCACACTGTTTCTACATGTTTCAGTGTTTGAAGAAGAATGACGGCGATGTGAAGAGGATAAAAGTCAAGCTCAGTTTCCTGCCCTCTACCAAACATTTCATGTAATCTGTGTGGACGTATGTTTCATGCCAAGAATGGGGTACTAAATCATATGAAACATACTCACAAAGCTCTGTGAGTGTGAAAATGTAAACTACTGAAGAACAGTCGACGATGATATGTCATAATACAAAACTGCATTCATAAAGCAATAATGAATATTAACATAAGACACAATTACAAATATACTATATACTAAAGGATATAACATAGGTCTACCTATTAATAATAAGAAATAATGTATGGTAATCTTATTATGAAGGAGTGTAAATTCAAATATATTTATTCTTCATGTTTAAAACTTTCATTCAATGGTACTGCTAAAACACAATACAACATCGTTATTCTTCGATAATCAGTGAAGCAATTATTCATATTTCTTACTCGAATGAACTGTTACCAACAATATTGTCACGGCAGAAGAAGGAAGTACTAGAATTCAGGACAATTCAAGGCAGAACTTCAAATGACATTTCACATTACTTTTAGCATGATTATATCATTCCTAGAAAGGCAAAGTATCGTAAGCGACATTTTTGTCAAAACTGAGGTTACAATGTTCATATGTCAATCGGACTCCACTGCACATGCTAGCAAAGTATCATAAGCATCAGATGAATCTAGAGGGTAAAAACAACATAAAAAGGAAATTATCATAACCACCATCAGTAATATATAGAACACCAGGTTATCGTAAGCACCAGTCATTTACCTCTTAAGCACCTGAGTTAGAATCTTGTGATTTGCATACAGACAAGTTTTAATTCTGGAGGGAATGCGAGATGTGTCAGTTTCAGTGTTCGTGACTGTTGTCGGTCATTGCTGTAGTATAAATATAACTGCCTCAAATCAATTTGGCATTTGAAACATACAGCAAAGCCTGCTGGCAGATGTATCATATGTTGATTGACAGCTAATACATTAGTGGAATGCAGGGAAGGGAAGGGAAGGGAAGGGAAGGGAAGGGAATGGAATGGAAGGGGCTGCTTACTGTGACAAACCTGACCAAGTACGGTCAATAGGTAAACAAATCATCAGTTCTTTATCAGTACATATTCCTACCATTCGTGCACGAAGTGAATTATGCGGTCGAAAATTCTAAACTAAAGTTTGCGACAACAAGAGGACAAATGCGAGAGATTGTTCAGTGTTGATAGTTTTATGAATAGGGAAGCTGAAGACTGAATGAGATGCAATAAAAGTGCTGTAAAGGACGGTCAAGAGAATTTTAACAGAGCCAAGTTGGCCTTGCGGTTACAGTCACGCAACTGTGAGCTTGCATTCGGGAGGTAGTGGGTTTGAATAGCCACCATCGGCAAGCCTGAAGATAGTTTTCCCTGGCCACAGCCACTACCTTCCCAATCCTAGCCCTTCCTAATCCCTCCATTACCCAAAACCTTCAATGTGTTAGTGAGAAGTTAAACAAATAACAAAAAAAGAAAAAAGTAGAACACAGACAGCATGAGACTGAAGAAACTTCATTTGGTGATGATGATGATGCTTGTTATTTGAAGGGGCCTAACATCTAGATCATCAGTCCCTAATGGTACGAACACTTTTAAAATCCAGAATCCTCCACTGACCAGATTCGAAAACGTGAGGACAAAGAATGAATGGATGGATATGAAGTTAAAACAATCAGTGGATCCGACCCGCAATGCCCCACATTCCCAGAAACTAGTGTTAAATAATAGTATTACTGACCAGGGACTGCGTCTAAAGCACAATACTGAATTGATGATGCTTGTAGTCGAAACAGGTCTAAAATCAAGGTCATCAGCCCCTCAAAATGGTACTTATCGCTAGGAAAATAGAACCATGCTATTTGTCATGTTGCAGTACTAATCAAAAGTAGCGTAGACTCGCGGTATTCCACACATTATGATACTACTCAGAGGTAACGAAATTCGCACACATAACACAAACCTACAGTGTTTCGCACACTGTGGTGCTATTTACAGGCAACGCAAACCTATGGCATTCCTCACATAAGTGGACTAACCACAGGGACCCGCACTATCCCGTGGTGTTCCCCACATTGTGTGTACTAAGCATAGGCAAGGCAGAACCATGGTGTTGCTCATATAGGGGTACGAATCACAGGTACTGTAGAAGCCGGCACCGTACTCTATTGCTACTAATCACAAACCTATTTGGTACCCAGCATAGTGGTACTACGCGCAAGTAAAAGCGACCCAGGGTGTTCCCCGTATGGTGGTACTAATCACAAGTAGTCTCATGGTTCTAATTTGATCATCCCTTGGTCGCCCCTTTTAGTCACCTCTTACGACATGCAGGGGATACCTTTGTCTGCATCCCCCACCCACAGGGGGTTGTGCATTTGGTCCGCGAGAGGTATTTCATTTCCCTCAAGTCCGCCGGTGAGCCAGTTAAGACCCCTTATCCGCCACCTGAGACGCGCCACATGGGAGTATCACCTCTCCCCTTGCTACGCTAGCGTAGTAGGTTCGTGGAACTTCATTTGGTACACTAAAAAAAAATTATGAAAGGAAAATAGTGTGAAACGGATTTTTAAGACACAAAATTGATGAATTTTACATTCTTCAGAAAACAACTTCATCAATATCTAAATTACGACCTGTGTCAGAAGAGAGGATTGGTTTCCAAGAAGGTTTTATCAGTTTGAGAAGTGTAACGTTATATCAAGAATATTCTTGAGGAAATTTCCTAACTAAATTTTTACACGATATCTTCTAAATAATTTAATTCATGTTGTTGTTCATGAGGCAATTGGTTGCCATAGTTTAGGTTATTTAGTGTGG
The DNA here is from genome assembly GCF_040414725.1 of Anabrus simplex. NCBI lineage: Eukaryota > Metazoa > Arthropoda > Insecta > Orthoptera > Tettigoniidae > Anabrus > Anabrus simplex. The sequence goes on along the minus strand of NC_090266.1, from coordinate 1,201,279,123 downwards.
TATTTTGTGAGAAAATCAGGGATTATGTGATAGTGATTTTGATGATTTGCTGATGTATTGATGATATACTGTGTAGTAAGTAAGGATTTAGTGTTAAGATTTAGAGTTTAGTATTAACCTTAGAACTTCGACTCAATCTTGACCTACTCGCTCGTTTCTTTTTCTTCTTTTTCCCCCTCTCTGATGTGCTACTCTATTCGGTCAACTATTGATATTTCCATCATTTTTGGCATTTTATGCCCTTTTCTTCGGATGATCTAACTTTTCTTGGAACTTTTTTTGCCTGTTGTCTACCTAATGTCTTATTGCTCTGCCTACTTCTCTACTTAACCTGGAATATTGTGTTCAGTATTTGTCACCTAGTGAAGTTCTAGATTTTCAAACATATTGAAAACAAATCTTACCCTGATGATCATGCTATTTTTTATCTATTGTATCACTTTTAATTGGACTTTTTTCATACTTTTATTCTCCTTTTTCTCAGAATTAAATATTCCTCCTGCTCTTATTCTAGCTATTCAGACCTTTTTACTTACCTCATGGTCTTCCCATCTAAAATTTGCCTCTCTCCCCAGCAGCCCAAGGCGTTCTCCCTCTCAAGCCTCAAGGCACTATTTTAATGGGAGTAAAATATTTTTCCAACCACCTTCTGAGTGTTGTCTATTTGTACCCCTCACCCTTTGTCATTTCCTTTTCTGTCTCCTTTACCTTTCACTCTTTGTGCCATCCTATGTACATTTATTTCTTAACTTCCTCCACCTTTCTTATACAACCTTGTACTATTGTAAATGCATATTGTTGGAGCATTTTTCTGTGCCATTAGATTTCTGTTCTAGATACACCTGACTACTTCTCCAGACTTGACGTCACATCATGCAGCCCTACGTCTTCATCACTGCTCTACGCCACATACCCTAGGTACTGCAGTTTCTTATGTCTGGACCGATGTTACTGCCAGTAACACATCCTTTTCATCGTCAGTTTGGATACTCTACTGCACTAGATGATTAAAAAAATCTAAAATCCTTAGGATTTTTTGGGGGCTGCCGGTGGATAATGTAATGCTGCCGACTCACCTTCGCTGCATTTGTCATTTTCCGATGTTTGACATCCGCACACTGCCACAGCTATGGGATAACTGTCAGCTGATTACCCGCCTGAAACCTGGATGATATCATCGAGCCATTGAGTCTACAGTACACTCCTCGTGGACTGTCAGGCGTTCTCCCTCTCAAGCCTCAAGGCACTATTATAATGGGAGTAAAATATTTTTCCAACCACCTTCTGAGTGTTGTCTATTTGTACCCCTCACCCTTTGTCATTTCCTTTTCTGTCTCCTTTACCTTTCACTCTTTGTGCCATCCTATGTACATTTATTTCTTAACTTCCTCCACCTTTCTTATACAACCTTGTACTATTGTAAATGCATATTGTTGGAGCATTTTTCTGTGCCATTAGATTTCTGTTCTAGATACACCTGACTACTTCTCCAGACTTGACGTCACATCATGCAGCCCTACGTCTTCATCACTGCTCTACGCCACATACCCTAGGTACTGCAGTTTCTTATGTCTGGACCGATGTTACTGCCAGTAACACATCCTTTTCATCGTCAGTTTGGATACTCTACTGCACTAGATGATAAAAAAATCTAAAATCCTTAGGATTTTTTGGGGGCTGCCGGTGGATAATGTAATGCTGCCGACTCACCTTCGCTGCATTTGTCATTTTCCGATGTTTGACATCCGCACACTGCCACAGCTACGGGATAACTGTCAGCTGATTATCCGCCTGAAACCTGGATGATATCATCGAGCCATTGAGTCTACAGTACACTCCTCGTGGACGTTCTTGGTGTTTCTAGTGCCGTGTGTCATGACTTCCCCTGTACTTCCCCTCTCCAACTGGCTCTATATAAGCTGCACTCTTTGCTTCCTACCTCAAGGCATTCATCGGCTGTTGGAGAGAGGGCAACATCTTTGTGTTACTTCGATGTAAATTTTCACACCTGTACGGGACTTATTCTTCGACCATGAGGTATTCTGAACTTTGCATCACTATGTTCTCGAGTGGTTTTGTTCTCGATTATGTATCCATAAGGGAGGAGCTGGATGTCTAATTCCTTTTTTTGAAATGCTGTTTTAAGTTATGTGACTATGAACTTTCGGTGTGTCAATACTCTTGAAAATTTCTGGTACTTCAAATTAGTTTTCATTCTTCTACTGTGTAATAGTCAAGCTTTGAACTGGTTTACATTTATCCTGTTGGGCTATATGCATCGGTGTTACACACAGTATTTTCTGGAACTCGATATTGAAATAGCACAATACTTTCTAGTCAGGTTAATTCTTATTGTATGCCCGAATATTGTAATTTTAAAATGCTGATCTTTAATTCATTCTCCTATTTTATTGTCTTTCCTATCTTCCCTACTCTCTCTTATTTGTCTTTGTACACTTGGTTGGGAAACACCTCTTCTGTTTGAAGTATGTAATTGTAAATGTTATTCAGATGAAATCCAAATTGTCCCTATCACCAAGCTTTACAATATTTCCTTTCTGCTTTGTTGTGAACAGTGTTCTACTCTTTGGATATTTTGGTGCTGTACTATTTTCTACTTGTTCTGTCTTGTGTTTCAATACATCTATTTTTATTCATCTGAAGTTGGCAATTCTTCTTCATCCCCTAGTGTCCTTGTATTTTTCTGACTGCTTGTGCATTGCTATTTTAATCTTCCCCCTTTGTACCATCCACAGTTTACCTCTAGTTGCCCAGCACTTGAAAATGTAGTTTCCACAATCGCCCCCTTTTTTTTTTTTTTTTTAAATATCTTTTGTACAATAATACTGATAATAATAATTAGGCGTCAAATGGAAGAAGATAGAAATAATAGAAGGGTTTTAATCGAGGTCGCCTATACGGCGAAAGACCTGCACTAGGCCTGTCTGGAGGCCACATGCCGTGACATGACAGCAGTTATCTTGTGAACAAATTTATGAGCGAGTTGCTGCAGAAACTGAGTGTACTTCTGACAGCTGATGAGCGACATTCAACAAGATCAGCATGCGACACAAGACGAGTATCTAAATCTTACTTACAACTCCAAACACAGTGATCTATTACCATAAACAGATGAGGACTGTTAAAAATGTTCCTTTCTAAATAGTGTACTGAAAATCAGTGTAATCTCCACTTTGATTCTCTTACTGTAGTGTAGTAAGTCAATTTTCCTACTGTTTTTATCTACATTTCTTAATACAATCATTTAAGAAAATCCCTAATTGTTCTCATGCCTTACATTCCTTCAAACCAATCCCTTCAAAATATTGTAAGTGCTACAAAAGCTACCGTACGGGGACCACTTTGTTAAACAAAGCACTCTACAACGACCAGTAAAGAATCATAAGCGACATTCACAACTTTAAAATAAGTTTGTTTTTGCTACTATTGAATATGTCATGTTTCCCATGCTTCCCATGCTAGGAGAGGAGGAAGTGACTGATTACTCAACATTCTAGCGCCTGAGGCCACAACATACCTGTGACTGCTAGCCATAGCTTGCCCTTATTATCAGCTGTGACTCGCATGCATACAGTAATCGCTTTCAGCAATGTTCTTATGTGTGAATTGTTGTGCGAAGTGTTTGTTAGTGATGTGATTGGAAAGAAAAACAGTAGTTACGGCACATAATTTAAATTGTCTGTAATAGATTTTGCTGAAAATAATGGCAATCATGCTGCATCTCATGAATTTTCCATAGCACCATCACACACACGTTGCTGGCGGAAGCAGAAAGAAGAATTACAGTCTTCCAAGGAAACAACTTTATCATTTCGAGGACCAAAAACCGGGAAGCATCCAGAATTGAAAAGGAAGTTGTTTCTTACGTAAATCAATTGAGAAATGATAGCTTTTCAGTTTCCCAAGAGATGCCCCAGTTAAAGGTTGTAGAAGTAGCAAAAACCTTGAAAATTCCTGATTTTAAAGGAAGCAGAGGCTGGCTCTCTCTATGCCAGCGACTTCCAAAGGACCACAGTGAAAAAATTGTGCAGTTTCATAGATTTGTAATTAGGAAGTGGTGCGAGTAAAATTACCTGCTATTGCCAATCAGAAATGCAGATCAAACTCCAATTTTCTTCGATTTGCCGAGAAACACTACAATTACCAAAAAAGGAGCATCCAGTGTAGTCATGAGGGCTACTGGGGCAGAAAAATTTCGCTGCACAGTTATGCTGGCTGTTACTGCGGACGGGCGAAAAATTCCTCCCTAAATAATTTTCAAGCGAAAAACAACTCCTAATGGGAGATTTCCTCCCTGTGTGCACATTCGTGTCCAAGAGAAAGGACGGATGGTGGCAGATCTCACAAAGGATCGGTTGCATGTTGTGTGGGGAAGACAGCCCGGACATCTCTTCAACCACAGGTCTCTCCTGGTCTTGGACAGATTCCATGGCCATCTTGTTGATGATGTTCACCAAGAAATGGTCAACCAGAAGACTGATGCTGCAGTAATTCCTGGTGCCTTGACGTCAGCCTTGCAGCCTCTTGATGTAAGCGACAACAAGCCATTCAAAGACAACGTGCGGTGGGCATATTCTGAATGGTTGGCAGGAGGTTATCATACTGTGACGCCTAGCGAGAAAATCAAGGGGCCTTCACTAAAATTAATATGTGAGTGGATTGTTCATGCCTGGGGACTGATTTCACAAGATGATATTGTGGAAAGTTTCAAGAAAACTGGCATTTCCAACGAACTAGATGGAACTGAAGATGACTGCATCTGGGAGATGGAAGAGAATGGGAGTGATTCATCGCCGACGACTTCGGAAGAAAGCAACGATGAATGACGTAAGTCTACTTCTTTGGGGTGAAATACATGTTAGCATAGGCAATTTTACAGACTTTACCCTAACACAGTATTTAATTCATTTCCTATCTTTAGCAAATTCTCGCGTAACAATAAAAAAAAAAAAAAAAAAAAAAAGAAAGAAAAGACTGTTTCCATATAATTATTGCTAGGGAATGTATTAATGCCTTCAATTTTTTATTGAAATTAATTGTTGTACATATTTTCAATTTTTTGTACTATTTTAGGCCTAAATACATTTTGTAACTTAAGTAAGATAGTTCTGTTCAATCTTTTCATTTCCATTTTTATTTTACATTTGCATAATTTTCCCTCCTTATTTTTGAGGCCGAAAAATGTAAAAAAAAAAAAAAGAAAAAAAATAGGAGGGAAATTATGCAAGTAAATATGGTAATTAAACATTTGAATCATTGTGGACTTGGTAACAGAGATCTCGAAGTGAAAATGTGGGGAACTAGCAAATGGTCTTGTCACTCGCCAATACAATAACAGGGGATATTAAAGGGCTGTGGGCCGCTTCGCTGCTCTAACCTAAGAACCGATGTCCCCAGACTCCCTTTCCTTACCTCCAGCCCAATGAACCATATCCAAAACCACTCCAATACTCAGATCATAACATATAAAAACATGGTGGCCGAAGTAGTCAGACTGCTGGAATTGGTTAACATGAAGTTACTACGTACGAGGCATGTGTTTTACATAAGGTCCGTTTGAAAATAAGTACACAACGAAAGGTTATTTCAAAAAAGTAAATTTATTTTCAGAAAGTACATACTTCACTCTTTTTTGACATAGTTGCCAAGTTTGTTCAAACACTTATCATACCTCGTAACCAATTTTAAAATACCCTCTTCAGAGAAACTTGCCGCCTTCACGTCGGCATCATCATTGTAATGGCTGCCACTGAGGTGATGTTTGAGGTGGAGGAACAAATGGTAATCGCTCCGCGCAAGATCAGAACTGTAGGGTGGGTGGTCTAAAACTTCCCAGCCAAAACTGTCCAATAAATCGGGGGTCTGACCTGCAGTGTGAGGTCTTGCATTGTCATGGAGAAGGACAATTCCCTTTGTCAGCATGCTGCATCTTTTGTTTTGAATTGCTCTGCATAGCTTTCTCAGGGTTTGGCAGTATGCTTCTGCATTGATAGTGGTTCCTTGTTGCATGAAGTCGACCAACAAAACACCATGCCTATCAAAAAACACCGACGCCATGATTTTGCGCTGAGACAGAGTCTGTTTGGCCTTCACCTTTACAGGCGAGTGTGTGTGTCTCCATTCCATGCTATGTTGCTTCGATTCGGGCGTGATATGCGAAACCCATGTTTCGTCTCCAGTTACGATCTGACTCAAGAAACCGTCACCTTCTTCGTCATAACGAGTCAAGAACTTCATAGCACACTCAAATCTTTGGTTTTTGTGGTCCTCTGTTAGGAGTTTCGGGACCCAACGGGAGCACAGTTTCCTAAACTTTAGGTGTTCAGAAACAATGTTGTAAAGCACTGACCTCGACACGTCAGGAAATTCGTTTGAGAGACCTATTATTGTGAAGCGCCTGTTCTCACGAATCTTCGCTTCAACTGAAACCTACAAATCGTCTGTAATCAAAGAAGGGCGACCGGAGCGGTCCTCATCATGGACGTTGTCATGGCCATCTTTGAATTATCATACCCAATTACGCACTTGGCTTTCACTCATAACAGTATCACCGTACATTTCGCAAATCTGTCGATGAATTTCTGCAGCAGACAGGTTCCTTGCTGACAAAAACCGTATCACTAACCGAACCTCACACGTGGCGGGCGAGCTGATAGTCTTACAACATTTTGAAAGCACAGAACAGAACAGTACAGGTTAGCTACAGAGCTGAAACTGAGCACAGTTGTTCCCGAGGCATGCCAGTACACGACGCACGAACTCGTTGCGATATGTTCGTGAACTACTAGTGTCTGCAACAAAATGGACCTTGCTTAAAAAACACGCTTCGTATATATTACACCAATGGCAGTAATTTAAGATAATGAGTATAACATAATAGGGAAAATAACTGTTGCATATATGAAAAAGCAATACATACATACATACATACATACATTATCATTATAGACTGTTATGGCTTTCAGCGTTCAGTCTGCAAGCCTCTGAGAATTTACTAAACGTCGCCACAATCCTTGATTTGCAACTAGTGTTGTGGCCTCATTTAGTTCTATACCTCTTATCTTTAAATCGTTAGAAACCAAGTCTAACCATCGTAGTCTTGGTCTCCCTCTACTTCTCTTACCCTCCATAGCAGAGTCCATTATTCTCCTAGGTAACCTATCCTCCTCCATTCGCCTCACATGACCCCACCACTGCAGCTGGTTTATGCGTAGAGCTTCATCCATCGAGTTCATTCCTAAATTAGCCTTTGTCTCCTCATTCCGAGTACCCTCCTGCCATTGTTCCCACCTGTTTGTACCAGCAATCATTCTTGCTAGTTTCATGTCTGTTACTTCTAACTTATGAATAAGATATCGTGAGTCCACCCAGCTTTCGCTCCTGTAAAGCAAAGTTGGTCTGAAAACAGACCGATGTAAAGATAGTTTCGTCCGGGAGCTGACTTCCTTCTTACAGAATACTGCTGATCGCAACTGCGAGCTCACTGCATTAGCTTTACTACACCTTGATTCAATCTCACTTACTATATTACCATCCTGGGAGAACACAAAACCTAAATACTTGAAATTATAGACCTGTTCTAGCTTTGTATCACCAATCTGACAATCTATTCTGTTGAATTTCTTACCTATTGACATCAATTTAGTCTTCGAGAGGCTAATTTTCATACCATACTCATTGCACCTATTTTCAAGTTCCAAAATATTAGACTGCAGGCTTTCGGCACAGTCTGCCATTTAAGACCACGTCATCAGCATAGGCCAAACTGCTTACTAAATTTCCACCTAAGTGAATCCCTCCCTGCCATTTTTTACCTTTCAGCAGATGATCCATGTAAACTACAAACAGCAAAGGTGAAATATTACAGCCTTGTCTAACCCCTATAAGTACCCTGAACCAAGAACTCATTCTACCATCAATTCTCACTGAAGCCCAATTGTCAACATAAACGCCTTTGATTGATTTTAATAATCTACCTTTAATTCCATAGTCCTCCAGTACAGTGAACCATCTTTTCCCTTGGTACCCTGTCATATGCTTTCTCTAGATCTACGAAACCTATTCCTCTCGTAGCATGTTTCAATTACCTGGCGCATACTGAAAATCTGATCCTGACAGCCTCTCTGTGGTCTGAAACCACACTGGTTTTCATCCAACTTCCTCTCAACGACTGATCGTACCCTCCCTTCCAAGATGCCAGTGAATACTTTGCCTGGTATACTAATCAATGAGATACCTCGATAGTTGTTGCAATCCTTCCTGTTCCCTTGCTTATAGATAGGTGCAATTACTGCTTTTGTCCAATCTGAAGGTACCTTACCAACACTCCACGCTAATTTTACTACTCTATGAGGCCATTTCATCCCTGCCTTCCCACTATACTTGACCATTTCAGGTGTAATTTCATCTATTCCTGCTGCCTTATGACAATGGAGTTTTTTTACCATCCTTTCCACTTCCTAAAGCATAATTTCACCAACATCATTTTCCTGCTCCCCATGAGCTTGGCTGTTTGCAACACCACCAGGATGATTTCCTTTTACATTGAGAAGATGTTCAAAATATTCCCCCCACCTCTCCAGTGATTCCCTGGGATCTATAATGAGTTCACCTGAATTACTCAAAACACTGCTCATTTCCTTTTTCCATCCCTTCCTAAGATTCTTTATTACTGTCCAGAAAGGTTTCCCTGCTGCTTGACCTAGCTCTTCCAGGTTATTACCAAAATCTTCCCATGACTTCTTTTTGGATTCAACAACTATTTGTTTCGCTCTGTTTCTTTCATCTACGTACAAATCCCTGTCTGCCTCGGCCCTTGTTTGGAGCCATTTCTGATAAGCTTTCTTTTTACGTTTACCGGCTGCTCTCACTTCATCATTCCACCAAGATGTTAGCCTTTTCCCATCTTTACACACAGTTGTTCCTAGGCATTCCCTTGCTGTTTCTACTACAGCATCCCTGTATGCCGCCCATTCACTTTCTATATCCTGAACCTCTTTACTGTCTACTGTTCGAAACTTCTCACTAATCACATTCATGTACTTCTGTGTAATTTCCTCGTCCTGGAGATTTTCTACCCTTATTCGTTTGCAGACAGATTTCACTTTCTCTACCCTAGGCCTAGAGATACTTAGTTCACTACAGATCAGATAGTGGTCTGTATCATTGAAAAATCAGCGAAAAACTCGTACATTCCTAACAGATTTCCTGAATTCAAAGTCTGTTAAGATATAGTCTATTATGGATCTGGTACCCCTAGCCTCCCATGTGTAGCGGTGAATAGCCTTATGCTTGAAGAATGTATTCGTAACAGCTAAACCCATACCAGCACAGAAGTCCAGCAAACGCTTCCCATTCCCATTAGCTTCCATATCTTCCCCACATTTACCAATCACCCTTTCGTATCCTTCAGTTCTATTCCCAACTCTCGCATTGAAATCGCCCATTAGCACTATTCTATCCTTGCTGTTGACCCTCACCACAATGTCACTCAATGCTTCATAAAACTAGTCAACTTCATCCTCATCTGCACCCTCACATGGTGAAAACACGGACACAATTCTTGTCCTAATTCCTCCAACTGACAAATCTACCCACATCATTCACTCATTTATAAATGGACAGCTCCACAGTAAAGGAGAACAAGTAGCAAATTATTCAGAAATCAAATAATAACATTCACTCTTCAATTACACTTCACTGCATAGATGGAAATACGTGATATAAGTGTTAAAATATGTAATTTCAAATGTTTCAAAATAAATTAAGGTGTGAAGTTCCTCAATTTTTCACTCTCATAAGAACTATGGAAACAATTTGTCACCCTTTGCCCTGAGGCAGTCAAACATTTTAACAAAGATACAACAGAGCAGAGCCAATTGGTAAGGAGGTGAGGGCTGGAATATTCCTGGAATGAGTCAAGTTGAAGTTTGAAGGCAGATGAAGTTAATCATGCTAGACCCATCTCCAGCCAACAGAAATTGGTGCAAATACTACAAAAAATTAATGCATATAAAATGTTATTTACTTTACTTGATGCTTAGTTTTAACTCCTTGTGTTTGTTTACTTTAACTCCAAGTTCCTTGTAGGGTTTTCCTTTCTTTTTTTACCAGTTTATCAAGTTTGCCTGGACACATTTTTGTCATGCAGCACTTTGCAATAGTTGTTAACAAATATGTTTCACAGATTTTTAAACTGATATTTAGACCTACTCTATTCTTTTTAAAAATTGTTATAATAAAACTGGCTTCAAACTTGTCAAGAAAGACACTGTTTCCCACTGTTATAGAGATACAAAATGTTGTTCTTACAATGACCATATTTTGTACGGTACCAAAAACATAGTGGAAATTGTCCTGCTTAAAAGTGAGGGTGCTGCAATTTCTGATGGGACCATCTAGTTCTTTAAATGCTCCAAATGGTTAGTGTGCTGGCCTTTGGTTCAGAAGGTCCCGGGTTCAATTCCAGGCCGGGTCGGGGATTTTAACCTTCATTGGTTCATTCCAGTGACTCAGGAACTGGGTGTTTGTGCTGTCCCCAACATCCCTGCAACTCACACACCACACATAACACTATCCTCCACCACAATAACACGCAGTTACCTACACATGGCAGATGCCGCCCACCCTCATCGGAGGGTCTTGCCTTACAAGGGCTGCACTCCGCTAGAATAGCCAGACGAAAAAGAAAAAAAAGGAGTTCTTTAAATTAGTTTCAAAGTAGTAGGCAATTGCTAACGTTTAGCACTCAATGAAGGGAAATTATGATGCTACCATAATTAGCAACCTTGGTGATGTAAGCTTCCCTTTCTGGAAACTTTAAAACATATTTAGACCACGATAGTAAACTTAGTAATGAAAGGTTCGGACATTAAAAATATAATATGTCTTTTCCCACTGAGAAACAAGAATGCAAAAACTCTATTAACTCTAAATATTGATGTTTTAACCTGCATGGACGAGCATCAATCTGATGTAGTTTGCTTGATTTCAGATAACCACATCATGAATTTGAAGATGTTTGAGCTCTTGGGTAGTGGTATCCAGAACCCTGCATTATAAACCCAGCTCATCGCTTCCAGTGACTATTTCTTCGGTGTAACAGTGTACATTAATCAATGAAGTTATTCTTCCAGAGAGATACAGTTTCATCAATATAATTGGCAAAACAATTCATTAAATTCTACAGCTTGCTACATCTGTCGCACTTAGGCCCGGTTTCTTCAACTCTATGTTAAATTTTGCTTAACAAATGTTAACTAACAACTGTTATTAATTTAACACTTCGTTTAAAAGTACCCTGTTTCACGAACACATTTCCAACATTTGTTACAAAACAATTGTTAAAGGCAAATTAACACATTTCCGTAAGATTTCTGAACGCGTTTGGCAGTGAGCGACTTTTGTTTCTTTACATATAGCACTCCTAGTGGCGTGTTGAAATAGTATTTTGTCATACAGACACATGGTTGACATTATTATAGGTTATGGTTAGCGGAGACCGCTAAGAAGTAAACGTGTCAAGTAAGAGGCAACAAAAGCGTTATTATGATGAATGCGAGACATATGTTGTTATAGTTTTAATTTAAAATTATGCGAGTGTGCTTAAAAAATGAAATAACAGACTGTTATATCACAACATTCGATATAGCCTATTCTTGTAGGAGTGCAATCTATGGTTCCTACATCACCAGGAAAATGTGATAATTGATATGTTTTGAATGATTTTCGGGCATTCTTTTATTGCGGGGAAAATAATGTAGTGCCTTGTTAATGCTGCAATGGCAGCAGGAATTCTTTGTAGGATTCTACACACTCTTTCCTTGCACTCGTGAACATAGTCACCTTCAATTAGGCCTTTTTTCTTTTTTTAAAAATACTATTTGTACGGGACGTCGACCTATGAAGATCTTTTGCCCCCTACAATTAGGCCTACATGGAAAGTGTCTCGAGGTCAGATGTCATTACAAACCTCCGCTTCGGACGAAGTGGAGGTGATAGAACACTAAAAGGCGAACAAATTTTACTTAAATATGTCAGGTCCGCAACCTAACAACTTCTGAAAACATTGATGAATCCCTGATTCCAATGCAACGCGTTATCTGCGAACGTCGTAGACGTGAGTTCGAGTCTCGTTTCAGGGAACGTTATTTAAAAATTGGAACAAATATATTACGCAAATTGCAGTACCGGTACACTTTGTTTTCTACCTGAAATTAATATAGGTCTAAACGTTCTCACAGTTACTGCTGGATCTCTTTCTCTGTATATATATATATGTATATTAATTTGAGGTGGAAAATTAAGTTCCACTGCAATTTGATCATTACTTTTATTCGCATTTTTACCTTCACATTCCCTGAAATAATAATTAAATTTGTATAAAAAATAGTAATCAAACGCAGGACTCGAACTTTCATCATCGCAGTTCGTAGACAAGTACGATGACCACTCGGCCACTGCTCCCCTTGTCTGGTTTGCAAATTTTCAAGTATATACGCGGTGCTTTACAATCGGGAATTCATTTTTTTTTTTTTTTGGAGATTATTAGGTTACAGACCTGACAAGTTCAAGTTAAATGTGTTCGCATTTTAGTGTTCTATCCCCTCCACGTGGTCCGAAGCAAATCCTGCCTCATGACATTTGTCCTCATTTTTTTCGAAAACGAAACTGTACGGTATTGACCCAAACCCTTATACACGAGTTACTGTTGAGTGTTCCCCAATAGGCACATTAAGCTACTTGAAATTGATTGGACGCAGGGTCTGACCCATCCTTGTAAAATCTATAAGCAACTGCTGCACTGGAGAGATTGATAAGTTGCGATCTGTTGGAAACTCTAACCTATGTTCTATATCGACTAGTAGCTTGTTCATTATGGCTTTGATAATTAGAAATCTTTCTTCTGACAACTCTAAAAAGTCGTTATTTCTTAATATGGGTCGTCCTTTGCCTACTTCAGTTTATAAATAAGTTAGTCCTCAGCTTCAAACTTACGTCTTCTACATGCCTCCATTTTGAAATTTCAGCAACTGTTAAGAGGATTAACACAGGGGTGTTGCTAGGTTAATTTAACAAAAGTATTAACAATTTGTTGGAGTTAACAATTCTTGACGAGACGACCATTTTGTTAAATTATATGTTAACTCTCCTCAACAGCAGTGTTAACACTTAACATTCGTTGAAGAAACCGGGCCTTATAGGTTCTGTTCAAGATCCCACCCAACTTGACATCTTGAAGCACAAAGAGACATATGGAACATTACTATATCCATTATTATCTAATTGTTTTTTTCTTAAGGAACATGAATAGCTTCACCATTTAGAATGGAGAAAAGTCTTTTCTAATATCAAACTTATTCTGCACACTATTGTTTTGGGTCAAATGGACTTAACTGCTATTGGCTTTTGATAGGGTAGTCACTGTTTACTGCCACTGCCACCAGATGGCAATGAAGTCTATCAAGCAGAAAATCAATAACTGCTCAGCCGCCAGCCAATCACAGGGCAGACCTATGCTACGTTACACCAAGAAATCAATTTGTCTAGCTCTCAGTGCGGCAACTAGTTTGAGTCTTGTCACGGCGAGATCCAAAATCTATACCTGACTCGACGGTTCCCACTGAGTTGCACCAAATCGAAGCCGGTTCGCTAGCGAGTTTGACCATTCCAGTGCTTTCAACACATCAATCCCCACCAAGTTCTTTCTATCACCAAGAGTATGAATTAGTCCAGTGGACTGAGTAGCTGGGGCCCATACTCAGGCTACAACCAATAATGTCCAATGACGGACCATTTATATTGGTATTACAACCAAATGCTCCAAATAATAGTCAGTCACCCTCATCCAAACGAAATATCCCGAACTGAGTACATAAGAATCCCCCGCCCCACACCACCAACTCAACGCTCCCTATATAATCAGAGAAAAATCTAGAATAATTTTCCCCCCTTCATCCTCACTGTCAAGAAAAACCTGTCCAGCACAGAAGAAAACACAGACCATTATATTTTCATCTTCCAAAATCCAGCAGAATATTTCTCTCTATTCACAACTTATCTTACCCAAGCCAAACTCCAATCTGCCGTACATCTCAAAACTGGCCCGTCCAACTAATCACTCTCAGGGAAAGAATAAGAGCACAATAATGAACAGCCACTCCACGATGTTAAGCACGATATCCCGCTCCCAATTGCAGTCAAATGCAAATTTCTCATTTTCTCTCTCACCAACCCAGGCCCTGTCCCACTCACCCGCCACACCATCATCCAAACAATAGAGCCAGTCATCAACAAGCGTATTGCAATAACAAAGAACCTCACAACAAACACCTAATAGTCACCCCTACCCGCAACCAATCTATACCCAACATATTAACCACACTCAAGAGCACAGGTATCCCCAACCCCATCCAAGTTAACCCAATCAACAATTCCACCAACCAATGCGACCTCACGCCTGAACCCAGGACACTACTAAACATAGCAACAGCCAGCAGTAAAATTCCCGCGCCTCGACTCAGAACAGAAATTTCTACCCAAACTACACCAGCCAAAACCCAAATCAAGACTATTTCCAGGGACACTCAAACCACTATCCCTAAACCTAAAAAAGACCCAGCACCAACTCACTGAAGTCAAACCCTCTACTTCAGAATCAGTCACACAAACCAACCCAACACCAACCATCCAAACCTCCCCCCCGCCCTCATACACTCAAACAACATAAACCGAACCCGGAACAGAGACAGTATTGGTACCAAACCCAGTTCCAAACACGGAAAAACAGACCACATCTACACAGATGAGGAACAGGCGTAAAAACCCTGCTCCCAAGTCCCAGACACACGAACACACAAAACTACTACAGGATCTCGAACCCGCACACGCCCACATCCATCCTTAGTGACACAGTGCTTTAAATGCCTGAAATTAAATCATTCCGCAGCAGCCTGCTCAGAACACACCTGCTGCAACAGATGTGGTGGTTCACTGCTCGTAAGATGCCTTGGGACCAGGCAAAGTGTGCCAACTGCCAAGGTAGACATGCTGCTTCGTTCCCTGGCTGCCCATTTCCTAAGAAGGCAATTAGAACACATTACAGACAAGCACTCTACCTCAACCACACTAACACACAACCTACCCCCTCTGGTCAGTCTTCCAGTCTCACCACCCTCCAACCCAGAACCCATCACCACTTCTTCCTACCCACCCAGCCAAGATACATATACCGTACCCTCCTTCATATACTAATTTTAAACCTACTTTCATACCAAAACAGACCACCCTCACCACCCCTTCCTTTTCAATACCTCAACCAACAGGCCTAATCAGAACCCTCCCCCACACACACTCCAGCCAAGTAAGACCACCCCCACCACAAACTTACTCCAGCCTAAAAGTTCCCACCTCTTCATACTGTAAAAACACCGACGCCCTGGAACCCAGAATACAACCGAAGCGGAGCACCGCTAAATGCTGAAATTATACAGCTGCCTATCAAAATTATACCCGCAATTAACTTATTATAGCGAATGTATAAGTAAGTAGCGTTAATCTCACGGTGCAGCCAATTGCATCCCCAGGCATGGTCAGTACCTGGACGGGTCACCATCCAGGACCACCACACCGTAACACTAGATTACTGTGCCAGCTATGCCACGAACAGGAGTAGTGATGTCCTGGCAACACTCACATATATTAAAATCACCATAAACACACCACAATATACAAACTGTAACACACAACTATCACACTACCTCAAACTATCAAACCACCTCACACAGGAAAACACGTAAAAATAAGACCGACAGAGGAGCGCCAATGGGCGCCCCAGAATTGGTATCACTCAAACCACCTATTTCTTCGGAGATAGCTGACACATACGGATAACCAGGACAATATCATGGGAGGTCACTGATGAATATGAGAGGTATTGGACTAGACAAAAGAGTGGTTGAATGGGTGACTAAATGTCTAGAAAACAGAACTCAGAGAATAAGAATAGGTGAAGTGTTACCTGATCCTGTAATGATTAACAGGGGCTCCCGCAAGGCAAGTGTTACCTGTGTTGCCAGTGACAACTGGCTGTCATGCAGAGGACAAAATCATTCTAAGCAGAAGTGGGAAGGAAAATAAGAAACCTGTTCTGCTCCGTAAGTACAATTTAAATATGGGGGAGTAGACTTCAAGGATAAGTCAGTGTATCATATGACAGACCAACAAGGAGGTACTGGAAAAAAAAATTTCTACAACCTGATGGATATGGTAATGTTTGATGCCCACATTCTTTATAGTTTGAACACTGACAAAGCCCTTGAACGTGGCAAGTTTATTATCAGCATTGTTGACGGCCTTGTAGAAAAAGAAACTATTCCAAATATTCAACCTGAACCATCAGAAGACCTGGGTCATCAGCTGGTACACCTCCCAGGAAAGAAACTGTGCTTGTGCCCTGTTGTTCAACTGCAGGGAAAAAATCATGCAGCCACTTCTGTGGTGCCGAGGATGTAATTGTGGTGTTCACCAACACTGCTACCATAAGATTACAACATTACTGGAGACCCATGAAGGCAGGAACAAAGAGAAGCCACCCTGCAGATGCCGAGGATGAGTCCAACTAGTCAGTCTGTGTTTGGAGTGATGTGCATGCGTTATATTATTTAGTCCTTTTAGTCAGTTAGTGAAAAGTGCATATATTCTTGATCAGCATAAAATGGTGTACATTTTATATATAACATAACAGTGATCAAGCTATTTTTTTGCTACCTCTGTGTTGCCAAGAACTTCATGGACTACTTCAACATTTTTCTTTTGTGTGGAATATTTCGTCAATACACCCTTGAGACATTAAATTGGTGAGTTTGGTTTCTTACTATATTTTTGTGAATAAAATGACATGCAATAATTATTTGTCAACTATTTTATTTTGTGCGATTTTATGAAAAGATGCTTACAAAACTCCCAGAAATGCTTAGCAGTTGGTCACCGGTTGCAGGGTTAAATGTATGTTTTTTTTCCCCCCCATCAACGTAATGATAATGCACTCGCATATTACCTGCCTCATCTACTATTGGTTTATCTTTACAGGAAGATGGACACTTAATTTCTAACACACTGTCAGCTACATTGCCCTTGAGAACTATGCCACAAATCCAACGTTGTTTTCTGTGGATTATTAACCCGCATCGAATAACATGAACACCGAATGAACTTCCATAACCTTCCATTGCCTCACGTTCTATTCCACTTCCATAAGAAAGATTGTTCAAAGCAGCTTCCCCAATTGGAGAATTAGATACAAATGCATGAGCTAAAGTTAGCACAGTTATGTCGCCTAGTATTGATCCATTGCTTTCGTGCTAGCAGATATTATTCTTTCCTGAAACCATTGAGGGCTTTGTGACTGAGATACAGTGTCCAGGGGTTTTTTTAATTATATGATCTGTATCAACCTGCACTTTGTTGTAAAAATATTTCGTCACTCACAGTGTGAAGGATGTATTTGTCCAGTTAGCACACATCATTAGAGACTTGTAAATGTAATAGCTGTGTCACAATTTCTTCACATTCTTCTCTCTCCTCACCATTCCCTACTCTGTCCATCAACAAGGTGACTACGGTCTTGCACGATTGTCCGATTTCAGTTTTTGCTCCTGCTTGGAGCACTGTACAAAGACTGCAAGGTATGTGTTTTTAACCTTCTGTTGGGCACAGCTAATCAGATTGATACAGATCAAAATTCTCTATCGTCGCCATGACATCGAGATGTCCTTATTTTACTTCTCCTCCTCCCAACGTTTTCGATGTGGCCTAAACGGCATGGAAATTGTGTCATACTAACTTTATCTTTCCGTGTATTATTTTCCATTCTGTTCCTTACTACCCCAGGTTTTATTTAAAAACATTGCACTCATAATCCTTCATTGAAGCTAAGGGAAGTATGGACCTTGTATGTGCTGATATCTACTCAGAAACTTTGTACTACGATGCTCCGCCCGTTGACCAATTAGAGTTCTCTCTTCGGAACGCGGTTCATCGCCGATTCTTGTGGTGTGTGGGAGCGCTATTTATTGAGTGGAGCGTGGACTGAGATGGAAGTACGTTTGGTGTCTCTCTGGTGTGAGCGGGTTTCGCCTGCCAACATGGACGTTACATGAAGAAAACTGTAAGAGGGCTTCTCCTCTTGCCCTCATTATGTTCTAATTTTTTAAACAACGTGGGAACAGCTCTACTCCGTATGTTATTTTAATTTTTGGTTTGGCCTCTTCATCAAGAATGTATCAAAATGGCGTTATCGCGTCATCTCTATCCAGTGGAATTTTTCGGCACTTTTAAGAACTTTATTTTCTTCGCCTTCAATCAATTTAAGTATCTGTTATGTGGTGAATGGGACTCTAAATTACTTTAAAAGAAACAATCTTGGCTTTTCAAAAAAGGAACTTTATTATTATTTTACGATGTAATGTTTTGAGGTGTTGGTAAAATATTCTTTAAATGAATCTGGGGTGAAGTTTGCATATCTAATTTCTCATGTAGAAAACTTTTGAAGACCTTGTAAAGTCTAAATTATTTAACTTTATCAAATCACCCCCAAGTGGGATCAGTTTTAAGCCATTTGAGTTCTAACCAAGAGGACAGTAATTTATTTATATGAGACATATCACTGTTTCTGCTCTGACTAGTAAAATACATTGATTTCTACCATGATCTAACAGCGGGTAAGATAGTTGAATAAGTTACATTTTGTTCTCTTTTAACTAGTGTTGTCCTAGTATTTTTGAATAATTTTATTTTTATTCTATAACTTTATTTGTTTCTGTCAGTGACAATAAATACATTTTTGTGATGTAATATCTTCAGTAATTTGGGTTATTCCATGTTCAAAGACCAAATGATGGGTTTTAAAAATGTAATTGAGGGACAATTACAAGTATCTTCACACAAATGCCCAAAAATTGGTTAAAATATATTTTAAGTTTAGTGAAAACCTTTGATCGTTTTGATACACCACATCCAATCTCATTCCACACAACACCACAACTGGCAGAAGGTTAAAATATCCTTGTTAAATTTTTTTTTTTACAAGTTTACGTCGCACCGACACAGATAAGTCTTATGGCGACAATGGGACAGGAATGGGAAGGAGGCGGCCATGGTCTTAATTAAGGTACAGCCCCAGCATTTGCCTGGTGTGAAAATGGGAAACCACTGAAAACCATCTTCAAGGCCAACGACAGTGGAGTTCGAACCCACTATCTCCCGATTACTGGATACTGCAAGTGACAACTCTCATGATTGATCCCTACTGAAAAAGGCTATAAGCAAAATTATTTATTTATTTATAGTATAATTGTAGCATGTTAAAGTTTTTAATTTTCATGTGTACAAGATACCATCAATTCCCAATACTCATAGTGTGTAATGTGGCATCTTTTTATAGTATAATTGTAGCATATTCATTTTAGAGGTTTTTAACGTGTAATGGAACTTTCTTTGTAAACCATGTATGGATAGACAAGGCTGATGATGCCCTTAAGGGGCGAAACATGTCCCTGAGAAGTTTTTATAGTATTACGTAAATTTCAACCATGTAACACGTGGCATGTATTGAATAGGTGGTGATAATAAATAAATTATTTTTGTGATAATTTTGCTTAGTGGATACTGGCCGCACTTAAGTGACTACAGCTATCGAGCTCGGTATCCTCATTAATTCGAAGGGGGGAAAGAGAGGTCTGTAAGTCTCTACAGTTTTTTTTATGAAAATTTATTCTATGCATTTGCCTTTCCTATATGTTTCTCTTGACACTGTTTTCACACCCAGTTTTTCCCATTGTTGCAAATGGTCTGTTTTGGAGACAACACTTTCATTATTTATAAAATACTCTATCACAGCTACGTGTTTGCAAGTTCCTCCGGTGCCTGCAGGGCAGGAACATTCACTGCTAGCGAAATTAAATTCTGGTCAACCTAAACACAAAATGAAAATGCGTACAACGTACACAGGAAACATGTATTAAGTAATCCTTAATAAACAATATAAACTGTTACCTAACTATACCATACCTACCTCAAGTTCCAAGATACACATGGAAAAACTGACAGATGTTTGTTGGGTGACTTCCTGTGATATATCCAAAACAATTCGAAATTAACTCTTCAACGTCATTCACATGGCCACTGACAACAAAGTTTATTCCTTGATTGCATGATCATTCACTTAAATCCCCGAACTGAGGCTCTTTAAACCCACAACTTGTTTGAACGTCACACATATTGTACCAAGACTCTCGCAATATGACTCACCTCTTGTTTCAGAATGGGCCACTATGAGCTGCCTGCACAGTGCCTATGGAGTAGTAAATGAGTTGCATGACTGTGAGCGACTACAGGGGGCCTAGACAGTATTGTGAGATGGACAGCAGACAATGGTATGATGGTAAACGGGATGAAAAGTCAGGTTGTAAGTTTCACCAAGAGCAAAAGTACTCTGAGTTTTAATTACTGTATTGATGGGGTGATATTATCTCATGGGGAACACTAAGTACCTAGGTATTACTATGGGGAATGATCTTCACTGGGGTAATCATATTAATGAGGTTGTGAAGAAGGATTACAAACCACTTCACATGGTTATGAGAGCATTTAGGGGTTGTAGTAAGAATGTAAAGGAGGGGGAATATACCATAAGTCTCTGGTAAGACTCCAGTTAGAGTATGGTTCCAGGGTACAGGACCCAAACCAGGACTATTTGATAGAACTGGAAAAAAATCCAAACGAAAGCAGCACAATTTACTCTGGGTGATTTCCGACAAAGGAGTAGTCTTTTATAAATTAAATATTTATTCCACCTTATCGACACTATATTTTTATTGCCTTGAGCAATTTCTTCAATTAGAAGTACATGTTTTGTTTTTATACAGACTTCATGAGCTACAAGTGTCCTTGCTCAGGTGAAAACAATAAAAATGTACTAAGACATAGCCTTTCTAAAACTGCCTAAAAACTTAAAAACTACTGGTTATTAAGGTAATGGTGTATTGAGCTAAAGAGGGAGTGGGAGGGGGAAGGGGATTGGTTGTGAGAGAATTAATCGTGTTACTATCTAGTATCTGCAGTTAACATCTACAGATTACAGATTACTGATGCAACCTTTGAAATTTACAATGATCATTCAACCATAGGATGTCCCTTATTAACAGCATTAAAAATTGAATTTGATGTTACATAAAGAAACATCACAAAACACTCATTTTAAGGATTTATTCAAGAGATTCTCAACAAAACAGTGGAGCAAGAAAATATATATATACTTGTAGCTGATGATGTTTGCATAAAAACAAAACATGTACTACTAACTGAAGAAATTGCTTAAGACAATAAATATACCAGGTGTACACGCAAGTCTTTTCCAGTTTCACTAAGAGATGGCACCAGCGTACAAATTTGACACACACGTCAATTCGTTCATCTGACATTAACCTAAAAATACACACAAGTTGAGTTCGCCAAACACTATCGTCTGTGTTGTATCGTTCAGTGATCATGTCGATGTTTGTGCCTGAAAAAGAACATTTTCGGCATGCATTGCTTTTCTTATTTAATCAAAAGAAAAAGGCTGTGGAAAGTCATTGTTTGCTGGTAGAAACATATGGTGAACACGCTCCATCGACTAGAACACGTGAGACATGGTTTCGACAATTTAAACATGAAAGACAGTGCGTGCTCTGGATTCAAACTCAACAGCAATTGGCACAAGCATTAAATGTGTCACAAGAATCAATCAGCAGATGTTTACGAGCAATGGAGATGACAAACTCAGAAAATGGGTCCCACATGATTTGAATGAATAGCAAATAGAAAATCGCAAAGTCACTTGTGAAATTCTGCTTCAACACATGACCAAAGATGTCATTTCTGTGCCGAATTCTGACGGGTGACGAAACGTGGATTTATTTTGAAAACCCGAAGTGGAGAAAATCGTGGCTATCAGCTGACATAGCCGGTCCTTCAACACAAAGGCCAAATCGCTTTGGCAAGAAGACCATGCTTTCTGTCTGGTGGAACCAGAGCAGCATTGTGTATTATGGACTCTTGAAGCCTGATGAAACCGTTAATGCACAACGCTATTGCCAACAAATGATTAATTTAAATCATTCATTGATCGAAAGACAACTGGAATGGGCCAGAAGACATGGCAAAGTGATTTGGTTACATGACAATGCGCCATCTCACACAGCAAAACAACCGAAAGACACCTTGAAATCGCTTGTATTGGGACATCCTTCCACCGTACTACCACGACATGGCACCATCTATCAACTTTTTTCATTAATGGGCCACACACTCGCAGAGCAGCACTTCAGCAATTTCGAGGAAGTTGGAAAATGATTCGACAAATGGTTTGCCGCAAAAGACAAGCAGCTCTTCTGGCATGGTATTTGTAACTTACCTGAAAGGCGGGCGAAGTGTGTAGAAGCCGATGACCAATATTTTGAATAAACAAAAAATTAATTTCCCTTGAAAATTGCATGTTTTCTTTACCACAAAAACGGCAAAAACATATGCATACACCTGGTATAGTATCGATAAGGTGGAATAAATATTTTATTTTAATTTATCAAATACTTTAGACATCGATACAGAGCATGAAGTTAATTGCTTGCAAAGTAGTAGTCTTACAAAAATGTTGCAAACTTTGCTCTGGGAAGACTTGGGAGTATGGAGACGAGATGCTCGACTATGAAATGTGTTTAAAATTATAACGGTTGGGGAAATCCACCAAATCAATACAGCCTTACAATCACTCTTTGTGATCGATTATATTTACAAAAGCACAGCACATGTTTTGGCTCCTAAGAGCCATCTTCAGCTGTCACAAATAGTCTAAATTAAAACAGCCATAAATAAGACATTGTCTACACGATGGTGTGCACAAACATAACAAACATTTAAAACAAGGTTAACACATTAAAAACTCTGTATACACAGTATATACAAGTACATTCAACTTGAATCTTAAAATAAGTTCTTAGTCCAAATTTAAATCTAAAATCCCTTCAAATCACATCAGTTGCATTTTTAAAAATCCTTCTGAAAGTTAAAACATGTGCCTCATCTCCCATATTCGTTAAAAAATTTCTGTTGCCAGGACGCATTAATGGAAGAGGTGAATGCTTCTCAAGGTTGAATCCTATTGCTGTATTGAACTGTGCAGAACTTTTTCATTTGTAATAATCTAGAACAAAAATGTATCTGGAAAAAGAAATAACTAATACGGTGACAACAAAATTATGAAGTATAAATTACAGAAAAAAATTAAGAGGGAATGCGCTTACCCTTATTTTATTCCTTTAGAGCCGACTCCCTTTCTAAGTAACGTGGCCTGGTTTGGTGGCCGCTACTATGTGTCTGGTGGTATACCTACGTAACACATTCTGTACAGTGGCTTGGCTAGCTGTAAGTGGGGGAAGATGGAGGGGGAGGGGTAACTGTGTTAGTAAATGGAATTACCGGGCTGGCCTTCTTAAACGATTGAGCTTTTACAATACCCAGTGTTTCCAATAAAGAGGGTATTTGGGACAAATAGAGGATTCTTACTTTCGAGGATCTCATTCAAATTATAGTTACTATTGTAAAACTGGTCCAGAAATATATATAAATTGTCAACGGTATTCAAAAGATTGCCTTTTTTATCTTTCTTAAGGATGATTAGGTCTTGCTTAATAGATATAAAAGCATGATTTGCCTCATTCATGTAGGTATAACACCAGGCACACAGCAGCAGCTGCCAAACATGGCCAGGTTACTTAGAAAGGGAGTCAGCTCTAAAGGAATAAAATTAGGGTAAGTACATTCCCTCTTAATTTTTTCACTTATTAATACTTCATTACTTGGTTGTCACTGTTTTAGTTCGATTCTTTTCTTTTTCCAGATACATGTTTTTACTAGATTATTACAAATGAAAAAGTTCCACACAACTCAATACAGCCATAGGATTCAACCTTG
Organism: Anabrus simplex; assembly: GCF_040414725.1. Lineage (NCBI taxonomy): Eukaryota > Metazoa > Arthropoda > Insecta > Orthoptera > Tettigoniidae > Anabrus > Anabrus simplex. Next base: position 1,201,255,093 of record NC_090266.1, on the reverse strand, counting down.
AGGATATTCCCCTCTTCCATTAATGCATGCCAGCAACAGAAGTTTTTTAAAGAATATTGCAGGAGAGGCATATGTTTTGACTTTAAGAATGATTTTTAACCCTAGAATCATAAACTTTCGTCTCCCAGACTACGCACCCCTGTAGTTTCCGCGGTAATTTCCAGATGCTAATGAACTGTGCCTTCCCCCTCCATCTATTCTTTCCCGGCTACCAACAATCAATTCTGACCTTGGTTTCAAGCATAAAGGTCCAGTTGTTTGTTCACTGCGATATGACCGTCATCTGAGAGACGAAAGTTTATGATTTGTGAAAGTATTCGTGATTTGTACATAGCTGTAAATAGTGTGAATATCTGGTTTATTACAGTAATGTTTTTGTACGTAATACGTAAGCTTAATAGGATACTGAAATGGAAAAAACTAGCGCACGATAATGAATTGATAACGGCAGTGTTTTCTGAATGACCGACAATTGGTTCACCTCAATTCGTCTGACAATCATTGGAACAATGAGAAAAGACAAGCCACAGATACCACCAGAGATGAAAACAGTCAAGGGAAGAAAGCTTGGGTCCTCCATGTTTTGTTATGATGGTATAAAAACAATGGTATCCTATAAAGGAAAACCAAACAAGAATGTAATCCTCCTTTCTACATGCCATGAAGTAGGAACAATAGCAGCCAGTCGGAAAAAGATATGGCAGAAGACTACAATGGGACTAAAGGTGCCGTGGACACTTTCGATGAAATGTCAACATTGATGTCCTCTTCAAGAAAAAACTAGATGGCCAATGTGTATCTTTTATAGTATGATTAATACAGCACTTGCCAAGGGATACATTATTTATGTGCATAAGATGGTTCAAAAAGGCCAAAAGCCACTTTCAAGGCGACAGTTTTCAAAGGATATATCCAAAATGCTAATGGCTCCAAAGCTGCAAGGGAGACTTCAGACACCAACTTTGAGGCGCAGCCTGAAGAGGACCATTGCTGAAATTCTTGGAAAAGATGGCATTCCTGAAGAGCCTCAATCAGGTACTGCTGAAGGAAGAAAAGTTTGTGCGTTTTGTCCATCAAAGAAAAGAAGAATAACCCGATTCCTTTGTAAGACATGGCGAAGCACATTTGTCTTGATCACCAGGCAAAACAGTGCACTGAATGTGCCTATTGAAGAAAAACTGACCAGAGTGTATTGTCATCACTACGTGTGGTAGTTTTAAGTTTAATATTCTGTATTTTGTGTAAAATGTTGGGTTTATGCTTATTAAAGTGCTTTTCTTTTTGGTAGTCTGACAGACGAAAGTTTATGATTCGTGTTACCCTGGAGGGACTTTATGATTCTAGGGTTAAAATGGGACTGTTGTGATCTGAAGGTACAGCATCTTTTGATTTTAGATTTTAATTTGGACTATGAACTTATTTAAGATTCAAGTTGAATATACTTGATACATACTGTTTATACAGTGTTTTTAATGTGTTAGACCTTGTTTTAAATGTTTGTTATGTTTGTGCACGCCATCTTGTAGATAATATCTTCTGAATGAAAACCTACAACCTGTTTTCCAATCAATGACTGAGTCAGGGATGGGATGAATGAAGCCCCCAACTTGCGGCGAGGATAGGAATTGTGCCGGCTCCCGAGGATTGTCGCACTCCTCTGGGGCAATGATTAATGACTGACAGATGAAATTAAAATGATAGTGGAGAGTGTTGCTGGAATGAAAGATGACAGGGACCACCTGTAATTTAGTTGCATAAACATAGACATAGAAGTGCAAGAACTATAACGAAGCTTGAAGAAGGAACTCCACACAACACGAACTCTCAAATTTTAACTAGTGTTTTAACATACATGTACCTTATATTTTAGTGTGTTTAAACTTATCGAGTGTTTTATACTGTGCTTTATGTATTTTAATATGTTTATGTGCTCAATATGTCTAATGAACACTTAATAAGTTTAGCTTATCGCAGCCTTCACTGCTACATTGATCATAGATACTATTTTAACCCCACATACACAAAATATTACAAAATATTACAATATATTTTATTTTTAACCCCATTAGACATCCGGATGATCTAATCATAATAACACCTTTGTGACATATGTCTAATGGCTACAATATTAATAATAATGTTATTTGTTTTACGTCCCACTAACTACTCTTTTACGGTTTTCGGAGACGCCGAGGTGCCGGAATTTAGTCCTGCAGGAGTTCTTTTACGTGCCACTAAATCTACCAACATGAGGCTGACGTATTTGAGCACCTTCAAATACCACCGGACTGAGCCAGGATCGAACCTGCCAAGTTGGGGTCAGAAGGCCAGCGCCTTAACCGTCTGAGCCACTCAGCCCGGCGGCTACAATACTGAAATACACCAGCTGATGATGGCCATGAAAGGCCAAAACCGGTACTGATGTGAATCCGTTTATAATAAATAAAGTATTGATAGGTGGAAAACATTTCTTGTCTGTATACATACTGATGAGTGATCTGCTGCCCATCTACCCACTCTTGTGATCCGAACTCGCTGATAGCAACCCGTCATCAATGTGTCGTACACCACGACGGTTGACTTTGGTGGTGGTGGTTTTGCCTGAATCCACTGGAAAGTCCAGTGCCTGCATGACTTCAAAGATGGAGTGGCCCATACATCTTGCAGTCAACTGTTACTAATATAGACCTATGAGGTCTGACATCCTTGCAGTTACATGCCGTGTTCTCCTATTACATTTGCCAGGCCAAGCACGTTTCCCCAGGGCACCTATCTCTAAATCAATTGCTTATGAGCATATAAAGCATGAGCAAATATTTATTTATGCTTCCTCAGCACACATGACCAATTTTCTCCAGTTAATGGAATGATATTTTCAAAATCTTACCATTTTTAAAACTCTCCACTGAACACAGCACATGAAGAAAATTATTTCCTTTAAGAAGCACTCACGCTCCATTTTTCTGATTTTCTAAACTTTCTGGGAAGGTTTCCACATTTCAGGAACAAAGTAAAGAACAATTGTTAATAAAATGGTAAGTTAAAAGCTGAATATTGCAATCTATTAAAAGAGAATGTGCTCACTTCCAAGAGGGATAAATATTTTAAAATTTTATTGGAACTATCCAAGCAAGAAAATAAGTTTAATTAAAAAAATATTATTTTTCTTCCCAAATACCTGATTAAAAAAAATTAAAATGATTCAAATATTGGATCTCTGAACAGTACAGCTTTGGGCTTAACTGCCTGGTTTTGAAGGCAGGACCTCTATACATTAGAAGCTGGACGTTTAAAAATATTTTTTTTCTCCCTAAATACCCAATTTTTAAAAATTAAAATGATTCAAATACTGGATCTCTGAAGAGTACAGCTTTGGCCTTAACTGCTTGGTTCTGAAGGCGGGATCCTCTATACCAGGGATGGCGAACCTATGCCACGTGTGTCACTAGGTGACACGCGAGCACGATTTTGGTGGCACGCCACATAAACATATTGTTTTCATATACGTCTTGTAATACAGATAATACATATCTGATAGTGTTTCACGTGTAAGAAATAAATATCGAGAATCTAAATACTAATTCCATCCGAATGTGTAATATAAAACCACTGCTACACTGATAGGTTCGAAAGTCAAGTGAGATAACAGTGTTGTTTTCTGGTGGTTTTGTATGCGGACCTTGCAAACATGTTTTCGGTGCTGAAAAGAACAGACACTTAACAAAGGTAGTGACCGGATTTTTCAAGAACAGTGGACAAGGGAATTCAGACTGATAGAAAGGTGTGTTGCCTGTGATCGAACACAATTGTATACCTCACATTTAATGTAAGGCGCCATTTCGAGACTAATCACTCAAATGTTCGATCCACGCCAAACGAAGAAAAAATAGAGTTTGTGTCACAAAATATCGAACATTACCCAAACAAACTAGTTCTTTTGTATCATCTTTCCTGCCAAGGAATATTATCAGTTGGTCTGTTTCCATCTGTCTCACTGCATAGTCTAGCATGCATGGGAAACAGTTTTCTGACGGTGAGTTCTTGAAATAAACTTCCTTATTGATGTCCGACACATTATTTGAAAACTTCCCTAATAATCAAATAATTAACAGAATGAAAGGAATGCCAGCCAGCTGAACTGCTAACAGGGATAGAATAATAAAAAAGAGTTGAAGACGTTTTGGAGTAATTGAAAGCTAATTTGGATTAACTCCCAGATTTATGCAGTGTGTTTTGATGAAAGCATCAATGTGACCTTACAAGCAAGGATAGCTATTTTTTTCTGATTTCCTTGCGGAAATGTGATGGGGTAGAAATTAGTTAAATTGTTGAGCATATGAACTACGACAACATGGAAAGATAATGAAGCTAATGGAGGAAGTGAAGTCTATCGCCAATAGTAGTATTTTTGATTTTTGTGAAAATGAAACTCCACAGCCTGTTCCCAGTCCTTTGACCAGGTCAGGAATGGAATGAATGAAGCCCCCATCTAGCGGCGAGGATAGGAATTGTGCCGGCTGCCGAAGCCTGATGCACTCATCTGGGGCAATGATTAATGACTGACAGATGAAATGAAATGATACTGGAGAGTGTTGCTGTAATAAAAGATGACAGGGAAAACCTGAGTACCCGGAAGAAACCTTTCCCACCTCCGCTTTGTCCAGCACAACCCTCACATGGAGTGACCGGGATTTGAACTACGGAACCCAGTGGTGAGAGGCCGGCGCGCTGCCACCTGAGACACGGAGGCTTATTTTGATTTTTATATCTAATCATATTTATCTTTTTACAATTTATTTGCGTCGCACCGACACAGATATGTCTTGTGGCGACGATGGGATAGGAAAGGCTTACGAGTGGGAAGGAAGCTGCTGTGGCCTTAATTGAGATACAGCCCCGACATTTGCTTGATGTGAAAATGGGAAACCACGGAAAACCTTCGTCGGGGCTGCCTATAGTGGAGCTCGAACCCACTATCTCCCGGATGTAAGCTCACAGCTGCGCGCCCCTAACTCGCCAGGTAATGCAGGTAACGATATTTAATAATGAAGTGTGGTTCAATTGGAGCTTATTATTGATTTATTTACAAATAAAAATAGGTATTTTCAAAACTTACATATTTAAAATGTATATTTTCAGTATTTGCAAAATACGAGTTGGAAAAGGTTCGCCATCCCTGCTCTATACGTTAGAAGCTGGACACACTTACCTCTATCACTTCATCATCCATATCAGGAAACATGGTTTTAAAATCTGCCATTGCCTGATGGAATTCCAGCTGGGTAGTAGGTTGCTGGACAGTTGCCATCTTGTTGTTATTCTTCACCACTTCTCCTTGAAATTGTATTGTAAATTAAGGAATACTACACAGTAGCATGATGCCCATATGTGCACAAAAGAGGGGATTGCTGGAGAGATTCACCCATATTTCTGGCTGAAGGAAGAAGAAATCAAAAAGAAGCAATTAAATAATATTACACATATAGAAAGAAACTAGGATAGACAAAATAGAATAAACAAGTCACTGCGGGAAAAGATGAGAACAAACATGAAAATACAAAAGAACAAAAACAATCTCTTCATCATCATCATCATCATCATCAAGCTTTGCAATCGTCATACTGACAGGTTCTGATGTAGTGTTGGCTACTGAATGGATGATTCGAAGCAGTGAATCGATTCATTGAAGTGTCCGAGTGAATCGATTCACAGGAACGGCGCGCTCACGGCACACGATTCAGCTTTCTCCCAGCGGACAGTGCTGAGTGGCGCACTCACTGGACGTTGACGGGAAGCTGAGCTTCCACTGCAGCGAGACAGTGAATCATGGCACATCAAAAGAATCGCGAACGAGTGCGGCTCAGTGAGACACATGATACACGCGGCTCCTTATCGGCTCACTGGACATGCGGAGAGCCGAGCTTCCGCTGCAGCGAGACATACAGTGAGCCATGGCACACCAAAAGAATCGTGAACAAGCACGGCTCAGTGAGACACAAGATACGCACGGCTCCTTATCGGCTCACTGCAGCGAGACATACAGTGAGCCATGCTACACTGAAAGAATCGTATGCTATAATGGACTCTCGAGCTCAGCTCATTTGAAAATAATACCCATTTGCATTCACTGTCCTCTTCTTACAGGGAGGTTTAAATAACAGATGGATTTATTTGCAGTGTTAAAAAGGTAGTCACAACATAATTCTGAAGTAGCTAGTAAGTAGGTAGGCTATTAGGTTATACTGTTTATTAGTTTAATGACTTAGTATTATAACTTAGTTGACATTTGACAATTAAATTCGACTCTAGCCTGTCCTATGACTAAGAGTCATGCTCATGACCTTTCAAAAGTACCTGTTTTATATTGGGAAGAACGGCTCAGTATTCTCTCAGTTCATATGTCACATCGTTGCACAAGACTTCAATCATATGTGGACAGACGCTATAACAGTATGTTGAATCAGAAAACCAGCGGGCTACTGTACATCTCGGGTAGCCTATACAAAATATGACGATTAAAAAAATCCTCAGCTGATAGAAAAATACATATTTTCAAAAATGACTGAGCGAGTTGTTGTGCGGTTAATATCGCGTGGCTATGCGCTTGCATTCGGGGGATGGTGGGTTCGAATCCCACCGTCGGCAGCAGTTAAGATGGTTTTCCGTAGTTTCCCCATTTTCACACCAGGAAATGCTAGGACTGTACCTTAATTCAGGCCATGGCTGCTACCTTCCTAATCCTAACTTTCCCACCCTGCGTCGCCGGAAACCTTCGATGTAACTTATTAGAGTAACTAGCATTTTTTCTAAGAAAGGATTTCATAGTATGAAGACCAGATGGCAGCTGCGAGTACTGAATGCTGTTGCTGCTGTCTTACCAGCACATACTACACAGATGCAGTAGGAGTGGTGACCAATGAGCCGTGAATCGGATCACTGCATCGATTCAGTAACGTGAACGGAATCAAATGAATCGATTCAGTAAAATGAATTGAATGTCCCATCACTATTCTGATGATGCTGCTTCTTGTTTACAGGGATTTAACATCTATATTATCCGCCCCTAATGGTACAAGGTGGAACGAAATGACATGATAATTAAAATTTTAAAATGTATCCACTTACTGGAATTTAAAATGAATGATGATGATGATGATGAATGAGTATGAATTTAAAATACAGTGGATCTAATTTGCAATGCCTTAATTTGTGATAAAATTATTTTTTTTAAAAGAGATTACGGTAGAATAGGCATCGCCTCTAAGTGCAGGTGGGTCAATCAGATTGATGTAAAAAAAAAAAAAAAACATTAAAATAAACAAACACCGACAGGTTCCCTCCTGATCATGTTGGTCTTTTAATCTTTCTTTTCTTTTCTATTATTTTAATGTTGCATAGACTCAAGACAGGTATTTTCAGTTATTTTCATCTCCTATATTCCAGGCTTATTTGCTGCCTTTTTTTTCCCCTGTTGGTTTCGTACTAACACAACGAAGGTTTTTGCCAACACAAAGATTGGAAAGGTAGCATCCATGGCCTTAGTTTAGATACAGCCCCAACACTTGGCTGGTGTGAAAGGGAAACCATTCTCATTGCTGCCGACATACCCACCATCTCCCGAATGCAAGCTCACGGCTGCACGATCCTAACCAGATGGCCAACTCACTCTGTATTCCAGTCTTTATCTGGCTTTCTTTTATCTTACACTTCCACAGCAAGATTGTAAGAAACCTGCGTATGGAATTTTTGATTGCAGACTTCTTGCAAGTAGTAAGGATTTTTGAGTCCAATATTTTAGAATGTAAAAATTACACAAACTTTAGTACGATATATCTCCTTATATAAATTACGTACAGAAAAATCAATACATAGTGATTTTAAAAGAAGTATTATCTACCTAATTACAAATTTACATTAACATGTTAATTAAATTTCATAAAAAAATGGAATTAAAAATTTCATAAGAAAAATTTATTTTGGAAAAACTATTAATTATACATGAAAGAAATGTTTGTGATATCTCTATTTTTATGTAGGTGACAATCTCACAAAGTTTTGTGAAAATCCCTACATTACCGAAAAATATGTTTTTATCACTACAGTGTCACCTTAATGCACCTACAGTATGCTAAGAAACACAAGTGAAGTAATATATTTTCTTTGCAAACTTTGTATTATTCCAGCCCCATGCAAAAGGAAAGCTAGTGATTACCTTAAGACTAGCACAATGTAAAGTAATTGTAGTTTTGCTAATTACTTGTTGAAAAAGTAATTTGTAATTGAATAAATTATTTTTCAGGTAACTGTAATTCACCCCAATTACTTCTTTCTTGTACTCTTCCTATCACTGCTGCTACATTACTCAGTTCTTCATAAACCTTGTCTCACTTCATCCTAATCTATTCCTTCACATGATGAACACAATGAGACAATTCTAGTCCTAATCCTTGTAACAACCAAATCTATCCACATCATTCCTTTATTTACGTACCTAACAGAAACCACGTAGAGTGCTCTGGTTTTCTTAATGAACAATCACACTCTAAACTCAGTCCTTCCCCTGTAAAAACCTGTGAAATCAAGTTAATACCTATTCCTCCTTTATTCCCTTACTCGAATACCATTAACTCCCAACAAGTCCAGATGCATCCTTTGTTCATTTATTTAATTATACTTTCTTTCTTTCTATCTTTCTTTCTCCTCAAGCCCCACTGATATGATAGCACCCTACTGAATTTCATTTCATCTGCAGAGCGTATTTACTTCCAAGGAGCCCCTGGCCTATTAAATGGAAATGGGACTTCCACGTAGACGGTCACAACTTGTAATATATACTATATGTCAACTTTTATTTCACAGTAACTATTATTTCGACCCTTGGAGTCACTTAACCCTCCGGTGGTCACACTCGGAAACATAACCGCAGTAATCACGTGGATTACAATCCTAGTCCAATTTTCAATGGGTATTTTAGAAACTATTTTTTGTTTAGAAATGTCGATTTTTGAATTTTTAAGAAGGATGGAGTATGATATATATACTAATCATAGACGAGTACATGAAATAGCCAATATTTTGACACACTATGGAAAATTTATTTAATATGAAATTTTTGAAGAAATTTCGTAACTTTTTTCCATACCGAATAAAAACATGAAATATTTGATAACAGATGAGCATTTTTCTAGAATTAATTGTATATAATATATTCAGTTTCCCTATCCTATACAATGCTGTACCTATACAATCAAACCAATGCAGCTGAAGCATTCTAATCTGAACCTGAGCCACAGTCTTCTTCAGCAAGCAAACATTTCACACAAACCTTCTTCATGTGCTCTGGACACACCCAATTCATGCACTTACTGAGGTGCTGCCGGGTGCTCTTGTTCCTCTGTCGATTGCAAAGGAAACATCGTCCTACATGTCCTTTAGTAGGTTCCACTGGCATTGCAGTCTCTTCCTGAATGCCGAGTAGCAGCTTTCCACATACTCTTAACGCCCCTGGCACTGCTTTGCACATTATTTTCCTCTCCATTTCTGTTTTTACAAGTGCCAAGGAGATATCTTGTAAGAATGATCTCCTCGTTATCTTCTCACAATTATTGTTTTTGGAATATACGTTCAGTGCATTTATGGCAGCGGTGATCCAAACAAAATCTCGCAACAATCCCCATTTTCATCATCTTGGTCTTCTAATAACCACCGATATATCTGTCCATCATAATCACTAGAGAATACTAATTTGACCGTCACAGAACGCATACACCACAAAACAACCTGTATCAGCCCAGCGAATCACACGACTACCACTTCACAAGAAGTTCCATAAATAGTCGCATGGACTACATTTGTGATCCAAGTTAACTCTTTGGTATGCCACTGGAACGTTAGAGGTCTGTGATGTAATATTTCACGGTGACTGTAGTGGGAAGATGATCTAGGAAAGGTACTGAACAGCATGTACCAAAAGCAAATGTATTATGTTCACAGATATAAAACAAATAAGCCTGGATTACAACAGTAAGCCATACAACCATTGGAAGGTTAATAGGCAAGCTGTTGAACCATTGCCATATTCACAAACTACTATGTGATTACAGGAAACAAAGTCACAAACCAGAGCTTAATATTTAACAACCTTATTAAGATGATATATTATGCAGGTCTACCTATGCCACACTTAATTAGAAAACATCAAGGATTTTCAAGGGATTGCTTGGACTGAAATATTTGAGATTCACTGCCATGGAGTGTTGACAGAATGTCCTTCGGAGACTGCCCATATTATAATTTTCTGTGTACACTGGTAGAGAATGTCCTTCGGAGACTGCCCATATTATAATTTTCTGTGTACACTGGTAGATTCTGTTTTATTCAGTGCTCTGTGAACTATGCTGTTCTGTTAAGTAGCAGCTCCAACTATTACTTTCACCTGTACATCTCAATAAGTGGACTGAACATCACATTCACCCAACAGGATGTCAAGTCATCTAGGACTTCTTTCAAACCCGAAAATATCACAGGAATCATTTACACAGTTATACATAAACATACAAATGTTCAAAGCATTTAAAACTTTGCCAGTATGATCTCCTTAGCAACTCTCGATAGAGTTAGTTATCAGTTCTTGGACTTAAACTTTGAGATGATCGCCACTGATATTTCCTTTTTCTTTCACTGTATTGGAAAAAGGTTAGAACAACAAAATTTGTGAGTGATATTATAAATTATTTTGGTCATGAGCAATTTTTCTGTAAAACCAACTGTAAGAGAGATAATGGTAGGCCCTACATGAGTTTTACATTTTAGATCCCCTCTGAAGCACTCCTCCCATTGAATTTTTTTGAACAAATTATAGCCAAGATCCCATTTGCCCTTATCCTACAGTTAAATGATGCATTTCATGAAAATCCCTCCATTCACTTTCCTGTTATTTTGTAACAAACAGATAACATTTAAACTGCACCTGACATAAGCTATTATTTGCCCTGCCTCATATAAAAACCAAGCATTAGGTCAATATTAAAAAGCTAAAGAAAGAAAAATGATTTTATATACATAGATGTGTCTGTTAGATCATCACAGGAAAACATCTGGACAGAATTTCTCCAAACTAAGTATTTAAGTTCAGGGATAGCCAGGTTGCATACTAAAAAGTTGGCGGTTTCCTAGCAATGTCAGAGCAAAGGGCGGGTGGGTACATATGGGTTAATTATTTCTTTTCCAACACTTTTCTGTATCAAACTTTTCCAAACAAATGTTTTGGAAAGATAATCATAGTCCTTTTTTTAAATAAACAAATAGTCATAATATCCTTGGTTGTGACATCATACACAACCATTAACCCAGCTCAAGGGAGATAGGGTCATCTTACCTATCCTTCACTTGAGTAATTCTTGTCTGCCACATCCACGTTGCGGGGGTGGGTATCCTCCACATCAGTAGGATGGTGTGAAGGAGAGCTAAGTTCAGGCAGGGACCCAGTCTCATGGGGTATAACGTGGAACCCATGCCCAGGGTTACGGGTGAAGACTTTAACAGCATCTTAGGCAGAGGAGACCTTCAGAATGGCGAAGATGGTGGATGAGGCAACCCATCCTCTCTGGGGAAAATTAGAAGAGGTAACCACTGCCTTGTGGAGAAGAGAGATCTTCAAAGGCTAAGGGGGTCCAACCCCGAAAGAAAATTCTCAGATGCGTTAGGCTTAGCAGGTCAGCAGACGAGTAAATTTGTACTTGCTTTCAACTATAATACAAGCCTCGGATAGAAGTTTAAAAATGGAAATGGAATTGACAAGAGTCTGGCTACAGTTGTACAGTATGATGGTAATCCTGATGTTGATGCAAGTGTTAGATCAGAGAACAAAACCCGATTTGGAACAATAAATATTTTAACAATGAATGGGAAGGAAAATGAATTGATTGACCTAATGGAGAGACGAAAACTCGACATCCTGGGATTAAGTGAAGTAAAATGGAAAGGAAAAGGAATGAAGAAACTGAGAAAGGGGTACACCTTGTACTGGATGGGTAACAGTAAAGAGAAAAGAAATGGAATGGAATTTGTAGTGAATCAGAATGTTGAACCAACAGCTGAAGTTGAGCATGTAAATGAAAGAATTATAATAATGCATGTACATGTAAACAAGGAACTACTGAAGATAGTACAGGTGTATGCTCCACAGACAGGATGTAGCGTGGAAGAAAAAGATAATTTCCTCAATGAACTGGAAACACATATTGTTGAAGATAATGGATCATCATAATTTTTTTTTTTTTTTTTTTGCTAGTTGCTCTACGTCGCGCCGACACAGATAGGTCTTATGGCGACGATGGGACAGGGAAGGGCTAGGAGTGGGAAGGAAGCGGCCGTGGCCTTAATTAAGGTACAGCCCCAGCAGTTGCCTGGTGTGAAAATGGGAAACCACGGAAAACCATCTTCAGGGCTGCCGACAGTGGGGTTCGAACCTACTATCTCCCGAATACTGGATACTGGCCGCACTTAAGCGACTGCAGCTATCGAGCTCAGTGATCATGATAATGGGAGATCTGAATGCTCATGTGGGAATTGATAGAATGGGACATGAGAATGTTCTGGGCCCACATGGGTATGGCGATAGAAACGAAGCTGGAGAGAAACTGTTGGACTTTTGTATCAGGAATAACCTGATAATAAAGAACACACGGTTTATGAAGAGGAATAGCCATAAGATCAGCCGATATAGTTGGGATGGACAGTATGGAACTCTCATTGATTTTATAACAGACAGAGAATGGGGAAGATACGTCATGAATACAAAGATAATCCCCAGTGAAAGTATGGAGGGTGATCATAGATTATTAACTGTGGAATTAAAACAAGTAAAAAATCCCTAAAATTGTATTGAAGAAACCAAAGATCAGGATTAGGGAATTGGAGGAGGAGGAGGAGGAGGAGGAGGAGGAGGAAAAGAGAATGGCATTCCAAGATTGTATAAAAAGGAAGTTGCCTAACACGGAAATATGAAGTGGAGAAGAATAGTGGGACAATTTAAGACAGACATTTGTGGAAGCAGCAATTGAGGTATGCGGAAAAACAAAAGCAAAGGTTAAGGTATAAGACACACGGTGGTGGACAGACAAAATTAAAAAAAGAAATAAAAGAAAGGAACAAGGTGAAGAAAGAAATGGATAAGGAAACGCAAAAAATATATCAGAGGGATGAGAATAAGACAGAAAGGTTACATGTGGAATACAAAAGATTGACTACAAGTAGAGAGGAGTATCAAGAAAGAAAAGGAGAAATGATGGGGAGAGTTTACCAACAAAATTGAGGAAGATAGTCGAGTAAATCAGAAACTACGAGGGCCATCCAGAAAGTAGTACCCGTCAGCGCTGCATGAAGCGCTGACGACTCGGGTAACCGCTGGGCAAGGTCAGACCGCGTCAGTGGCTTGTCTGCCTGCTCTGTGCGAGGTTGCGTGACACTAGCATTGCCTGTGTTGTGTCTGTGATCGTTTAAAATGTTTAAACAAATTGAGAATCCCGCCAGTTGTGAAGTGAGGGCCGTGATTAAATTTCTTAATGCACGAAACGTTCGACCTTGTGATATTCATCACCAATTAACGGAGGTGTATGGAGACAATGTGATGGACGAGTTGTCTGTTCGGCGCTGGTGTTGCAACTTCAACCTGGGGAGGGGGAATACACACGATGAGGAGCGTTCAGGGAGACCATCTGTCATTACAGACCAACTGCTGAGCACAATAGACGAATGCGTGAGGAACGATCGGCGCGTTACAATTGATGAACTCTGTGAACATTTTCCTAATGTGTCTCGAACAATTGTTCATGAAATTGTCAAAGACCATCTGCATTATTCAAAAATCTGTGCAAGGTGGGTCCCTTGCATGCTTACAAAGGAGCACAAAACCAAGCGTATGGCTGCAGCACTGACGTTTCTGGGAAGTTATTCCGATGAAGGAGACTCTTTCCTGACTCGCATCATTACTGGGGATGAAACATGGGTTTGTTATGCATCACCTGAGAGTAAACGACAGTCAATGGAGTGGCATCATGCTCATTCACCAACCAAACCAAAAAATTCAAGACAGTTCTGTCTACCAGGAAACTCATGGCAACCGTTTTCTGGGATCGCCGAAGTGTACTGCTCATTGATTTTATGGCCCGTGGAGACACAATTAATGCTAATGCGTATTGTGAAACATTAAGGCCGGGTTTCATCAACACATGTTAAATATATACTAATAAGTAGTTAGTTAATACGGAGTTAAACTTTTAACATCATGCTAGGTTTCTTGCGTTTCATCAAACTTTTCTTGTGAAATGTTAACTAATCGACTGTTAACTCTCCCAATATTGCGAACTGGTGCGAATCAAGGAGGCAGTGGTAAGAACATGCTGTTTTACAGCGCGCTCCGATGCGATTTTGTTTGCGTACAGCTGTAAAATATGGTGCGAGAAGTGAAACGGAATCGTAGTTCTAATTTTCCCACCTTCGAAAAAGAGTTGTTAATTGAATTAGTTAGCAAATGTATGTAAGTTATTGAGTGCAAGCGCATGGATGGCTTGACGATAAAAGAAAAGGACGAGGCGTGGGAGAAAGTCCGCGATGGTTTCAATGAGGTCAACAGATACTTTTTTAGCGGGTATCCACTGTCACCTAACAAAATCACTTCGTTAATTGTCCAACTTTAAACTGTGCTCCGATATGGGAGTTATTAAATATTGTATTGTCGTGTGCAGAACCAGACCACCTAGCAAGTATATCCCTGATTTGGAGGTTAGGCTCATTAATCACCTGAACATTAACAGAGAAATATCCCTTCCGATTACGATATATTTCGGCCCAATTGCTTCCAGGTGATTGGATTCTTACATGTGTGTAATCTATTCCACCTAGAACAAACACTAGGAAAACGGCTTATTTCATAGAAGTCGCGAATAATTTGCTGACGCTCTTCTACTGAAGGGAATGTAATGTTATATGCCTCCTCCTCATGGATGCTATTGCTGCAGACACTCGTCATACAACTCTACTAACAGTGGCTTTAGAAATTCCAGCATTGTTTCCGACCATTATGTGAAAATAACCAGTAGCAAAAAAATCGTAATATTATCAGTACCTGCAATATTGGAGAAAGAGGTTAAGTTTCTCTTCATAGGATATTCTAACCTCACTCGAATTTCGTCAACAACCTTAGCAACAAATATTTTCGATAACCTGTATCTATGAAGAAATTCCGCATCCGTCAAATTTTCAAGTCATTACGTCGCTGAACTCTTCTTCGATCAGGATTGTTTTGTAAAAGATCTAAATAGAGCAATTCCGCATCAAAAGCGAGATTCACAGCAGCCATTTTGGAACAGGTTGCTAAATGCTAATGTTAGCCATTTAACATTGGAAATGGCTGATGTTAACTTTAATACGCAGTTTAACATTTGTTAATGTTAACAGTTGCTGATGAAACGCAAATTTTCTTAAATCGTACTTTAAAATGATTTAACACCTTGTTAAGTACTAACATGTGTTGATGAAACCGGGCCTAAAGAAATTACGGCGGGCAATATAAAATCGACGGCAAGGTCTATTGTCTACAAGCGTCATTCTCCTTCATGACAATGCCAGGCCTCATGCAACTGCGACAACACAATTTTTGCAGCAATTCAAGTGGGAAACCTTCGACCATCCCCCGTATAGCCCGGACTTGGCCCCTTTGGATTTTTATCTCTTTACGAAGCTTAAAGACTTTCTGGTGGGAAAAAGATTTAACAGCGATGAAGGTGAATACATATCTCAATACGCTGGCGGCGGAGGACTATGACGCTGGAATACAAAAACTCGTCCCATGTTATGAAAAATGCCTAAATTTGCTTGGAGATTATGTGGAGAAGTAGTGTAAAGTATGCTCTTTCCAATAAAAATGTGTATATTTGTTAATATTTACTCCTGTGTCTTTATTGCGCAAACGGGTACCACTTTCCGGATGGCCTTCATATTACACAGAGTAATAAAATCAAAAAGAATAAATCAAGAAAAAAAAACAAGGCATTAGAGAGAGAAGATGGATCCATAGTACATGACAAAAAGGGTCTTCAGAAGGTGATGGCAAAGTATTTTGAAAAACTTTATAATGAGGATGACTGCTCGTAAGGACGAGGAGATAAGAAAATGGAAATAATAGGTGGAGAAAAAGAAAAGAACCCGATAACATGCTTGGAACTTGAAAGGGCAGTAAAAGCAATGACCAAAGGTAAAGCAAGTGGAAAGGACAAATTCAATGCTGATATGATTAAAGGCAGCAGGAAGCATTGTACTACAGTGTCTATATCGAGCCCTCAATGCCATATGAAAGGATGAAAGGATACCTGAAGATTGGCAACAAGGAAGCACTGTACCATTGTTCAAGAAAGGAAATATGAAGAAATGTGAAAATTATAGAGGTATAACCCTAAAAAAATAATCGAGAAAGTCATAGACAAAAGACTGAGGGATATAATAGAAACACAGAGGAAAAACAATATGGCTTTAGACTGCACTGATCAACAATAGACTTGATATTTACAGTGCGAACGATAACGGAAAAACATCTGGAACGGAACAAGGAAATCATCTTCGTATTTTTGGATTGGGAAAAGCTTATAAGCTTATAATCATTAATTAACAAGATAAAAATGTTGTATCATGAGAGTAAAAGCAGTGTACAAGTGGGGAGTGGTGATCCTGAAACATTTTATACAAAAAAAGGTCTCAAGCAACGAAGTGCACTGTCGCCATTGTTGTTTATTATATTGATGTTTGAAATCATAAAATGCGTAAAACAGAGTATCAGTAGTGATGAAGTGAATGCTTTGGTATTTGCAGAAAATGTGGTGATTTGGGGAAGGGGAGAAAAGGCAGTACAAAGGAGACTAGACGTTTGGAATGAAAATCTGGAGTTTGGAATGGTAATTAGTAAAAAGAAAACTGTAGTCATGCACTGTGGAAAAGAGAAAAAAAGAAACTAAGTGAACATAGATGGAGAATGGTTAGAGAAGGTAGAACAGTTTACATATCTGGGTAGCATTATTAATGGAAGTAATGAAATCAACCCTGAAATTAATAAGAGACTAAGTAAAGGTACAACATTTTATCATCAAGTCAGAGAGCTTTTATGGGATGACAAAGTACCCAAGAGAACAAAATTAACATTATATAAGCAGTATTTCGTACCAATTGTAACATACAGACTAGATATGCTGGTAACTAATAAGAGACAAGATAGTAAGATCGGAGCAGTAGAAATGAAATTTTTAAGAACATCGGTTAAAAAGACAAGAAGAGAGAGAATTCAAAATATTAAAATCAGAGAAGAGCTAAATATAGAACCATTAGTACAGAACATACAGAAAGCTAGACTGAGATGGTTTGGACATGTAAAAAGAATGGGAAAGGAACGGGTAGCAAGAAGGGAATTGGAAAGAGAAGTTAAGGGAAAGAGACCAGTTGGAAGACCGAGAAGAAGGTGGATGGATCGGATTTGGAAGACATTACAGAATCTGGATTGGATGTGGCAGAAGTAATGGAGGAGCAAAAGTGGAAGGAAAGGAGTGGACGAGGCTTGTTAACCACACCCGGACAACTGGGAGTGGGACACTGATGATGATGAATATCCTTCCCATACTCTTAGCATATTTATGTATTTTCTCTCTTGATTAAAATGGTATTCACTGTTGATACCCTGCTACTAAAAACAACCTGACTTCCTTATACACTCAACTCTCGATTAACTGGGATTAATACAAAGTATGTTACAAGTGTTTATTTATATATCCACCTATTCAATACAAAGAGATCTTTTTAAAAATTAAATATTATTATAAAATGTTAAGGGACATGTTTCGCCCATATTAAGGCCATCATCAGCCTCAAATTCAAACCTGTATGGTGAAAAATCAGGATCCTGATTGCTCTTACAAGCCATAAAAAGAGGATATCATTATAGGTGTCAGTCTAAACATACAAAATATTAGAATGTCCTTGGCTAAAATTGCAGTATCAAGCTGCATGTCATAAGTTCACATGAATATACTTTCCGGAGCGTTGAAAAACTTGTTGGAGTAGGGCAGTAAACAGCTCAGTCTTTATAATGAAACAGAAATGTGCCTCCTTGAAGATGATAAGAAAAAGCAAAGCTGATACACTGTTACAGATGTCAATATCGTATGTTGTGATAAGACAACAGATCTCTTAAATGGCTGTTCAGCTGCCTATATCTATTTAACTGGCTGAAGGAGTGAAAGTCGAATGTGTTATGATAAGATAACAGTCTTCCTTACGTAATTGTGGGAGCAAGGAAAAAGCATTCGGTTGTCTATAGATGTATTTATCTTATTTGAAGGACGAAAGTCGAAGGTTTATCGACGTTGATAGAGCTGTTTGGTGTGAAGTCTGTAACAAGAGGAGAGTGAATGCTTAGGAAGGTATTTTTGAAGAGAATGTGGGTTTAAAGAAAGGTAAAACATGGAAAATGTATAAAAACACTTACCCTTTCGTCTGTGAAGATGTAAATCAGTTATGGAAAGGTTAGTTGAAGAAAAATAACGTTATGTGTAGGTTCATTTATTTCTTTGACTGTTAATGCAGTTGCTATGGTAGCGTTGAATGACTGACACTTGTAGTTCTGGTATTGTATCGATGTGAGATTGGCGGAGGCGGAGGAGGGTGTGGTTGAGGGGAGGGGGTAGGCGGAGCGTTAAGTTTATGTGTTGTTGGTTGCGAGAGATTTACATGGTCGGACAGGGAGGGAGTCGTGTTGGGTTGCGGGAGAATTGTGGGGGCGGGCATGAAGGGAGTCAAGTTAGTTAAAGTAGTGGAGGTTCTAGAAGATGTTAACTTAAGATTTTTAAGAATGTAGTTATGTTTTGAATTTAGAGTTTGCAATAATTTGGATAAACTTTCGTATAATGGACTCTTGACTTCAATTAAATCATTGAGGTTTAGATTTTTGTTGTAGTGTTGATCCAAAAATATATAGATGGTTTCAAGTTCATTCATCAACTTTCCTTTGTCTACTCTTTTAATAATTGTGAGGTCTCTTTCTATTGTTGTGAAGTGATGTCCTGTTTCTTTCATATGGGAGCTCATTGCTGAAAATTTATTGTGCTTAATGGCATTAGAGTGTTCTAAGTACCTAGTTTGAAAACTCCGGCCTGTTTGAAAAATATAAGAGCTCTATCAACGTCGATAAACCTTCGACTTTCGTCCTTCAAATAAGATAAATACATCTATAGACAACCGAATGCTTTTTCCTTGCTCCCACAATTACGTAAGGAAGACTGTTATCTTATCATAACACATTCAACTTTCACTCCTTCAGCCAGTTAAATAGACTATAGGCAGCTGAACAGCCATTTAAGAGATCTGTTGTCTTATCACAACATACGATATTGACATCTGTAACAGTGTATCAGCTTTGCTTTTTCTTATCATCTTCAAGGAGGCACATTTCTGTTTCATTATAAAGACTGAGCTGTTTACTGCCTTACCCCAACAAGTTTTTCAACGCTCCGGAAAGTATATTCATGTGAACTTATGACATGCAGCTTGATACTGCAATTTTAGCCAAGGACATTCTAATATTTTGTATGTTTAGACTGACACCTATAATGATATCCTCTTTTTATGGCTTGTAAGAGCAATCAGGATCCTGATTTTTCACCATACAGGTTTGAATTTGAGGCTGATGATGGCCTTAATATGGGCGAAACATGTCCCTTAACATTTTATAATAATATTTAATTTCTAAAAAGATCTCTTTGTATTGAATAGGTGGATATATAAATAAACACTTGTAACATACTTTGTATTTACGTACATTTCAATACGGACCTAACATGAGAATTATAACATGTAACTGGGATAATGTAGGATTAAGTCTTCCCGGATAAGTAAAATCATGGTTAACCCGCAAAAAGTTTAAAACAGAACAGGCGTACTGAAAGTACAGTTAAAATGGTAATAAATGGTACTATTGTATTGTTTTTTTTATTAACTTACCCAATACATTACAGTAAAAGTAGCACTTAGCAAAATTAATAAATGGAAAAATAAACAGCACTTTTCATTAAAACTAATAAGGCTAAGAAAAATATTTAGACTACCTTACTATACTGTTTCTGAGTATAATCAATCATGGTTTTGTGTTTTTGTGCCGAGAAATACCTTTTCTTTATTTTGCTTCTGAAGTTTTTCAAAACAAGCTTTTCGGTGATGAGAGCATCATCCTAGCCCTCGATGCACTTGAGCAATGACTCAACATTTGCCAAGGCTGCCTCATGCGTAACTGTTTGCTGTGCTTATATTACTGTAACTCCTAAAACTCATGCATCTTTAGTGTTTTTGATATTGCGGTTAAGCCACAACACGGTTCATCCGATTACGGTAATTTAATGTCAAGAATTTAATTTTTGGGCCGTACTAAATCGAAATTTACAATCAAAGATAAGGGTAGGGTTGTCCACCTGTTCAATACTACAAAGTAGTTACCCCAAATCTGGGTGCTAGTGTGTGTCAAAGTAGTATTGAACAGGTGGAAAACCCTACCCTTATCTTTGATTGTCGATTACGGTAAAGCAAGAGTTGAGTGTAGTTGAATTTGCATTCTTTCTCAAATTTATTTTTCACGTAGTCTTTCTTTACCCCTTTTCATTGCTAAGTGTATAAAGTCACACTGACTCATATAGGTTTACAGTGGCAGGAGAGGGCAAAGACTGGAAAGGAAACAGCCATGGCCTTAATTACTGGGATGGAGAACGTTTCCCCAGGTGGCAGCAAAGAAAACGGCATTACGTTTTATCTCCTGGTCCCTCGCTTGACCAGTAGGGGGTGATTTATGACAGTTGCAAGCTTTAAGATGGAAGATCTCATCCCCCAACAGAAATTCTCATAACTCTGTTGCGAAGGAACCTCTTGGTTTTGTTTCCAAATTATGAGGAAAAACAGACTGAAATGGAATCTGCTAGAATAGCAGTTTGGCGATATAAATTCACAGACTGTCTCCGGAAGTTGCATTCCGAGGGGTGAAGATTTATAATACCAATATAAATGGTCCGTTATTGGACATTATAAATTTTCCAGCTAACTCGTTCCTGATTGCCAGCGTTTTGCCCTCGTGTGCTAGGTTGGGCTCATCAGTTGGTACTTAGCACACCTACCAAGACGCTGGCTAGTGCATACCGTGGAGGCCACAGCGTAGGCAACTTAGAGCCACCGGCAGTGCCAATGCACTATGAGAGACTTTGTCTCATCTGATGGCCAAGCAGGCATCAATTTTTGGTACGTGTGCTAAGTACCAACTGATGAGCCCAACCTAGCATACGAGGGTGAAATGCTGGCAATCAGGAATGAGTTAGCTGGAAAATTTATAATGTCCAATAACGGACTATAAATTTACTCTTTATTATTCCAGTCCCTAGTTCATGATTTTACTGTTAGTTTATTAGGAGCATAAAAGTAATATTTTAATAGGCCTACTTTGATATGAATTGAAGTTTAGTATTTTGGGCCAATTCCTACTGTCTGTCTTTCTTCTAACATCTGTGACCACCGCACAGGTTATGCACGAAACAAAATATTCTACAATACTGGTTTGTGTTGTGGTTCACGATCAGGTTTTTATATTTTGTCTTAAGAATAAATTAAATGCTCATCATCATCATTTGGTTCAATCAATCACTACTGATCTGCATTTAGGGCAGTTGCCCAGGTGACAGATTCTCTATCTGTTTTCACAGCCTTTTCTTAAATGATTGCAAAGAAATTGGTATCTCACAACCTTATCGAGGTCATTTTGCAGTTGCTCACAATCTTGTAACTTATTTATTACTCTATACAGAATAACATCATCCGCAAAAAGCCTTATCTCTGATTCCACTTCTTTACTAATATCATTTAAATATATAAGAAAACATAAAGGGCCAATAATACTGCCTTGAGGAATTCCCCTCTTAATTATTACAAGGACATATAAAGAAAGCTTCGCCTACTCTAATTCTCTGAGTTCTATTTTCTAGAAATATAGCAACCCATTCAGTCACTCTTTTGTCTAGTTCAATTGCACTCACTTTTGCCAGCAGTCTCCCATGATCTACCCTATCAAATGCCTTAGATAGGTCAATTGCGATACAGTCCATCTGACCTCCTGAATACAGGGTATCTGCTATATCTTGCTGAAATAAATAAGTTGAGCTTCAGTGGAATAACCGTTCCTAAACCCAAACTGCCTTCTATCAAACCAGTTATTCATTTTGCAAACATGTCTAATATAATCAGAAAGAATGTTTTCCCAAAGCGTACATGCAATGCATGTCAAACTGACTGGCTTGTAATTTTCAGCTTTATGTCTATCACCCTTTCCTTTATACACTGTGGATACTATAGCAACTCTCCATTCATTTGGTATAGCTCCTTCATGCAAACAATAATCAAATAAGTACTTGAGATATGGTACTATTTCCCAACCCATTGTCTTTAGTATATCCCCAGAAATCTTATCAATTCCAGCTGCTTTTCTAGTTTTCAACTTTTGTATCTTACTGTAGATGTCACTGTTATCATACGTAAATTTTAGTACTTCTTTAGTATTAGTCACCTCCTCTATCTGGACATTATCTTTGTAACCAAAAATCTTTACATACTGCTGACTGAATACTTATGCTTTTTAAGATCCTCGCATACGCACTTCCCTTGTTCATTAAAGATTCCTGGAATGTCCTCCTTGGAACCTGTTTCTGCCTTAAAGTACCTATACATACTCTTCCACTTTTCACTAAAATTTGTATGACCGCCCATTGTGCTTGCCATCATGTTATCCTTAACTGACTTCTTTGCTAGACTCATTTTCCTACTAAGTTCCTACAATTTCTCCTTACTTCCACAGCCATTTATAACTTTCTTTCCAGCCTGCACCTCCTTCTTTAGTCTTTTTCCTTCTCTGTTATAATATAGTGGATCTTTACCATTCCTTACCACCTTTAAAGGTACAAACATATTTTCACATTCCTCAACAATATTGCTTTTAACCCATCTCAGAGTCTGTTTACATTTTTATTTACTGTTTTCCACCAATCATAGTTACTTTTTTTAAACTCCCTCATGCCTGTTTTGATGATGATGATGCTTGTTGTTTAAAGGGGCCTAATATCTAGGTCATCAACCCCTAATGGTAGGAAATGAGACAAAATGTTATGAAAATTTAAAAATCCATAATCCTCCACTGACCAGAATTCAAATACGTGAGGACAAAGAATGAATGGATATGAAGTTAAAACAATCAGTGGATCCAACCCGAAATGCCCCACATTCCCAGAAACTAGCGTTAAACAATACTATTACTGACCAAGGTACTGTTTCTAAAGCACAATACTGAATCGATGATGCTTGTAGTCGAAACGGGTCCAAAGTCTAAGTCTAAGTCATCGGCCCCTCATAATGGTACTTATCACTAGGAAAATAGAACCATGCTATTTGTCATGTTGCGGTACTAATCAAAAGTACGGTAGCGTAGACTCGTGGTATTCCACACATTATGGTACTACTCACAGGTAATGAAATTCGCACATGTAACACAGACTTATGGTGTTTCGCAAACTGCGGCACTATTTACAGGCAACACAAACCTATGGCGTTCCTCACACAAGTGGACTAACCACAGATACCCACACTATCCCATAGTGTGTACTAAGCATAGGCAAGGCAGAACCAGGGTGTCACTAATCCCATGGTGTTGCTCATATAGGGGTATGAATCACAGGTACTATAGAAGCCGGCACTGTACTCTTTTGCTACTAATCTCAAACCTATTTGGTACCTAACATAGCAGTACTACGTGCAAGTTAAAGCGACCCATGGTGTTCCCCGCGTGGTGGTACTAATTACAAGTAGGCTCATGGTTCTAATTTGATCATCCCATGGTCTCCCCTTACGACAGACAGGGGATACCGTGGGTGTATTCATCTTCTGCATCCCCCACCCACAGGGGGTCATGCCTGTTTTATCAGCCATATGGTACTGCCTAATAGTCCTAATTTTAATACCTTCCTTTCTTTCACATTTATTTTTAACTACGAAAAAAAACAGTTTTGTGTTCACTAATACCCTCTATTACTTCAGTTTCTCTATAGAGCTCATCTGGTTTTACCAGCACCACATCCAGAATGTTCTTCCCTCTAGTTGGTTCCATCACTTTTTGAATCAGCTGCCCTTGCCATATTAACTTATTTGCCACTTGTTGGTCATGCTTCCTGTCGTTCGTGTTATCTTCCCAATTGACATTTCGTAAATTGAGATCACCCGCTACTATCACGTTCCTTTCCATATCGTTTCCCACATACCTGATTATCTTATAAAATAATTCTGCGTCAGCACTACCCTTTCCCGGTCTGTACACTCCAAAGAAATCAATTTGCCTGTTATCTTTAGAGATGAGCCTTACCCCTAGAATTTCATGTTCCAACTCGATGTCTTTGAAGTGTACCAACTGGAAAAGGGTAGCGTTGACGCTGATGCAGAATTAATTGATAAGGTAATCAGCTATGTGGTAAAACGATATGGAAAGGAACGTGATAGTAGCGGGTGATCTCAATTTACCAAATGTCATTTCCCTTATCCAGCTCCTGCCAGGTCGGGGTATTTATGGTACTTCATCTTCTTCTTTCCTTCCACCATTCCTCTTCTACGATCTTGTCCCAGTCTAAATTTCGTCTTCTTATGCTACTCTTCACTGATTCAATCCATCTTGTTCTAGGTCCCTCTTGCTCTCTTGCCTTGCCTCCAGCATCTGTCTTGGAATTCTATTCTCCTCCATCCTCTTTACATGTCCAAACCACCTTAGTTTATTCTTTTCAACTCTCTCATTTGGCTTTCTCATTCCAACTTCCTTCATAACATCTTCATTTCTCACTCAGTCTTTCCTTGTCTTTCCTATCATACTTCTTAGGAATTTCATCTCACTGGCTTGAATTCTACTCTCTTGCCTGCTAGTCAAAGTCCAAGCCTCAGCTGCATAAGTCAGTATGGGAACATAGTACATTTTGTACATTATCTCTTTACTTTTCCTTGGTACTTCTTTGCTCCAAACAAGTTTTCTTACACTTTGTTACAATGCATTACTCTGCTGTACCCTCCTGCAAATCTCCATGTCCACCCTAGCATTTTGCATTAATTCACTTCCTAGGTATTTAAAGCTGTCCACAATTTCCAGAATCTGACTTCCAATTTTTCACAGTGCCCTTTCCTTGCCTTTCCCCTCTTGATACCACCATAGTCTTGCTTTTCTCTGTAGTGATTTTCATTTTCATTTTCACTTCTCAATTTTTTTGTTCAGTACATCTAGTTGTTGTTGCACTTCTTTGCTGCCCTTTCCCCAGATCACATCATCATCTCCAAAGAGCAGTATTTTCATCTCTTTATCTCTGTAGGTTTCCTTTACAATTTTGTCCATGAACATAATAAACAAAAGAGGTGAGACAGCACAGACAGCACACTCCCCTGTCTTAGTCCAGTCTTATTCATAAACCATTCTGTCCTTCCAACTGGGGTCAGTACTCTCCAAACACAGTTGTTGTACACTGCTTGCACTATTTCAAACATTTCTCTTCCCAGTCTCTTTTTAAGCATGGTTTCCCAAACCTTCTATCTGGGTACACTATCATTTGCCTTCTCTACACCTATTCCATATTCCCAGTTCTTTTCTATCAGCTGTCTCATGCTAAAGAGTGAGTCCACTGTAGATCTGGCGATGCATCTGCCGTCCCAACTTTACAGCTCTGGCATTTGCCTTTGGATATGAAA
Organism: Anabrus simplex; assembly: GCF_040414725.1. Classification (NCBI taxonomy): domain Eukaryota; kingdom Metazoa; phylum Arthropoda; class Insecta; order Orthoptera; family Tettigoniidae; genus Anabrus; species Anabrus simplex. The sequence goes on along the minus strand of NC_090266.1, from coordinate 1,201,229,260 downwards.
GTGGGAAATCATGGAAAAGAACTTGCAGTTACATGACTTGGACCTTGAAGTCACCTACTCAGTTAAAAGTATACTTTCCATGATTTTGGCAACATGTGATATAACTGAGATTCTTCTATAATATTATCACATACTTCAAAATATGTAATGTGTGTCAGGCCAGAGTTACTGACTGCCTATTTGGGTACCTCCTTCAGTAAAAAGCAAGTCAATCAATCAATCAATCAATCAATCAATCAATCAATCAATCAATCAATACTGATCTGCATTTAGGGCAGTCGCCCAGGTGGCAGATTCCCTATCTGTTGCTTTCCTAGCCTTTTCCGAAATGATTTCAAAGAAATTGGAAATTTATTGAACATCTCCCTTGGTAAGTTATTCCAATCCCTAACTCCCCTTCCTATAAATGAATATTTGCCCCAGTTTGTCCTCTTGAATTCCAACTTTATCTTCATATTGTGATCTTTCCTACTTTTATAAATGCCTTTCAAACTTATTTGTCTACTAATGTCATTCCACGCCATTTCTCCGCTGACAGCTCGGAACATACCACTTAGTCGAGCAGCTCTTCTTCTTTCTCTCAATTCTTCCCAAACCAAACATTGCAACATTTTTGTAACGCTACTCTTTTGTCGGAAATCACTCAGAACAAATCGAGCTGCTTTTCTTTGGATTTTTTCCAGTTCTTGAATCAGGTAATCCTGGTGAGGGTCCCATACACTGGAACCATACTCTAGTTGGGGTCTTACCAGAGACTTATATGCCCTCTCCTTTACATCCTTACTACAACCCCTAAACACCCTCATAACCATGTGCAAGTCAGCAACTCTCTGCCCAGTAAAGGGTGACAGTATTTTATGCAACTCCTCAGAGAAGCCAAGATCTTCAAGCGGAGGAACCCCACTACGTGACATAATGACTGAAGGAAATTACACTGAATTTCATCATGCAGTGTGTTCTCACTTTCACAAAGTAAATGTTCCTTAAATCCTTCCGTTCAATTCAATATATTTCATCTATTAAGATGATGTTTCTAAATTATCCATACATGTTTTGACCCATGTGTGAGTCATCATCAGTGGATATTTAATTTAAAACATATGTTGCATTTACCGGCCCCGCAGTGTAGGGGTAGCATGCCTGCCTCTTACCCAGAGGCCCCGGGTTCGATTCCCGGCCAGGTCAGGGATTTTTACCTGCATCTGAGGGTTGGTTCGAGGTCCACTCAGCCTACGTGATTACAATTGAGGAGTTATCTGACAGTGAGATAGTGACCCCGGTCTAGAACGCCAAGAATAACGGCCGAGAAGATCCGTCGTGCTGACCACACACCACCTCGTAATCTGTAGGCCTTCGGGCTGAGCAGCGGTCGCTTGGTAGGCCATGGTCCTTCAGGGCCGTTGCACCATGGGGTTTATATGTTACATTTAAAACAGGATCTGATAAAATAATATAAATTTCCTAAATTTACTGTTAATGTAAACTCCTTATGACATATTGGTGTTACTAAAAAACACTCTTATAAAATATAGACAAATATCCTCCTATGACATCTTTTTATGTATTATTAATGTCTCTTAAAATATCTTCTTTCAGCCGACTTCCTCAGCAAACTCGATATTAATTGTAATTTGTTTTTGGAAGTATAATTATTATGACTTAATTGCTATTTTGTTCTGTTGATATTAGTGAGTGCCATCAGATGATAGCACATGATATATATCCACTATTCGTCCGGGATCTGTTGGTTGCAAATAGCAACTAAGTTATAATAATCTTACCTCCACAAACCAATTATAACCAACATCAACGAGTTTTATGAGGAAGTCAGCCCAAAGAAGATTTTTTTTTTTGCTAATTGCTTTACGTCGCACCAACACAGATAGGTCTTATGGCGACGATGGAACAGGAAAGGCCTAGGAATGGGAAGGAAGCAGCCATAGCCTTAATTAAGGTACAGCCCCAGCATTTGCCTGGTGTGAAAATGGGAAACCATGGAAAACCATCTTCACGGCTGCCGACAGTGGGGTTCGAACCCACTATCTCCCGGATGCGAGCTCACACCTGCACGCCCCTATCCCCTACTCGCCCGGTAGAATATATTTTTTAAAATGTTTTTTTTAATGACACTCAATGCAACATCTATGGACTCATCAAATAAAGGCTTTCAATACAGTAGAACCTCTGTTAACCGGAACAAAGGAGGGAAGGTGGTTTCAGCTAACAAAAATTTTGGATAATAATTAAAATGTCACTTTTAGAGGTTAAGAAATGTTTGTTGATCTTTCAGGTGAAGATAAATGAAGACAATACACACACAATGTTAAATTATTTTAATAAATACAAACTATAGTACATTTTTAGAAAAAAAAATCTATATTCTGCAGTGCATATACTTCAACTATAATCTATGTACTAATTCTTTTGAAAAATTACTTATTTTGGTTGTTTTCCTTTTCACATCATTTTCTACCCGCTATGCCACACCACCGTTTCATTAGCAGAACGTCAGAAGGCTTTGATTCATCACATCACAAACTGAGTTGGCAGGAGACAAAGGAAGGAGGCAGTAAATCACAGTCCTCGCATTCTGCTGCTCATCCACTTTGTCACAACATTACAAACAATGTTTCTTTAATTCGTTTTAACCTTTTTTTTTTTTTTTTGGTTAAACGGTGTTTTGGTTAGAAGTGTCTCAGATAACAGAGGGTCTACTGTATTTCCAAACAATCAAAAAAATTATAATTTGCTGAATGATTGGAAGAAAGAGAGACAATGCTGGTAAAACTATTTTGAGAAGATCTCAACTGAGGAATTCCCCTCACCTGACAATCCCAAACATCAATGCTGTCAAAGGATGCACTGAACAAATCAACGTCCCCGAGATGAAGATTGCTATGATCCACAGGAAGTCAGGACAGGCCAATGGCCCAGATGACCTTATGGTAAAGTTGTAATTCACTATAAGTGGTGGTGGTGGTTACTGTTTTAAGAGGAAGCACAACTGGGCAACCATTGTCCATTAACACTTACCAAAGGGGACAAGGGCCATGAATGGTGTGAAAATGAAATACTCCCTAGGCATTGAATTCTTTAATACCTTTGGGGATGGAAAAGAACAAGAGTAGACCAAGAGAGGTCAGACAGGAGAGATGAAAGTTCCACCTACAAAAACCACTATGTGATAATATTTCAACTTAGAACACTGACCAGAAAGGTTCTGTCATCTAAAGTTCAGTATTGCATGAACTATTCTCAACAAATTTTCATTCTAAGTGATACCTGTGCTGCAGGTCAGTATTTCTCCCGCTATTGAAGTATCTAGTATTTTAATGTAGTGCAATGCATTCTGTAATATTTAATGACTAAATGAAATATATGATAGGATGAAATTTTCAATCGTAAATGCCATACTACTACAGGAAATTCTTGTTGGTCTTGTTGCTTCAGGTAAGGACATTAGAATATGTAGGCCTACTTAGCATGCGGGGTTTAAAATGTCAGCAGTTCTGTTGGCCAATTCCACGCGTCGCGTGTTTACATTTGTACATTTCTTTTTAACGTATAATATATGAATCTTACCATCTAAACAAATTGAGATTTATATAATTATAATAACGTCTAGATGATATCTAATAACCCCCATAAATTACATTGTTGTAAACCCGATGTATGTTATTCTATAAAATTGTAAGCGTAGCGATCGGTGTTATGGAACGCACTTATAACTTCACATACCTTTACATTTTTTTCTACATTCTGCAAATTGTGGTAACTTTTATTGGTAATGTTAAGATATTGTTCACAAAAAGGACAAACGTACATTTTGCAAAAAAAACGTGTAAGTGAATGTGAATAAATTTTGTATTGATAAGGTGGTGACTTATATTTATATTGTTTTTGTAAAGTAATATCTATCAATACGGAAATGAAACTTATAAACAACAGTAATATAGTTAAAGGCGATCGTCGCGTGTTTGCCTGACAGCGCCGCGGGATTACACACGCGAATCTGAGCTATGGCGACATGGCATAAGGGGCTAACAAATCTTAATAAACTCCACATTAAATATGATCACTGAATGATGAAATGTTTATTTAATATCGCAGTAAGTAATAATAAATATGGGACGTGATGGCGCAGTGGTCAAGCTGCTTGCAACCATCAAGACTGGGTTCGAGTCCCGATTAATGCATGTGTGATTTTCGAGGTGAAAGTCACGTCCGGTGGTTCGGATTTCGTGTAAAAAATATTATGTCCCATGGCTTATGATAGTGAGATTATCGGTAAAACTACAAGCTTCCACCCTCCCAATAATGTTAATAATAATAATAATAATACTGACATTACCGGGAGAGTTGGTTGTGCCGTTAGAGGCGCGCGGCTATGAGCTTCCATCCGGAAGATAGTGGGTTCGAATCCCACTGTCGATGACCCTGAAGATTGTTTTCCGTGGTTTCCCATTTTCAGACCAGGCCAATTCCTTCCAACTCCTAGGCCTTTCCTATCCCATCGTCGCCATAAGACCTATCTGTGTCAGTGCAACAAAGCCACTAGCAATACAAAAACAAAAAAATACTCACATGTGGCCCACTTAGTAAAGTGTTTTATGAATTGTCACACGTTTATTGAACACCAATAACAGCGAATGTAAAATGAACTAAAATATTTAAAAATAACCAAACATTCAACGCTTAAGTAGCCTACAGTTTGAATGAAAGTTTCATCAGAATTTTTTTTTTTTTAATGTCATTCTGCTTCTGGGATGGACTCATCGAAATACCATTTCCCACAGGTAAAATGAGGCACCAGTAATTTTCTTTCAATTTCACTTTCACTTAAAAAGCACTCGTCTTTTGTCAGTGGTTCACAAAACAGTTTACCTCCATCGCTGCACTTGCAAAAATTGATTACAAAATAAACATCACCATCACTTTCAGTTATGGTACAAACACAGTGGCGGCAAGTGACAAAATTTTCAAGCGGTTCACAGCAACATTTTTGTTCACATCTCAAATGTACCAAAGTAGAATGCAAATCAGTAAAAAAAACTTACTTAAATCATTTCACTACAAGTTTCTTGTACGGTTACTTCTCCACTCATAATATGGTAGAACCCCTACAACCGAGGATCCATTTTTCCGAGATTAATCTGTGAGTGTATAACAAAACTAAAATTAAAACTGCCGGGCTGAGTGGCTCAGACGGTTAAGTGCTGGCCTTCTGACCCCAACTTGGCATGTTCGATACTGCTCAAATACGTCAGCCTCGTATCGGCAGATTGACTGGCACGTAAAAGAAATCCTGCGGGATTCAATTCCGACACCTCTACTTCTCCAAAAACCGTAAAAGAAGTTAGTGGGACGTAAAATTAATAGCATCATCATAATAATTATTATTAAAGTGAGCCTCCGTGGCACAGGCAACAGCGCGCCGGCCTTTCAACGCTGGGTTCCATGGTTCAAACACTGGTCACTCCACGTGAGATTTGTGTTTTATAAAGCAGAGGCAGGACAGGTTTTTCTCCGGGTACTCCGGTTTTCCCTGTCGTCTTTCACTCCAGCACACTCTCCAATATCATTGCATTTCATTAATCATTGCCCCAGAGGACTGCCACACGCTTCAGTAGCTGGCACAATTCCCATCCTCGCCGCTAACTTCATCCATTCCATTCCTGCCCCGGTCAAATGACTGGAAACAAGCTGTGGATTTTCAATTTAATTATTATTAAAAGTACGGTTTCTACTAAAATGTTCTTTCCCTGCCCTGATGGTGGGCCCTTAGAGAGCGACGTCCTCTAGGAGATGTGCTGCGGTGATTTGAAGTGAGACAAACGTGAGAAAACAGCGACCATGGGGTTAAAGTTATTTACATAATAGAAGCTAAAAATGTGTTAAAAACATAATGAATGAACAAATGAAAAACAAAAGAGACATGACAGAAAAAAAAAAAAAAACAATTCAATATATAAACATTTCCATCATTAGATGGAGTAATATACCGAGCTCGATAGCTGCAGTCGCTTAAGTGCGGCCATTATCCAGTAATCGGGAGATAGTAGGTTCGAGTCCCACTGTCGGCAGCCCTGAAGATGGTTTTCCGTGGTTTCCCATTTTCACACCAGGCAAATGCCGGGGCTGTACCTTAATTAAGGCCACGGCCGCTTCCTTCCAATTCCTAGGCCTTTGCTATCTCATCGTCGCCGTAAGACATATCTGTGTCGGTGCGACGTAAAGCAAATAGGAAAAAAAAAAAAAAAAAAAGATGGGGTAATAACTCATTTGAGACATCTTCAGCAAAAAAAAAAGTTAACATTTTTACATAACTGAAGCTAAAAAGTGTGTTAAAACCTATGAAGAAAAGAATGAAATCAAACGAGATAAGACAGAAACAAACAATGAGTGTTTATAGTGAGGTTGTGGACCTCTTAGTCTAAAAATTTTGCAATGTGAAACAATTAAAAAACAGGACAAAATCACTTTGTTAAAAATTCAGAATTGACAAGCTGTCTCTGTAAAGTCACCATCACGAATAGTTAAGAGGGGGGCGAAAAACTTGAGAATCTAAGTTTGAGAGGAAACAAGTGCCAGGTGAAATGTATGTGATACATGATGATAGTAGCTCTCTCGAAAGGCCTGATCTTCTCAATTTTTGCGGTCCTGTTCTCAATGATTTTTTCCAATGTTGGCTAGGTGTGTGTGCCTTATTTTTAAATAGTCAGGAGGGCAGCGAGAAAAATTGAGAAGCTGTGTTAGAGAAGATAACAGATGCCTGGTAAACTGTATGTGACCATAGTGGAAACCGTCAATGAAGTTCCAAACTGTAATGAAAAAAGAAATGAGGTTGTATGAGAAACGTGGGCAGATAAGTAAAAAATAAAAAAATAGTGTGAAGAAACTTTTGAACTTATTAAGTGGTTGTCTACTCGAAATGGCCTGACCTCAAAGTTAACGGTCCCGTTCTTACGATCGTGTCTATTGTTGGCTCAGCTATGTTTGCGAGGATGGGAGGAATGAAGGTGGAACGGGAGGGGATGCAGGGCTGGTGGGGAGAGGGGGGAGTGGTGGTGAGTTGGAGAGGAGGCAGGGTTTGTTTTTATTACAGAAGTTCTGACAAATATATGGAATGAATGTTTCAAATAGAATGTTCTTTTTTTCGTTGATTTCGTTTAAATTATGAGAGGGGTTCATACACTGATCCATATCGATGTGGATGCTCTCGAGAACGTTGAGCAAGGTGCCTTTTTGCTCATAATGCAAGATCTCAAGATCTTTATCTATTGATGTGTATTTGTGACTGGGTTCTTTCTTTCACTGAAAATGGCTCAAACGAGTCGAAAAATGTTTGAGTATTATTACTCCATCTAATGATGGAGATGTGTATGTATTGAATACGAGGACATATTCAATTTTCCTTTGTAAAGTGAAGACCCTAATCACACAGCCAACTCGCTAGGTGTCAGGGAAGAAAAAATGTCTTACGGTGTATTTCAATTATAGAGTTAATATTACAATGTTTCTATCTCCTGCATTAAATTTTTATTCACTTTAGAGAGAGCTTTGAGTGTAATTTAAATTTTGGGCATATTTATAACAGATTCTTAAACAGCATTTGACTGGTTTCTGGCAGAATTTTCAACCCACTTAGCAAATTTTCAACTTACTGACAACACTCTTAGCATCTGATAATCTCAGATGTCTTTACCATTGAACAAAGAGATTCCATACGCATTTCCCACTCCTGTTAGCATCTACAATATGTTTGCCATACTTACAGTTTAACTGTATTATAAACTAAGTTATGTATGTACGAAAGAGAGAGAAAGCACCCTGACCCTCCTTACTGAATAATATCGCATGTCATAGAACTAGCTGTACCTCATCCTCAGACTGCAGAGGATTCATGGTAGAATGGAGTTATTGGTTGAAAGTAGTTACAGGGGTTGAACAAGGTTGTAAGCTTTCATGTTTATCGTTCATAGCTTTCATGAATCATTAGCCAGAAGGTGTAAAATGGCAGAGGAAAAAATCAGTTGAATGAAAATTCATTAAGTAACTTGGACTATGATGAAGGTTTTAAGAATGTGTTGAAAACCTGCAATCGAATATCCTGAAGCTACAAAAGGAATGCAGTAAGTACAACACTAAAATGAGCATTTCCAAAACTAGGGTTACCTATATCAAACAACTGGGATGAAATCTAGAAGTAGGCCTACTGAATGCCAAAATTTTAAAATAAATTAATAACAAAAGTGCCTTTAGAGAAAGAATGATAAAATAATATCTGTATTATTTCATCATCATTCTAAGTGGTAGTGTGCCCAATTCTTCATTCCAAGTTCGCTGATTCAATCCCAGCCAAGGTAATTAATTTTTGAAGGGAAGTCTCTTGGCAAACCAAATCACTGTTGTTGACACTCTGGCAAGCACTCCGTGTCACCTAACAAAACCAAATTAACTTAGCCACAGGAACATAGCTGGGATTTGAATTACAGTCAACAGAATTTGATTGAGAAGTTACATTCATTGTAGTCATCATGTTTACATAAAAGAGAAATCATTTGGAAGCTAACATCAATAAGTAGTTTTAAATTTTCCGACCTAAGTATTAATTAATGGTGAAGAGGTGTTTGGAAAGAATAAACTTTCTGAGAAATATATTGTTCTAGTAATGGCACAACCAAACAAGTAAAAGATATGATTCTTTGTCCTCAAGGGGAAGAAGAAAGAATTACTGAAGCACACCTATAAGTGTAATTTTCCTACAAATCTATTTGAGAACAAGTCTGGTTACTGGAAGAGAAGTGGATCCAGACATTGAAGAAATTAATTTCAGGAAAGATAAAAGTTTCAGTCCTTTTCTTTGCAATAGGACTCATCCTTGTTCATCCAGGCACCAATGCATCAGGTGCTCACACACTAACAGAGGACAGATAAGGAAAATTAACTGGAAATTGACACAGTTGAAAGAGGTGTGATTCTCAAGGCTCAGTTTAGAAAAATAGTGTCCAGTTTTATAAACTGATTTCCAAGAACAGAAATGCACATAAAACAATCCATGAAAAAGGAAAACAAAGAACAGGGCCATCTTTATTTCTATGCTGCAAGTTTTCACTATTAGTTTATTGCATTCTTACACAAATTCAACATAAAAGGTAAAGAAGACAAATTCTCTTGAATTTATGCAACTTTTGTTGAAAAATGTTATGTTTCAAAAATTAGACTACAAGCCAATGTTTTCATAGCCTGGTGTGAACATAGGAAACCATGGAAAACCATCTGCAGCACTGCCAACATTGCGGTTGGAACCCCCTATCTCCCGGATGCAAGCTCACAGTTGTGCGGCCCTAACCGCACAGCCCAGTAGCCCGGTAAGGTGAGAACTTGTAGAATATATTGATAGAGGAGAGTACCTAAGGATGCTACATCTGGTTGGCTAAGTAAAGCATGTCTGCCTGACTGTTAAGAGAGATTCCCCCCTCAATGACTTCACTCTCCATTCCACTATGCTTGTGAATTCATTAATTGGAATTACTGATCAAAGAAATACTTCTAAAGCTGTAGCAATCCTTCTAAGCTTTGTTTTCTTACTTGTGGATTAATGTAATTACTGTTTTCATCCAATCAGAAGGTATCTGACCTGAGAGAGAGAGAGTGCATCACTGTGTGCGTGTGTGTGTGCGCGCGCCTGCAACAATACTACACACGAACCTTTTCTTGATACCTGAGCACCCTAGTGCTGAATCGGTAGACCTCGATTATCTTTCAGATACGTATCGGCAACCTTTGAAATATAAACTATGAATCAGTTATGCATCGCCCTGAGACATCTGGCGTACACTTTACGTACTAGTACTGTTGTTTACACAGCAAAGCCAAACTATAGAATTCACGCTAGGAACAAGATTCGTATCGAGAAATGTTATACAATGTAATATAATGTGTGTGACACAGTTGTTGGCTTAAGATAATAAAAGTTTAGAAAATTCATATCGAACAATCATATTATTGATTCAATTCAGATTTCATTTCCATTCAGTTGGCAGTATAACCGGAACCGGGAAAGCTCCCTCCTTACTCCTCACCCCCGTAAAACCTGGTATCAACAAAAGGTTCGCGTATAGTACCTTACCAAGCAAGAAGACTTAAATGACAAAAATGTCATTATAGAAAGATATTACTATTATTAAGTAATATCATTCCCGGTAGTAGTGTGTCCGGCTTTCCATCCCAAGTTCGCAGATTCAAACCTGGCCGAGGTAATAGATCTCTAGTGGTCCACTCAGTGTCACCTAACAAAATTAAACAAACTTAGCCACAGGAACAATGCTGGGATGTGAACCACAGTAAACAGAATACTACTTTTATTGCTAGACAGCAGCACAATCAGAACGACGAAATTGATTAGACAGGCCAATTTTAGATGAAGCACTTCAGAACATCTGCAATTCAATAGCGGAAGCGATATTATTATTATTCTCAATCTTCATCTGTCCATCAATTCCCAGTGTGTTTTTATCCAGAGGAAATAACCTACAAAGGTTAAAATCTCTTACTACACCGCAAATCGAACCTGAGACCCTCTTGAACCATAGGTCAGTATGCTAACCAGCTGGCTATGGAGTCAGACAGCCTCGTACAATGGCATCATAATCATGTCTAACTCCAAACATATTGGCAGTATATGGTGTCTGCATACTTCTGTTTTCAGCAACACAATGACTGGGAAGACTGTGGCCATAGCCTTAATTAAAGTAAAGCCTGCTGTGAAAATGGTAAACCATAGAAAACAGTCTTCAAGGCTTCCAATGGTAGGATTCAAATCCATCATTTCCAAATACAAGCTCACAGCTACAAGAGTCCTTTTATGTTGAATTACACTGGACTGTTTATACCCTGCTCAATGCAAGTGAGGTATTTTCAATAGAAAGCCGTATCCCAATGGGGTTTAACCCAATAGTGCATAAAGTTATTTTTTGTGTTTTATTTCAATTTATTTACAGTTTTCTACTCTTAATAATTGCAGAAACACGTTCCAACTATCAGAATGTTCATTCAAGTATCAGTTTTATTTATACAGGCCGTCCAATATATTGGACGCTATGCACTCAAGTCAGTACACCAACACTAGTTAATTCAGCATTACACTGCACAATAATGTTGCAAGCTAGGCAGTGTTAACATCCAATTTACACTGTAAAGTGGACCTACAATTTGCACTACAGACTTATAACAATACTGTATACGCTATTTACATTTATGTATCCACAGATGCATTTCGGGTGAAGTCCAAACTGGTCAAGCTGATCCACTCTTCGGATGTCGCTATAAGACTTGAACAGCTTTCAGTGCGGTACAGACACTCTGCATTTTATTTTTTATTTTTCACGCTGAGCCACCTTGATGCACCACTTTATCTCCATCTGTTTGTAGTTCGTGCCAGAAGTGACAACACTGTTGTCATTCCAGAGTGCCAGCAATGCACCACCAAAACTCCTGTAGTCAAATGATTCCCTTCTTCTGTTTCTTGTCTGCCTGCCTTTGAAGGGAACACTTCTCTGTCTGGTTTTGTTAAAACGTCCCTGCGGCAAGTGATGTAAAGTAGTTATCAAAGAATACTGTATGGCCACTATTTGATTCAGTTCCAACTGCGTCAATGAGAGGTAGGACTACACTTCTACCAATTCCAAATTCTTTCAGACTTTCATTTTATATTGCTGTATACACTTGGGAAGTGGAAAAGTATCCTATAGCCACTGGCAGAGGAAGAAGTCTAGCAGAATTTCACAATTTTTTGCACCATCTGAGTGTATGTATGTGGGGGGAGACAGAAATACAGTCAGTCACTAAATGAGATGTAGATTGTGATCTTGTTCACTTTGGGGTTGCTTCTTGTGTGTTTCAATTTGACTTACTAATGCTTTTGAATTTTCTATCATGGATATTGGAAACTCTCTTTATTTTTGCATGACAGCTTCCTTTGCAGTTTTCTGGTTTTTCAGTTCCATCTATAGAACTTTCAGTAATGTTTTGACTATTACATGACCTAGCCTTCCCTTTTTCATATTCTGTTGAAGCAATTTGCCCTTCACATTTATTCGGAAGTAGGTTTCTACCAATGTGATTTAGATTACCATCATACTCATGTCATTATCATAAACCGTTTCACATCCATTATCAGGAGGCCTGATGTGCTGCTCCTCTCCAAATGTCAGTTCTTCCTCCAAAACTTCCAATATTTCACTCACCATCAAACTAGTACGGAGAAACAAATGTTTGAGACAATAGGACTCCCAAAGTATAGTGTCCAATTTTCAGGACAGCTATATTTACAAGCCTCTGTCACAACAATAATAAGACATAATTGACATCTTTATGTATGGGTAGATTCATAGGAGTGTCAAAAATATGATCCATCCCTAAGTTTACAATTATTGAAAATATTCGTTAATTCATAAATAAAAATCTTGCCGCCATGCTCATAATATGAGTGATTCAACAATGAATGGTAAGAATGAAGAATAATGTATTCTTGGTTCTTGGTAGATACAGCCTTTCTGAAGCATAAGGAAGTATCACGGGCTTAAAAGCATACACAAATATCACTCTTTTTTTTAAGACATCCAATTTTTCGGGTGATGTGCGCTTATGGGTTAAATGCAAAACTCAAGTCCCTCATCGGACGCAGATCGAGATTGTATATGGAGAGGTTACTGCAAGTTCTTTGCTCAACATAAAAGAGGCTAATGGTCTAACAAACCATCAATAAATGCTACACGCATATTCTGATGATTCTAGGCAAATTCTGTATCCTTTGGATAAGAGCTGAGTGTTCTGGAGGATTAGGTACTGAAATGAAACCCTGAAGCTACGCTGAGCAGAGGTCTAAATGACAGTTGCCCTCAAGATAAGAGGTTGAAGCTGGGGTTAACACCTCCACCCCTGTAAAAAAAAAAAAAAAACTCTTACTGATGAGAAGCCAAAAATAAGAGATATAACTGCATTCTTTGACAATCCTGAGGATTTTATTTGGGATAAATACTGATCGCTGCCTTTGCTGGCGAGACCTAGTGTATAAAGTGCAATATGTCTTCTAGTATAGTCTAGAACAAATTTGTTACTTTCATGACCTGTCCCAATCTCACCCATGGCTTTGCCAATACGAAAGTGACTGGGATATTATCGCAGCAAGTCCCTGTTGTGAATGGTGTAAAAATGTTTTTTTTTTTTTTTTTTTTTTTGCTATTTGCTTTACGTCGCACTGACACAGATAGGTCTTATGGCGACGATGGGATAGGAAAGGCCTAGGAGTTGGAAGGAAGCGGCCGTGGCCTTAATTATGGTACAGCCCCGGCATTTGCCTGGTGTGAAAATGGAAAACCACGGAAAACCATCTTCAAGGCTGCCGACAGTGGGACTCGAACCCACGATCTCCCGATGACTGGATACTGGCCGCACTTAAGCGACTGCAGCTATCGAGCTCGGTGTAAAAATGTTGCTCATTATTCTTGGCAGACTAATATGTAGTAACTTGGTAAGGAAAGCAACAGGAAACTACTTCACTTATTTCCTTTGTGTGTCTTCTGTGATGCCTACACCATATGACAACTGACGGTGAAGCTGGTGAGAATCCAACCAGAATTAACATAAACACTGTCTAACACTTGTCTAGCTACTGGTAGCTATGATCTGGGCCACACATTCCAATAAATATTAGCAACCACACAAAAAAATTTCACAATATTATAAGCTAAGAACATCTAAAGTTGCCTTAACTGGCGAAAACTCTTGAAATCTTGAAGTTGTACACTTCTATCTTTTTAAAGCACAAAGAAGCACAAAGAAGCACAAAGAAGCAAAAACAGACACCTTATAGAAACCAGCTTGTAGTTTAACGTGATCAAGCTTGATAGCTGCAGTCGCTTAAGTGCGGCCAGTATCCAGTATTCGGGAGATAGCGGGTTCGAACCCCACTGTCGGCAGCCCTGAAGATGGTTTTCTATGGTTTCCCATTTTCACATCACGCAAATGCTGGGGCTGTACCATAATTAAGGCCAAGGCCGTTTCCTTCCCACTCCTAACCCTTTCCTGTCCTATCGAAACATATCTTTCCATTTAAAAACTCCCACATGCATTACCCAGGATATGAACCGGTGATTACACAACCCGGATTACTGCCTACCTGAAGGCAGGCACCAAGAATCTTCATTAAAGTTCAAAGAAACACACAATAGTTGTATGGATTTTTCAGCTTATTACACACTTCAAAATAATAAAACAGCAATTGTTCTGTGATATCAAATATCAAGGAGGCAAATCACTGCTATGACAATCCAACATAACTCACTCAATTATAAACACATTGTATCATTTAAAAGGATAATGTGCTGCCATTAAATTATGGTAGTACAAGGAGTGTCAACAAACATGCAATCCTCTGCAAGTAGTGGAAATAACTATTTCATTGCCAAAGGCTTAAAACCATACAGTACTGGTAATGTATAAAATGCCCAATGATAATGTAATATATCCAGGGGAATTGCTCTCAAACCTTTGGTTAAAAGGAAATGAACAAGGCAACAGTTCTGCAGGAGGCAACACTAACTGTAATTAGTGCTATTTTACTAATGTCAGTGTTACAAGATATTTGACCTTCTACCGAGTACAAATAATAGTTCATTTACTCCTTTCTATTATCTACCCTAGTTAAAATATCAATCTTCAAAGTGAGGGTTGAATAAGTAACATTGTTAAAGAAGCCCACCATATTAGCAGATGACTAAACCCCACATTCATGTCAATGTATACTGTAAAGTAATAGGGTATTACGGTAAAAACTGAGCCTTCAAGACAAGATTTTTCTAACGTTATAAGTAAGTGGAAATTAATGAAATATTACTTGGAATGCATCTCAGAGGAGAGATGTGTTCATTGCGATGTCTAGGAGTCAACCATCCCACCCCTAGAAGTACATTTACTTTTATAACCTAATTAAGAGCATTACAAGCCATTTTCATTGCTTAAGTAGCTACTTTCTTTCACCACTGGTTGCTGAGACATGACACAAGGTCTGCTAACAGTAATAACATGTAAAACTCAAAACGAGCAAAGTCCACCATTATGCTCCTCATTATAACATGCAGAATTTCAGATAAAGCTCAATTATATGTATGATACTGTAATGAAGCTAAATAATAACCATATCATTAAACCTTATAAATACTTGACCCGACACTGTAAAATAAGACTAATGCAGGTCTGGAGGGTAAAACAGTGTCCATAAGAAATTATATGCCATTGAGGTATCACAAAACTCCCGAAGATGATTTGCAATAACAATACCTCTCAATCCTAACATACAACGAGGATTTAAACTGCTTGCAAAACATGAAATAGCTTCACCTATGCAAGTAATACATAGTAACAGCAGGTTGAAACTGAATAGTTTTTTCTTACAGGCCTATTCTTCAAATACGTTGATAACCTCAAAGTGTAAGATCGATCCCCTGTAACTTACTTTTCTGTTTAAAATTAAAGCATCTAGTCGACATCTAAAAAAATCGCATATATTTATTTTAGTAACAGATTCTTATTTCGTTTTATACAATTGATTTAAACAGACTGCCCCTCTCAATTGTCTCCACTGTGATACAGTATATACAGCATTTACTTCTCGACAAATATTCTAAGACTAAAACCCTATTTGACACTAACAGCGAATGACAGAGGAAATAATGTCCCATTTTAAAACAAATTAAATGTCACGTATTTCCCAACAACTTCCAAAATTGGCTCCATTGCAAAATTCTGACACATAGTTTGAAATGGCCTAAACATTGACCACGATAAGACGAAATTGCTGTAACTTTAGAACTAACCTCCAAATACAGCGATAAGCACATTAAAACGTAATTATAATCAAAGTTACTAATAAATAGAGACCTGTCACTGGCCAATGGGTGAATAATCCAATTAGGTGGTGAACTTCAACATTTATCAATGAGTTTGGTAAGGAATCAACATTTCAGTATCATATTCCATTTGCATTGAGTCCAAAGGGTAGATTAATGAGACCAATTAATGTTTAATGCAATCATAATCGCACCCATACAAACATTTCACTTTTACGGTTAATTGGCACTCATGACAAAACACGCTATCTACCGAATGCTCGAAGAAACATTACATTGAGCACGGCCGACTTGATGCGAGGCTCTAGCCCACTGCCTGCTCGATCTGCATCCGATGGCTGCTTATACTGCCTGCTCATTACAACCACCGCCGTCTCGATCCTCTTATACTGCCTGCTCTATGCCACTAGTTTAATACAGGAAGGCGCGACTACCAATATTTCTCCAAGTCGCCGTAAGAGTGCAGCAGTAGACGCACAATCTTCGCTGTCAGTGTGGGTGTAGCACTGTTATTGGTGCATGAATGTGTGTGAAAACCTGAGTTATTTCGTACAATGAGTAAACGTGTCTGGTCACTTCCGTTCGTACAAGAGATATTTTGTATAGAACTGTGAAATGAATTAATCATGTTATGCTTACAGATATTTCAAAAGTGATTTTAAGGTGTTGGTACTCGTTTCTTTCCGTTCGTGCAAGGAATATTTTCCGTAGAACTGAAACTTCAGATTCTTTCCCCGAAATATTCGACTGTTGTGTACCATTTTGCCAACCTCGGCAAAGTGGTTCGCAGCCAGAAAAGATAGGACTCCATGAAATACCGTCTAGAAGGGAATTAAGAGAAAAGCGGCTGTCAGCTTTATCTAGACAAGGACTTAATAAAGGAAGTAATTGGATATCCTCAGATTACTCCCGCATCTGTGCCTTTTCACCTTATTTCAGGAGGTGATGGAGCCTCCGCGGCTCAGGCAGCAGCGCGCCGGCATCTCACCGCTGGGTTCTGTGGTTCAAATTCCGGTCACTCCATGTGAGATTTGTGCTTGACAAAACAGAGGCGGGACAGGTTTTTCTTCGAATATTACGGTTTTCCCTGTCATATTTCATTCCAGCAACACTCTCCAATATAATTTCATTTCATCTTTCATTCGTTAATCATTGCCCCGGAGGAGTGCGACAGGCTTCGGCAGCCGGCTCAGTTCCTATCCTCGCTGCTAGATGGGGGCTTCATTCATTCCATTCCTGACCCGGTCGAATGACTGAAAACAGACTGCGGAATTTTGTCCAGATGGTGATTAAAGCCGTGGAGGATAGTGGATTACCTGTGATAAGAATTGTGACGCACAATCACAAAACAAACGTCTTCATGATTAGACATTTTGGACAACCTCAGATATCCAGACGATGATATTCCAATCAAACTAGAAACAGGAAGTCAAATCCGAATTTGCGGGTACTAGGTTCGTGTTGTTGAATAGAGGATAGAGTGTGACATTTGTGTCAGCAACATTTCACTGCATAGACACCGCTAAATGGAACTGATTATGCATCAGGACAGAGGAGTTTGATACCCAAAACCTTGTTTTGTTGCTCTGGTAAAGCATCTGCAGGAGTTCGTTTAAGCTGCTGTGCCCTATTGTCGAAGTCCTTCAAACGTACGAGCGTAATACGAGGACTTGCGACGTCTTCCCTTTCAGAATACCGGGCGAGTTGGCCGTGTGGTTAGGAGCGCGCAGCTGTGAGCTTGCATCTGGGAGATAGTGGGTTCGAACCCTACTGTCGGCAGCCCCGAAGATGGTTTTCCATGGTTTCCCATTTTCACACCAGGCAAATGCTGGGGCTGTACCTTAATTAAGGCCACGGCCGCTTCCTACCCATTCCTAGGCCTTTCCTGTCCCATCGTCTCCATAAGACCTATCTGTGTCGGCGAGACGTAAAACAAATAGCAAAAAAACCTTTCCGAATGTGTTTCGTTACAGTGTGAGGTCAAAGAACATCAGCAAACTGTTAGTGATATTATCCTAACCAAGTTCGCAAGACCTCTATTACGGTATTTGATATTGCGTTGGCAATAACACAAAAAGTACGGTACCACTCCAAGCCTTCGTCCACGAAAATCTTTAGATTGTGCATGAAGAGGCCAATTGCGACTTCGTGCAGGTAATATTGCCGATATTTTATATTACTGATATAATTTACGAGCTTCAGTGAACATATGACCATACTGCATAGTGTTTTGTAGGCTGTCGTCATTAGAATAAGTTTAGAACATTGTGCGTCTATGTCTGCCATCTAGCGGAGAAATTTTGTCGCAGCGTAGTCGCAAAAAGGCTCGCATAGAGCAGGCAGTATAGGAGGATCGAGACGGCGGTGATTACAACATTTTAACATGGCACTAAATGAAACACTCCATTTACAAATACCCACAGCAGGTGGCAGCACCAACCGGCTCCAGACCTGTCGGAATGAAATAGCGGGAAATAGGATAGACTGTACTTGTTTTCAGTGAAAATGGTGTACTGCTGCGTGCCTTTCTGCAAATCAAAGAAAGGGAAACCAGAATGCCGTGATATTTCATTCCATGATATACCTTCAAGTACACAATTGCGTCGAAAGTGGTTAAGTATTATATCCAGGGAAGGAAACAGCAAGGGAAGTAAATGGATTCCTTCTGATTATTCCGTGGTTTGCAGTCTACATTTCGTAAATGACGATTTCAAAGTGACCAGCAAAACGCGAAAATTAAAAACAGGATCTGCACCCAGCCCTTTCCCTGATTATCCCGCTTTTAAACAACCGCTAATTTCAGCGATGATTAAGAGAAGGGATTCAAGCACAGAGACGTCTAACAAGAGCTCTTCAAACACCATTGCAGAAAATGGTAAGCGTAAGGTTTGAAGTATTACATACTAAGTAATATAATATCTGGGGACACTGTACTGTTAATGTGAAGGTACAAAACAGAATAATATGCTGCCATAGATTCCATTGTCCGCCTTTGTGGTGTAGTGGTTGGTGTGATTAGCTGCTAACGCCGGAGACCCGGGTTTGATTCCCGACTCTGCTACGAAATTTGAAAAGTGGTACGAGGGCTGGAACGGGGTCCACTCAGTTTCGGGAGGTCAACTGAGTAGAGGTGGGTTCGATTCCCACCTCAGCCATCCTGGAAGTGGTTTTCCGTGGTTTCCCACTTCTCCAGGCAAATGCCGGGAGCTTCCTTCACCCTTCCTTGTCTATCCTTCCAAGGCCCCTGTTCAGCATAGCAGGTGAGGCCGCCTGGGCGAGGTACTGGTCATCCTCCCCAGTTTCATCCCCCCGACCCAGAGTCTGAAGCTCCAGGACACTGCCCTTGAGGCGGTAGAGGTGGGATCCTTCGCTAAGTCTGAGGGAAAAGCCAACCCTGGAGGGTAAGCAGATTAAGATTCCATTACGAGTCTTTTGCTAGCAGTATAAAATCGTGTCAATATACTGCTCTTTTTATTACTATTATTATTTACGCAAGTAGGGCCTATTTAGTTAATTGGTTAATTCCAGTGGCTCGGGGGCTGGGGTGTGTGTGGCATCTTCAGCATTAGAAATCATCCTAAGTAGGGCTTTCATCTTCACAGATATGCAAGTCGCCTAATAGGCCGTCTATTATTATTATTCCCTGAGTATGTACTTGATTTACTGGAAGATTTTCGTGAGCCCCCTGAGTCAGTGTGTGTCACTTCGGAAACTGCTTACCAGGAATTTGTGTGTGGTTATTTAGTGCGTGTAATCGAAGAAAAAACAGAATGCAGCACGTGCTTGAATAACGTTTCTACCTCATTTAATTCATCCCCATTGATAGCTGCGCTAGACCTAGCAACGACTTATTGGCCTAATTA
Organism: Anabrus simplex; assembly: GCF_040414725.1. Lineage (NCBI taxonomy): Eukaryota > Metazoa > Arthropoda > Insecta > Orthoptera > Tettigoniidae > Anabrus > Anabrus simplex. The sequence goes on along the minus strand of NC_090266.1, from coordinate 1,201,209,486 downwards.
TGAGGCTTCAGAAATTTGTTGAGGCGGCTCTACCGTACTGCAAGAAATCTGCAAGTCTGCTCCAGACTATAAAAAACTATGTTCTACCTTCTTTGTGCCAATGTAAGTTTTTAAAGTGTTTTAGTAACAATAAGCACCAGGAACTTGTGTCAGAAACTGTGGTGGCCAAAGTCGTGAAACCTCTACTTAGTAATGTAGGGAAGTACCATGCAGACAAAGTTTCCAGGTTTTCTTGTTCGTCGAAACCTCTTTCTCGAAAAGTGCTGAAGCTATAACTCTCTAGAGCACCACTTTATACGTAAAATTCTTTAATATTTCTCTTACTTTCAGATTTTAAATTTTGCTGGTATGCTTATCTAGTTGTATTCACGCGGTAAATGGGTACGTTTGGTGCTGCCATCTAGCGGCAGATTGTTTGTAAGGCGTGTTACACGTTTGAGTATGGAATGAGCAGGCAGTTTAAGCAGCCATCGGATGCAGACCGATCAGGCAGTGCTCTAGCCGTTGCCTAGCTAGCCTTTCCAGCCTTAACAATTGCTTGTGAAACCCAGCATTACGCTGTAATTGGAAAGTTTCACCATAATGCCGCTGGAGAGCTGGCCTCCTACTCACTGACAGGAAGCTGTTTACCGCAAATAGCCGTATTTCCAGGTTTCTTTACATTGTTTTGCTGTCGTAAATGTTGGCAACGTGTTCGCAATGAGGTGCTTGTTAGCTTGATATTGAGAGCTAATAGTTATGCGCTAGTGAGTTTAATTTTTCATTGTGAAGTGTGGTGATAATATTTTTTTTAAATTGTGTTTACAAATCTTGGAATTGGTGACATTATTTTGCGTCTTTTTGTACTTCGAGCAGAAATTTTCTTCAAACAAGAAAAAGTGTAATGAGTGGCTCAAAGTGATTTCTCGCTGTAACTTCGTCCTAAACAAGAATTTTAATTTATGCGCTAATTCGTTTTTTAATGGTGTAGTGATTTGCTTTTCTTTAATTGTATTTGGAAATACTGTATTCGAATATGTATTGATGTGTGCCTTTTTGTATTTCGAACAGAAAAAAGAGCAAAGGGGCACTATCATTTCGCGAATTCTCTGTAGACCAGGACAAAACTACGGAGTGGCTCAAAGCAGTTAGCACTTCCATTTTAGTTTTCCGTTTCTATTTCGGGTATTTATCTTCTTTCTTTCTCTCTTTTTTCTTTCTTTCTTTCTTAATCTGCTTACCCCTCCAGGGTTGGCTTTTCCCTCGGACTCAGCGAGGGATCCCACCTCTACCACCTCAAGCGTAGTGCCCTGGAACGTGAGACTTCGGGTCGGGAGATACAATTGGGAAGGATGACCAGTACCTCGCCTAGGCGACCGCAACTGCCATGCTGAACAGGGGCCTTGTGTTGGAGATGGGAAGATTTTTTCGTGTGGCTATTTCTAGCCGAGTGCAGTCCTTGTAAGGCAGACCCTCCGATTAGGGTGGACGGCATCTGCCATGTGTAGGAAACTGCGTGTTATTGTGGTGGAGGATAGTGTTATGTGTGGTGTGTGAGTTGCAGGGATGTTGGGGACAGCCAAACACCCAGGCCCCGAGCCATTGGAATTAACCAATGAAGGTTAATTCCCCGACCCGGCCGGGAATCGAACCCGGGACCCTCTGACCCGAAGGCCAGTACTCTGACAATTCAGCCAACGAGTCGGACATGGGAAGATTGGAAGCGATAGACAAGGAAGAGGGAAGGAAGCGACCGTGTCCTTAAGTTAGGTACCGTACCAACCCCGCATTTGCCTGAGAAGTGGGAAACTGTGGAAAACCACTTCGAGGATGCCTGAGGTGAAAATCGATCCCCCCCTCTACTCTGTTGACCTCCCAAGGCTGAGTGGACCCCGTTCCAGCCCTCGTACCACATTGGAAATTTCGTGGCAGGACCAGGAATCGAACCCTGGCCTCCGGGGTGGCAACTAATCATGCTAGTCGGGTATTTTTACCCCTAAATTTTCTTTAATTGAATAATCCTTTAGACGGAGTTGTATTTGTCATATGACAGCAGCACAACATATTTTTATCCAAGCAAACCTGAACTTTAACTTTTAAACACTGACAAGTAAAGGTACGTCCACACCAAGATATTTTCGTTAACTTTGTTAATAAACATTGTTAATGAACAATGTTAATGAACATTTCTGTTTGTTAATAAACAAAATAACGTGTTCATTAACTTTTCGAGCATGTTGATAAACAAAATTTCTTTAACTTTTGTGAATGAAACTTTTCATTAACTTTTCGTGTTTTCGTTAACATTTCGGTTCGCACATGCGCAAAGACGTAATTGGAACACGCAAACTCGCAGCGCGCAATACGATACTTTTTTGTTTCTCGAAATCGCCTATCGAATCGCAAGCAACTCGTATATTGCGCGGAATTACGAAATACCAGGAAGTATATGACAATATTATTTTGTTGAAATGGAGTGGTCAAATGAAAAGGTCTTGGCGCTCATCGAATCCTACCAGAATTATCCTGTTTTGTGGGACAGTCGCCATCCAAACCACAAGGACAGGAATGCTCGAAAGGATAGTTACTCGGAACTGGCCTCTGAGTTTAATTGCACTCAGCATGATATTGAGCATAAAATTAACAAACTCAGAGGTCAGTTCCACAGAGAATTTTTGAAAGTCAAGAAAAGTAAAAAAAGTGGGAGCAGTCCGGATTGTGTTTATACACCAAAATGGTTTGCATATAAGAGCATGCCAGCGTTTATGGTAAGGGAAGAAGATAGCGAGACCACAATAAGCAATTTACAGGTAGAGGTAAGTAAACATGTAGGCTATTTATTATTTTACACATATATACTTCTTAACATTGAGATTAACCATACATAAATAATGTACATTACTGTCAGGGGACTCAATATGTAGGTGACCCCTTGGTTTGAAAATAGTTAACAACATAGTAATAGTAGCATACTTATTTTTCTATTAGCATGTAAGAGTCAAATAAAAATTGATGTATCATAAGATCAGTATTGTGATTACATTCTTATACTAATGAGCTATGTAAACAAATATACCATAGAAGAATAACAATCCCATTTCACTAACCAAAACAGATTTATGCACATTGATCTTGCCATGGCACACTTCCTTCCTCACTCAAAAAGTAATTTGTAAATTCAAGGCGCACTTTCTTAGCATCTTGTGCTGGCCTGCCTTGTCCTTCCTGTATAGGTTGCAGTTCAAATTCATCCAGTCTCCATAAACCTGGAGTGACAGTAACTGTCCCATTTTCAGTATCTTCACTATCAAATGAACCTGGAGGACTGTATGTATTTCTTGCAGCTTTATTTCTACGCAAAAAGTTGTGAAGTACAATACATGCAGTCACAATAATTCTAGCTTTAGCTGGAACAAGCATTAGTGGTTTTCTGAATACTCTGAATTTTGCTGTCATTATTCCAAACACATTTTCAACCACCCGCCGAGCCCTGCTAAGCCGATAGTTGTAGATCCTTTCAGGTGATCCCCTTTCAAAACTACCATGGAATGGTTTCATGATATTCGTGCACAATGGGAATGCTTCATCGGCTACAAATACATATGGAGTATCAGTCTCTCTCCCAGGGAGTGGGCAGGGTTTTGGAATATCTAATAGGTCATTCGTAATTGCTGGATATAGACTAGAATTCACATACACTCCACCATCTGATAGACTTCCATTAGATCCCACATCAAAATAGGTAAACATATAATTTGCATCCACTGCAGCCGAAAGGACTATGCTGTGGGTGCCTTTGTAGTTGTAATAGTGGCTACCACTATTTGGAGGGGATTGTAGTACCACATGTTTACCATCTATTGCCCCAATACAGTGACTGAAATTCCATACTCCAAAAAATCCTCTCTCTATTCTTAACCAGTCTGTGTCAACTTGTGGAATCTGAAATGAGCAAAGAAATAAAGGTTTCATAGTACCTTAACTTACACTCAAAAATTATGGTTGAGTGCCCTTTTAATAATTTAATTTAAGACCAAAGAAAATAGTATGCCTATGAAAATGTCAAGAACCAATCATGTTTCAACATTTATTATAACAAAACTTGTAACATTTCTGATTGATGATACACAAGTGGACTTCGACCCTGACGATGTACGCAGTGTGAGCACTGAAAGTCAGTTTCCTCTACTGATGGAAATGGAGGGGAGTACTCAAGGAAGCAGTACCTCCTCACAACAAATTCAACCCAAAAGAAAAAGGAAAAGAACTGGTAAAAGCACAGATGATATCATAGCGGAGGCATACAGTGCATTTCAGCAAGTGGCACAAGCGCCAGTGACACCAGAGGATGAATTTGATGTTTATGGACGTTTCATTGGCAATGAACTGCGCCAATTTAAAAACAATCCTCATCTTCTGGCAAGAGTGAAGTTTGAAATGCATAATATAATATTTAAAGCGTCAATGAAAAAATTTCCTAATGAAGGTGGTGAAGCTATAGTTTTAGAAATTCCAAGCGAATAAACATAATGTGCAGTATTTTTTATGCTATATTCTAATTGTATATTTAATTGTAATTATTCTGCTATGTTTTAATGTATTTCTATTCTTGTTATGTTGGAATTATTTTAAATTTTGTATTGTAATCTTGTACCATAACGTGTAACATTTCACATCAAACACACATGTAGTAACATGTTATAACACGTCAAAATCATCCCTCTGGTGTCACTGGTGCTTGTGCCACTTGCTGAAATGCACTGTAAGCCTCTGATTTTATATCATCAGTGCTTTTACCAGTCCTTCTCCTTTTTTCTTTTGGGTTGAATTTGTTGTGAGGTATCGTCAGGGTCGAAGTCCACTTGTGCATCATCAATCTGAAATGTTACACGTCTTGGTGTAGTATAGGGTGGGGTTGAGTGGGACTGCGAGTGTGGGTGAGTGTTAGTGAGTGAGTGAGTGAGTGAGTGAGTGAGTGAGTTGGTGAGTGAGTGGGGGCAAGTGTGGGATTGAGAGTACGAGTTTGGAAGTGTATGTACGGGTGTAATGTAAGTTTTAATGTATTCTTAATTTTGTATTCTTCTAGCTATGTTCTAAGGTACTGTAGTTTTATTTTTGTATTGTAATTTTTAGGAATGTTTTAACGTACTTTGAATATATATGGTGAATGAAACTTATTTTTAAAGTGGATTGTGGTAAATATAATTAAGTAATTTCCATTTTTGCTCCTCAATGAATAACCTAACCTTCCATAACCACTTGTGTATAATCAGAATAATACTAGCCTAAATAGATTACATAAATATTATCTTTGTTTCTTACCTTTACCAATTCCTTGAGATTTTTGTATAAAGCTTCACACACCTCAGGCATAAGAACTGAAATTGCTTGTTTTGATACTCTAGACAAATACATAAGTGAAGTGTAGGAGTCACCAGTTGCTAGGAATCTTAAAGTTATACCAAGCCTATCATTAATGGAGATGGCATTCCGATGATTTGTATCATTTCTTGCAATTTCAGGCCCAATTACTGTCAACAAGAACTGAAAGTCATGTGGAGACATTCTCAGAAAATTCTGAAAGCCTGCTGCATCATGAATTAAAAGTTCTGACATAAGTGTCCTCTCCAAACTTAATTCTGAACGCTTTTCCAATATTTTTCTTTGCCACACTTTGCGTCTGCGCTTTTCTCTAATTGCACTCATTAAAATAATGAAATATGCAGCTGTAAGTATTTTCTTCTTCCTGACCCTATCCATTGTAACCTCACAAACAGATATGTTGGTTTGGACACAATGTTAAAGAAGTTTGTTAACAAAAGTTTATTAACATCTTCAGAAATGTTTTCGTTAACATTGTTTATTAACTTTGGTGTGGACTAGCCATAAGAACTATTACTGTTATGATGGCAAGGCCCACGTGTGAAGTGTTGTAACCTGACCAATGAACACTATGTCACCGGTGGTGAGTTGATAGAATCGGTGGAATCATTTAATTCTGGATTTGTCATGAAACAGTCATTGAGAGAAACTAAGGAACTGACATTTTTGAAGAATTTAATTGAAGATTTGTTTATTTTTGTTGCTGTAAATTCATGTAAACTTCTGTGTGTTTTAATGTTTGTGACATTTGCTGGATTTAACGAATTTTCAGGACTTACAGGAAAGGCTGTGAACTGTTGATATTTAATAATCATTATGAGTGTTGGAAGACATTGATATTGGAGATCTCCACTAATATGTTGTAACTCATTTTTTGTATCACCCTGTAGTTGCCATGTGGAGGCTTCGATCACGAAATCGCCGAGTTTCGCAATCGAAACCACTAGAATATATTTCCCACATTACCATATATGGTGCTGTAATGCCATTGGCGAAAATAACATTAATTTGTATTGGTGAAACTTCGGGTCGAATCATAGGTAGCTTCCCTGATTGGCTGTTTGGGTATTTCCCAATTTCCGGCCTTTTGGCTCCTCAGCAGGAGCAAGACTCTGTTCAGCGTCTTTGGTTTTCGTACGTCTTAACGATTGGACGCACCTTGTAAGGTGATCCGCTCAGCGGCTCCAGTCATCTCGGGGTAAGCATGTTTTCTTTTCTCAAGTGTTAAATTAAAATGTAAATTAATTTGTTCGGAGTTTACCTGAGACCCTGGTTTTCACCGTTTTGATTTTGTAATGCCTTAGTTTGTCAGATTAACCTTTTGTATAAATGTAATTTTTTTCCGAGTTACCTCCAGTATACTCCGTGCGGCTCTACTTCTAAATTGACGTTTTAGCAGATTTTGGCTCTGTCTGGTGTTTATACGCTGAAGCATAGACATCCAACCAATCCCAAGCTGCCATTCATATCGATTTATATCGGCAGAGCACGATCTCGAAACCTAGTTGCCAACTCTAATATTACATTCGCCACGTGGTTAACCTGTCTCGTTCAGCGTGTATGGTATTCGGTACGGTTCGCGATCTTTTGCATTTTCCTTCAATATTTGTAGTGTGTTTGTCATATTGTTGGAGGGTTCCAGTGACTCTGAGATCAGTAGAGTGTTCCCTTTGTATGCCATAACCTCCTTTCTGTCCCAGCCATTAGCCGTTAGTGATGTGTTATTTTCTCATTCTCTTTTATTGTTAATATATATTCTCTTTTAGTGCCAGATATTGTTAGAAAGTGTAGTTCTTGTGAATTTGTTTTCAATCCATATTCATTCGTTTTTCTGAATACTGTATTACAATTTAAAAGGACTGTTTACCGCTGTCATATTGCATCAGCTGTTCTCGCAGGCGTAGCGCGCTGGCAACAGAGGGAAGATGATGCTCATTTGTTTTGCAAAACTTCAAAAGGACGAGCTGACTGTCGTAGTGAAAGTACATATGTGCCTCTTGCTGCGCTGTCTCTCTCCTTTCAGCGAGAACTTCTGAGAACTTCGAGAGATTACACTACCTGTCCCAGCCGGTTACCTCCTCTCGGTAGCTAGGGTTAGATAGGGAATCTGTAGGGCAGGGACCCGCTTAACAACGGATAATCCCGCGTCTACTAGCTCGTATTAGAATGTCCCTACACGAACACACACGGGACCAGGCTTGTTTTTCCAGAAAGAGCAATGAGACGCTTAGTAAGGAGCAATTTGTCGGCAAGCCTGGAACCATACAGACAAATATAAACGAACTGCAAGAACTGACGGAAAGTGAGGAGCTGTCGTTATCACGGCACTCTGACCTCTCTACGGCCGTCAATACATCAGCGGAGGGCAAAGCGCAGTTATCACAGCGCCACCCCCCGCCAATTAGCCCCACCGGCAATATATTATTTAGTAATAATATATTGAATATGTCTGTAGGGTGCAACGCTACAAGCGCGCATAGCGCGTCGCTACCGGCCCTCGTTCAGGTCAATGACCCGGCCGAGCGGGAGCTGGAGGTGACTCAGCGCCTAGCGTACTCCGCGAGCGGGAGACGACAAGTGTTAGAGGAGCTGGGAGCAGACTGTACACCTGACTCTCAGCAAGTAAACCTAACAACTGGAGTTTACCTGACGGGGTGCGCTATGCGCAACTATGCGTGCACTACCACTACAAATACTACCACCACCACGGCATCTCCGATCACCACCCCGTCAGTACAAGCCAGCTCGCACATACCAGTGCAGCCGCTCCCCAATCGGCTGGCCAGCTACAGGGCTGACTCCCGGAATAAGAGCTGGAATGCGTGACATTGTGTGAGGGCGACCGGGAACCGGGGCTAGCCCCCGATGTGCCGGAACCCGAACACGGGAAGGAATAGTCGTATGGCTCCACTGATCCAGCGACTGTGGAGCAACACAAACATAAAATGGAGGCTACTCCTCCCCCTAACATGAACCGAACCCTCAAACCCAACCCAGTGGTCAGCCCGTCGGACGCCGGAAAAGCGGGACCCAGTTCCGCCAACCCAAGCGCGGAGACAACAGCGCACAAGGGAAGGAATAAGAAGGAGAGACGGACTCGGCGGATGGCGCCAACTAAAGTCCAACCCCCACCCGGGCGGGCGGGAAACTCGGAGTCGGACGAGGCCCCACTGGTGATTGGCCTTTCAGGCGCATCCCGGGAGGCCGAATCTGAGAGCTCCGAGGGAGAGAGACTCAGCCAACACGGGGTGACCGAACCCGAGGTCCCAGCCACCCAGCCGGGAAACCAGGGTGACGGCTTCAGGGAGGCAAAAGGGAGGAAGAGGTGGAAGGGGAAAGGGAAAGTAACCCAGCCCCTGAGCCGCAAGGCCCAGGCAGGCGGGAGAAATAAGCCAAGTACCCGAGTCGATAGTAGCACCGAAACATCTATCGGCTCAACCCAACCCCAGCACTCCACACACAAGAGGCAGACTCGTCAGAGCCCACCTCCACCACCACAACAAAAGAAACAGATCACCCGTAAGGGGTACACCCCCACCCCTTACGGTTTACACTACTAATACCAAGACACTCGAAACGGAGCTCCTCAAAAGGCTGCCGCATGACCAGAGACAGTATTACTTCTCCAGGCCGAGAGTTGACGCGCATGAAGCGATCCGGCTCCACATGCAAAGCTTCTAGAGCTACGAAACTGCTATCGGAGTGCTAAAAGGGCTAAATATTAATTCTGTATAAAAGTATTGCCCAACAGCACAATGAAGCGGTTTGTAGTGAGGACCCCCGTTAACGGAAGTAATGCGGACGAAATCCAGCTTGCATTGAAAGCACAGGATATCTCCGCATTCTCCGTTGTGCGGATGCGAGCAGGGAATAGGCCTGCCAAGGACAAACTATTCCTAGTTGCCGTGGCGGACACCCCAGACGCGGACAATCTGCAGAAAATGCGGATGCTCGCGAAGATGCTGGTGTCAGTTGAGCCATACCGCCACCCAGCCACTGGCCCCCAATGTGGAGTGTCACAGGCATGGCCATCCAGGGGCGGCGTGCCGACTGGAGCCCAGATGCCGCAGATGCGCCGCCTCCCACTTGTCCCGCGACTGCCCCCACGGCAACGACCCCGCGTACGCCAAGTGCGCTAACTGCGGGGGTAAACACGCGGCCAATTTTAAAGACTGTCCTAGCCGCAAGGACTACGAAGTCGCTCATAAAGGCAAAGGGCCAAAGGGTAACAAGCGTGGCAACCCTAAGGCCCAAGCAGGCCCTTCAGGCTCAGGCGCTTCACGCAAAAAGAACCCAGGCCCCTCAGGTAAAAAGGACCCTTCAGGTCCCGCAGGCCCGTCAGGCACACAGGGCCAAAAGCAAGGTCCTTCAGACAACCAGCGTCCATCAGGCGGAGGCATTTTAAATTTCAAGCCAGTACGGACGGTAGATAAACACCACCCTGGGCCCTCAGTCCAACCAGCCCCCACCACCGTCCGAACTAAGACCTCAAGCAACAACAACAACAAGAAGGCCCAGTCCCATGTAAATAAACAAAGGCAGGTTAAGTCCACGCCAGCACCTCCCGAGCTGCTAGAGGGCCCGTCCCAGGCCAGCTCCAACTCCCGCATAGAACCTGCCGATAGTCAGCCGGCATCCGCACCACCAACCCCCTCCCCCCCACCCCCTCTCACCACACCAATCACACCAGCTACACAGGTACAGGCACAAAAGCCAGCGGGGAACATGGCAGTAAAGGCGTTCAGGGAAATGATAGAAGAAATCCTGAAAACCTTCTTTCCGAACCTAAACCTCACGGTAGCCATAACCACTGGGGTTATGATGGCCAACATGCTCCCCTACCCCTGGCTAAGGGACCTGGCTAATGCAATCTCCGAACTCCTAACCCCGGATGGCTGAACAACCCAACGAAGATAATAATAATAATAATAATAATAATAATAATAATAATAATAATAATAATAACACGCAGGAGCTTCGAGTTCTAATATGGAACTGCCAGGGCGTCAGGTCTAGGAAATATGAACTCGAAGCCTTCCTAGCCGCGAACACCATACACGTAGCTCTCCTAACAGAAACCTTCCTCCCACCGGGGAAGAAGTTCACCATAAGAGGCTACAAAATGCACAGAAGTGATAATGCTAACAAAGTTGGAGGAGTGGCAGTCCTGGTAAGGAAGGACATCAAGCACATGGAGGTAGACATGCCAGAGCTGGTCACGCTGGAGGCATGCGGTATAGCCCTACCAGTGCAAGGAACACTTATAAATGTCATAGCAGCATACTCCAGACCGACAAGCCTAAGCACTCAGGACATAGAAACAGTACTAGGGCTAAATCGAAACACAGTGCTAGGAGGGGACTTAAACTCGAAACACGCCAACTGGGGATGCCTGAAACCAAACCCAGCAGGCATAAGGCTGTATAACCACATGCTATCCCAGGACTATGTGGTAACAGCCCCCAGCGAGCCCACGTTCCTAGCACCGAACGATCACGTATCCGACATACTAGACATAGCCCTATTGCGACATATTCCTCAAAGGCATAGCATAAAGGTAGTGAACGACCTGGGGTCGAGGCACCAACCAGTGATATTTACACTAGATGCTAACCCAGAGGAATATGAGAAAAACCCCAGACGCCGGCTCAACTATAAAGCAGCCAACTGGGGCAAATTCGAACGTAAGCTAGACACACTCCTACAGGGAAGCGAAGGCATGCTATTAGACAGCACAGCCCAAATTGACGAAGCAGTCAAAACCCTAGAAGAAGCAATTCAAACAGCCACAACTGCGAGCATAGCGCTAAGCAAACACAAAGAATCCCCTCTTTTCGAGATTCCAGCTCACATAAAAGAGTTAATACGCAGGCGCAACAGCCACAGGCGTAACTGGGCTCGACATCACAGAGACGACGACCGCGAGATGAAAAACGAACTAAACACGGAAATACAAACTCAACTACTGGAATACAGGTCGGAAAAGTGGAACAACCACCTCAGACTTTTCGACACCAACACCAGGCCGGTGTGGAACCTAGCGAGACACTTCACGCGAGAAACACACAGCATCCCTACCATTAAGGGACCTAACGACCCGGTATTCGAGAACCGTGATAAAGCCGAAATCATAGCGGACTTGATAGAGGCGGCTTTCACTCCAAACGAAATACCATCTGACCCAGCCTTCATCAGACAAACTGAGGCAAAGGTAGCAGAATTCCTTGAAAACGCACCTAAGCCGGAGGTTAAGAGGACAAATATACACGAAATTAAGTGGATTATAGGTCATCATAACTCCAAGAAGGCGCCTGGCCCAGACGAGATCCAGAATATTATAATTAAGAAATTAACTCACAAAGCCCTAACACTACTTACCAGCATCTTCAATGCAATGTTCAGACTTCAATATTACCCTGAACAATGGAAAAGGGCTAGGATCCTCGTATTTGGAAAACCAGGCAAAGACAAGTCAGACCCCAACAACTACAGGCCGATCAGCCTTCTGGACGCTCTCAGTAAAGTATTCGAGAAAATACTACTGAAAAGGTTAATAGGGCATGTACCGGGCGGTACACCTCCACGCCGCTAATTTAAAATGTGCGCCAATTGAAACTCCTCTGCTGGAGGAAGTCTGAACTTTATTGACGGTATTAATTTTCAAATTTCTCAGAAGATGTCACTACGTGGAAATTTTAGAGTTTTTGAACTGTGTCATTTTCGACGTATTTTTGTTTTGCTTGTAGTAAGAAGTGTGAACTTTCTCTTCTAGAGGACACTACTGAAGATCAACAATAGTGCACCCTAGTGCGGAGTGAAAGAACTATTTTTTGGAGAAATTTTTATTTCAAAAGTTTGTTTCTTGTTAAATTTCTTTCTGTTATTGTTTAAGTTGGCTGTATGCCCCTCTCTTTCCCCTTGTTTTGTATTTAGCCAATCCCGAATTTCTTTTATTAATTTCTGACCAATCAGATGTATCTTCCCCCAACTTGAATATGTTGCTGTATCCTACACAATAAAGAGTTTGTGGGAGGGTGTTTTCATTCCCCTAACGCCTCGAACCTTCCGCGAGAGAATATAAACTGCTGATTTTAGGGTCTCCGGGCCACTTCTGTTCCATCTTTCAGTGTGTAAAGTACATAGCAGGGGGCGGGAAGCGCCTCTTTCTTCGGCGACAGTCAACAACCAGGTAATGGCCGATTAATTACTTCTTTTCTTGCTTGCTCAGCAGTTTAACTCTCTGGGCGGGTCCGAAGTTTTTCCATTATGTAACCTTCCCTAAAATGTAAAGGAACTTGTATCTATTCCATCTTTTAAACTGCATATCGGGATAGAGAGTGCTTAACCCTCTCGAGTTCCCAATCATATTGTTTTGAGGTGAACTTATTTTTCTCAACCTATTCTTAGTTAACGTAAAACAAATTGTTCTTTTCTAAAGTCACCTCTGTAGTATGGGATTAGCCCTTGCATTAGTGGCCTAGAGCCAGATTAGGTTTTAAAAACAAAGTGTATTAGGAGTGCAGATCGCCTCCTCTCAAATTGTTATTTTGGAGGTCATGTAATTACCCCTTTTCATTTAACAGACCTCAGTAGGTTGGGTATTTTACCCCTGTGTCTATGTCCAGTGAGGACAACTTGAAGGTGGAGTTTGGTGTGGCCTTTGAGAGGCTTAAAGTTGAGAGCGAGTGGCTCTTTTTCGAAAATTGAGTGTTGTATGCCTCGTGGAGGCTTTTCGGTGTAATTTGGAGCAAGTGCTCCTGAGCATGAATGGGGTTTTCTGCCCCTCTGTTAATACTTATTTTGAAGTAAGGTTGGGCTGATTGCCCAAGCATTGTGAAGTCAGGGCTCGAAGCCCAAATTCTGTAAATATTGTAACTACCCTTTTGCCTTGCTACTCTGTACCTGCCATGTTTGTTATTTCTTTATTTTGAAAAGAAAATATAACCTTGTTAAATTTTAAATTAATTTTACTTTCATAGCATGAGACCTGTTCACCACCCCGCACCTTCTTTCACGCATAACTACCACAAAAACACGGTAACAAGTGGTAGCAGAGCGTGGTTGAATGGGTCTCATTTTAGCCCCTTTTGACGGCTAAACATTGTTTTGATCCGAACTCTAACCATTTTCTCTGTTGCTGGAATTTTTTGAGTTTTTCAAAATTGAAGGGTCGGGGGAAAAAAACAGGTAAGTCACTTTTTCATCGAAATTGAGATATTGTTACAGCCTGCTTCAGAGTGATCATGCCCATCTATTGAGTGGTAGAAAATGGAAAAATAGCACGCGAGCCAGGAGAAATTAGCACTCAAAGTTTCGCTGTTACGGGAAAGAACAAGGGAAGTCCAGCACAAAAGTTGCTTTTTCTCAAGTTGTACAAATATTGACTCTCCTGCTTTTTTCCCCTGACCCTTCAATTGTTCTGTCATCATGCCCGGCCCTCGCGATGTTCTCCATCTTAACTATTTGCGCAAGGAGGAGTTGATCTATGAATTGACTATTAGAAATGTGCAATCTGGAGGCACGGTTGCGATAGACACAAACAAGCTTAGAGAGTCCCTTGAGTTGCCTATTTCCATCCCCACCTTGGGAGAGAAAGAAATTGACGACTCTCTTTCCACGATCGTCGAGAATATTACTGGGCTAGCCTCTGTAGTTAGTTTTTTTGATGAAAATGATCCTTCTCCTAATCAAATTAAGCGTGTGCAAGCCAGGCTATATCATTTCTCAAATAGAGTTAACGATCTGTTGTCTCTAAAGCTGAATGACGTTCAGAAGAAGGAAGCTAGTACGCTGCTTGAAAATATTTCTGAATTATGTAGCAAGGTCACTCAATTGTTAACTGGGGAGGTTCCTCCCAAAAGCGATCTACCCACCACAGTGAATGTAGGTAGCGAGGAAGAGCCTCCTAAGGGAGAAGTAAATAGGAAAACCATCGCTGCTCAAACAACCGCTGCCCCATTGGACGAGTCTGAACGCCGTGCATCGTTGAATAATATACGTTCGGAATTAACTTCCTTGCCATTGAAACCTTTACCTACTATGTCACCACGGTTTAGCAGCTTGCCTCGTCCATTGGCAATGTTGCTCAGAGGTATCTCTAAGTTTTCCGTTAATACCACCGGTGACGTAATTTCATTTTTAAGATTTGTAGTTGAATTTCAGGACCATGCCCTTGTGTTTTCTCTTTCTCCATGTCAAATTTTGCAAATCATCTATCCTTATGCAATTGGTATTCTCTCTGATAAAATAGTAAGAGCCATAGCTGAACAGTCATCTATTGAAGATTTTCACGCACACTTGCTTGCAAATTTTATTCCTGCTCGCGCGAGGTCATCTCTGATTCAGAAGTACTATTATCGTGTACAGCGTTTGGATGAAAACTTGGCAGACTTTATCCAAGATATTAAATTCTATACTAGGGTGTTTGCTCTTCATTTTCCTGAAGACCAGATTGTACAGGCTATTGTAGAAGGAATTTCACCACCCTATAGGTCATATTTGTGTTTCGCGGCGTGCCCGCAAACTTTCTCTGAACTTGAAGCGTTGGCCGTCTCAGCGGAAGGAGTGAGATACGCCGATTCCTTGCGTGTCGCGAAAGAACCCCCACCTTCTTTTAGTAATACTCGGCCTCCACCTCGCCGATCAGTCACACCTCGTAAATGTTATGCTTGCGGGTCGCCTGACCATCTTCGCAATAAGTGTCCACTGATCAAGTCTAGTAGGGCAAATAATGGGGCTGGTTCATCACAAGGCTGTTTTAAATGTGGGGCTTTCTCACATATCGCCAAAAATTTGCCTAAACTCTAATAGCACCCCCTCCTGCTCAACTTCTGGTGCAAATTCCACCAATGCCAATAATAAAATTTGACTAGCGGCTTCGGCTGAGTCGACTAATTCTGCTTCCCAAGGCTCAGCCCCTGGCAAAAAGGTCGTGAATTCAGGGAACGATCAGTCTTCAAATTCATCTTTTGAATGCCCTAAAGAATGTCTTAGGATTGCGGCGGATACCCCCGCACCTGTTCCTTTTCTTAAGATTGAGTTAAATAACGAGCCTATAACCGCTCTATTAGATTCAGGCAGTGTTTGTTCAATTATTTCGGACCAATGTTATTCAAAATTGAAGTCTGTTTGTAAACTACCTGACTATGACTCATCTCCTGTTCAATATGTTTCGGCTAATTCATCTCCATTAGAAATTCTAGGTTCTGTACAGGTCAAAATTCGTATTTTTAAATTTACATCGAAAACCAAACTGTTTGTGGCTAAGCACTTGTCTTGCCCCATCATTCTGGGAGCGGACTTCATTTCTCACACTGGTCTTGTGCTCGATCTCCAGAGTAGGTCGTGCACATTCAAATTTGCGTCCAATTGTAAAATTCCCTTGTTAAAGTGTAATTCTGTATCATGTTCATCTATTCGCCTACCCAGGATGAGATGTTGTTAGACCTTAGACATCTACCTGAGGAGCAGGCTGATAGTATTCGTAAATTATGTCAGTCATTTCCAGAGGTGTTTTCGGATACTCTTGGCGTTACTGACCTTATTGAATACAAAATTGAGGTCACGGATTCGATTCCCGTCCGTTTTCCACCTTATAGGCTATCGCCACCTAAAATGAAGGCTCTGAAAGAAATCGTTGATCAGATGTTGAAGGATGGTATTATTAGGCCCTCTAAGTCGGCGTATTCGTCACCTATTTTTCTAGTCCCGAAACCCCAAGGAGGCTTCAGGCCTGTCATCGATTATAGGGCTCTCAATCGGAAGGTGGTGTTACAATCTGTGCCCCTTCCCGACCTTCATTCTTGTTTTTCATGGTTCCGTAAGGCCAAGTTCTTTACTATCTTGGACTTGAATCAGGCCTATAATCAAATTCCCCTAGCCGAAGAGTCTAAACATCTTACAGCGTTTGCCACGGACTGGAATTTATACGAATACAACCGCGTGCCTTTCGGGCTCCCCACGGGAGCAGCTGTACTCACTAGGGTACTAGATAGGGTCTTCTCCGACATCAAATTTGAGTACTTATATCACTACTTGGATGATGTCGTCGTATTTTCAGAGACTTTTGAAGAACATCTAGATCATCTGCGAGAAGTTCTCGATCACCTTCGTAAGGCTGGGTTAACTGTCAAGTTGTCCAAGGTCGCCTTTGCTAAGCCCTCTATGTCGTTCCTAGGGCATATTGTGTCACCTGATGGTGTAGCGGTCGATCATTCTAGAACACAGGCCATCCGTGATTTTAAACCTCCCAATGACATTAAAGGTATCGCCAGGTTCATTGGTATGGTGAATTTCTTCAGGAAGTTTATTCCTAACATCGCTAATAGAGCGGCGCCCTTGAACCTTCTTCGTAGGAAAGGCATCAAATTCGAGTGGGGACCTTCTCAACAAGCCGCTTTTGAAGATCTTAAATTAGCTCTATGTAATGCCCCTGTACTTGCTATGCCTGATTTCTCGAAGAAATTCATCGTCCAAACCGACGCGTCGTCGTCAGCAGTAGCTGCAGTCCTTCTTCAAGAGACTGAACTAGGGAGGCGACCCATCGCCTATGCATCTAGGACTCTATCGGCTCAAGAAGCCAAGTATTCTATCTATGAGCTCGAAGGGTTGGCAGTCTTATTTGCCTTAGAGAAGTTCCGTCTCTATCTGGAACATGTCAAATTCGACCTGGAGACAGATAATCAAGCCTTAAGCTGGGTCGTAGGTAGGCCGCGTCGTACTGGTCGTATAGCCCGTTGGGCCATCCGTATTTCTGCCTTCCAATTCGATGTCAGGCATATCAGAGGTACCGAAAATTTTGTTGCTGATGGACTCAGCCGTATGTTTTCCAACGACGTCGAGACCCATGAACCGGTCGACAGTTCATCACCTTCCGAGTCCATACTATGTGATGTTAATGCCATCTTAACAGATGTTCCCATGCTCTTTAGGGATATCGAGAAATACCAACGTGAAGATCCGACGCTGGCTCCGATAATGGAAACCCTTTCTTCTGGGGAACATGTTGTCCCTTATGTTCTGAGGAATGGTGTTTTATGTTGCCCATCGAGGCATGATAAGATGATGAAAGTTGTCGTTCCAGCTGTTCTTGTATCTATGATCTTCAAGTATTATCATGAGACCCCATTAGGAGGGCATCTTGGTATCTTTAAAACTCGTGAAAAGATTCGTGAAAGGTTCATCTGGAAGGGTATGGACGGTGAAATCCGTGAACTTGTAAAAGCTTGTAAATCTTGTTTGCTCAGTAAACCCACCATGTCCACCAAGGTAGGCCTTTTGTCTTCGCATCAAGCGTCGCGCCCCATGGAACGCCTGTATATTGATTATGTAGGACCCTTCCCCCAGTCTAAGGGAAATGCCAACAAGTTCATCTTTGTATGCGTAGATGGCTTTACGAGATTTTCCTGGTTATTTCCAACTAAGCTGGCTACCGCGCAGTCCACCATTACTTGCCTAAATTCTATTTTTGCTTCTTTTGGTCCGTGCCAATATGTTGTATCTGATAATGCTAAGGCTTTTACATCTAATTTATTTCGTAAATTCTGCTTTGACCTGTCCATCTCTCATGTGACAACTTCTGCTTATTACCCTCAACCATCTCTGGCTGAACGGGTTAATCGTAATCTCAGGTCCGCGCTTATTGCCTATCATCATGAAGATCATTCCAGGTGGGACACGTCCCTGAATTGGTTAGCTTTTGCTTTGAATTCGGCGGTTCATGAATCTCACAAATTAACTCCAGCTTCTTTGATGTTCAAGTTCGTTCCCAACACGCCGCTCTCTAACCTCTGGTCTCTGAGTGACCTTCTACCCGAGACAATAGATCCGGATAATATTAAAGATCTTTGGAAGAAGGCTAAAGCCAATCTTAAAGTGTCTCATGAAAAGGTTAGGGAAAGGTATGATCGTGGACGGAGACCCACCCCTTTGAAGGTAGGTGACCAAGTAATGGTCAAGAATTTTGTTCCCGCGGGCAAGCTTGCCCCCAGATTCCATGGGCCGTGTGTCATTCTCGATTTCCTTACGCCGATCACATTATTATTAAGCAATCCAGCCACCGAGAGGATATTTAGGGTTCACCTGTCACAGGTGAAACCGGTGTAATTTCTGTGTTAACTTGCTTCATATTATCTTGAAAGGAATATGAAGGTTATATTTTTTTTGAGTGTTCACGTTGAAGGCATTCTGCCCCTTCTATAATATTTTGTTTCATATGTAAGTTTTTGTAAACCTTCCCCGCGCGGTTAAACTGCTGTCCTATCCTTGCTACGGCCATTACCACGCTCCCGTCTCCTGCTCCACTATACACAGTGGCTCGCATATGAAATGAATTTCTGCACGCCGCTGGCCCCTCAACCTCTCCGCAAAGCCTGTGCCCTCAAAAAGAAGATGATGATCCAACAAATTCTGCCGCCTAGCTTTAATGTTTCAGTGCCCCCGCAGCCGTGCGGCGCCGTGCTGCGATTGGGTTAGAGGAAGGGCCCCCTCTTCCCCAGCGAGGACCACATGTGCAAGGCGAGCTGGAGCTCTCCTCCCGGCCAAGGCTGATGTGCGGCGCACGACCTGCTACTTGCCCGCAGCCTGTATATGTTCACCGCGGGCGCGGCGTGCTTCAACACCACTGCTCCCCTCATAGTGCGGGCGAGCGTTATCTCAGGGTACTTGAGGGGTCCGAGCGGCCTCCTCTGGACGCAAGCTGCAACGGCCGGTCTGGCCATCCAACTTAATCAACATCAACTATATGGACATTCCTGATCAACTTTACTACCTTTTCTTGGGTATTCTACTGCAATTTTTGGTGGACTTAGAAAATTTTCCTCAACTTTAAAAACTAAAGTTTTAGTTCTGAATTCAACTTCTACAAACATAAAAACTTTACTTCTCCAGTTACAACAAAAATTTTGAAACTGAATCAAACCACATTAAGAAAATCTTATAAATTCTTCGGCAATTAATCTCCATATCTATATCAAAACTTGGACCTTGTTTTCAAACAAATTTCATGTGTCACCCCTGGAGGAACGTTTGGGGGGGGAGGTCTGTACCGGGCGGTACACCTCCACGCCGCTAATTTAAAATGTGCGCCAATTGAAACTCCTCTGCTGGAGGAAGTCTGAACTTTATTGACGGTATTAATTTTCAAATTTCTCAGAAGATGTCACTACGTGGAAATTTTAGAGTTTTTGAACTGTGTCATTTTCGACGTATTTTTGTTTTGCTTGTAGTAAGAAATGTGAACTTTCTCTTCTAGAGGACACTACTGAAGATCAACAATAGTGCACCCTAGTGCGGAGTGAAAGAACTATTTTTTGGAGAAATTTTTATTTCAAAAGTTTGTTTCTTGTTAAATTTCTTTCTGTTATTGTTTAAGTTGGCTGTATACCCCTCTCTTTCCCCTTGTTTTGTATTTAGCCAATCCCGAATTTCTTTTATTAATTTCTGACCAATCAGATGTATCTTCCCCCAACTTGAATATGTTGCTGTATCCTACCCAATAAAGAGTTTGTGGGAGGGTGTTTTCATTCCCCTAACGCCTCGAACCTTCCGCGAGAGAATATAAACTGCTGATTTTAGGGTCTCCGGGCCACTTCTGTTCCATCTTTCAGTGTGTAAAGTACATAGCAGGGGGCGGGAAGCGCCTCTTTCTTCGGCGACAGTCAACAACCAGGTAATGGCCGATTAATTACTTCTTTCCTTGCTTGCTCAGCAGTTTAACTCTCGGGGCGGGTCCGAAGTTTTTCCATTATGTAACCTTCCCTAAAATGTAAAGGAACTTGTATCTATTCCATCTTTTAAACTGCATATCGGGATAGAGAGTGCTTAACCCTCTCGAGTTCCCAATCATATTGTTTTGAGGTGAACTTATTTTTCTCAACCTATTCTTAGTTAACGTAAAACAAATTGTTCTTTTCTAAAGTCACCTCTGTAGTATGGGATTAGCCCTTGCATTAGTGGCCTAGAGCCAGATTAGGTTTTAAAAACAAAGTGTATTAGGAGTGCAGATCGCCTCCTCTCAAATTGTTATTTTGGAGGTCATGTAATTACCCCTTTTCATTTAATAGACCTCAGTAGGTTGGGTATTTTACCCCTGTGTCTATGTCCAGTGAGGACAACTTGAAGGTGGAGTTTGGTGTGGCCTTTGAGAGGCTTAAAGTTGAGAGCGAGTGGCTCTTTTTCGAAAATTGAGTGTTGTATGCCTCGTGGAGGCTTTTCGGTGTAATTTGGAGCAAGTGCTCCTGAGCATGAATGGGGTTTTCTGCCCCTCTGTTAATACTTATTTTGAAGTAAGGTTGGGCTGATTGCCCAAGCATTGTGAAGTCAGGGCTCGAAGCCCAAATTCTGTAAATATTGTAACTACCTTTTTGCCTTGCTACTCTGTACCTGCCATGTTTGTTATTTCTTTATTTTGAAAAGAAAATATAACCTTGTTAAATTTTAAATTAATTTTACTTTCATAGCTTGAGACCTGTTCACCACCCCGCACCTTCTTTCACGCATAACTACCACAAAAACACGGTAACAGGGCATATCAAGGAAAAAGGTATAATTCGCAACGAGCAGTTTGGCTTTAGGAACGGACATTCTGCCCCACAACTGCTCACTCGATTCATAGAACAAGCCACCATAGGTCTCAACAAACGAAGAGACACAGGAACGGTTTTTCTTGATATCCAGAAAGCATTTGACAAAGTCTGGCACGAAGACCTACTAGCGATACTAATAGACCACGAATTCCACCCAGGCTATATAAGACTTATAAAATCTTATCTGGAGGGCCGAGAGTTCAAAGTAGACGTACACAACACGCTGTCAAGTACACGCAGGATTAGAGCGGGTGTAGCCCAAGGGTCCCTTATCGGTCCAATCCTCTTCGTCCTGTATACAAACGACATGCCTACTACAGAACTCACTACCACACACCTTTACGCTGATGACACCGCTATCACAGTTCAACATCCACAGCTAGCGTGCGCTCGAAAGAGGCTACAAGTAGCACTAAGAACTCTTGAGCCATGGCTAACGAAATGGCGCATCAAGGTCAATGTTGACAAGTGCCAAGCCGTGCTGTTCACTAAGAAGAACAGACGCACACGCAGACCAGTCAACATAAAACCGCTAAAGCTTTTCAAGCAATATATAGTATGGCATGACAAAGCCAAATGCCTAGGAGTAGTCCTAGACTACCATGCTACACCACATCAAAGATATCCAAAGAAAAGCACACATACGACTTAGCCAGCTATATCCTATACTGAACAAAAAGTCCAGTATAAACACGGAAGTAGCCATAAACATGTATAAGGCCCTAATTAGACCAATAATCATGTACGCATCCCCAGCGTGGGGGTTCACTGCAATGACGAAACTGGATAAGCTGGAATTAATACAAAATAAATGCATACGAGCAGCCAGACTCCCTTACGACACGCCAAAACGCCAACTACGCGGTATTGCGAAATTCAGCTCAATAAGGCACCACATACGTAAACAGATACTAAAAATGTACAGAAAGTCACGGAGTAATAAGATCAACCCGTTAGTAAGCGGGATCGGACGCTACGACGTCGATCTTTACACAAAGTACCCCACACCGAAGCACATTCTGTTCAGCCACAGGGTTGGGTGGGCGAGGGGCCGATAGCCAACCCCCTCCTCCCAGGCTGACACCTATATACCACATAAACCCACACACTGCAGACACCTATGTAAATATGTAAATATGTTTCAGCTGCCCTAGACCCAGGGACCAGGCGAGGAAGATTGATAAGAAGTACAACTTAAGAAGACGACGGCAACGCAGCCAGACGGCCAAGGACGTATCAATCCACCCCCGCCCCCCCACAGAGACATGGGAGCGGAAAACCAGCCCGCGCCCTACAAACAGCACTAATATCTATCTGTTTAATGAGTTATTTCACTCCTATTTAGGTAGAACGCTGGACATGAGAGCAGGCAAACAGCCGGCACTCCAATGAGAACCTGTATATACATATGTTATTAATAACCTTAGTTTTAGATCTGCAGTGACAAGTGTGTTTCAACAACACCGCATAGAGGGACATCGACAGGCGGAAGAAGATAGCGCCTTGTATGCAAGGCTTGGCTCTAATTCCCCCCTCTCCAAAAGGAGACTTGGCACCAGGGACTGCTGGCTGCTGGACAATGGGAAGACCCTGTGGCCCCATAATAACAGAAAATGGCAAGGAAATGGTTATGATTGCATGGCACTTATTCCTAACTAACACAACCTCTGGTCTTTTTCCAGCCCACATCCTTGCATGTGCTATCAAAAGATGTCAGGTTTTACATGTAGGCTCTTTCTTCTTTCTGCCTATGTTTTTTTTCCCTGACCCTTCAATACCATACTTCAACACCATATAACTAACACAAACTCTTTCCGTGGTAGCGAGTCTGAATCGGAAACCGGCAGATCCTCCTTATATCACTTCCCACTCCACCCAGCTATCTCTTTTCTTCTTAGAAATTAATAGCATGTCGGAGGCCATGTAGATTGAGTCGATGGTCACGGCGGGGGAGCGGGCTACGGGGGCCCCCCGTAAAAAAAAAGCGAAACTTCAATTTAGATGTAAGGCCGTGCGGAGTATAATCCCGCGTCAATTTAGTGTACACCTGTTGAGCTATGCGTCCCTCACTGATGTGTATTAGGAGAGGACTGCCCCTCTATAGGTCTATGCACTAAATTTATTTCCGTTGTTTCCTTTCCTTGCAACATTTTTCAACTTGCCTTTTAAGACGTTTATAATTATGTTATATTCCCTGTTAAATTTTCATTGTAAATTTTAACGTCGAAGTTATGCTCACCTTTTTAAATGTAATTGTAATATTGTGTAGATATTTACTTTTCTGAAGAACCACTGATAGGAACATCGTGGTTCGATTTAACCTTTTTCTTAATTGATGAAGTTATCCTTTTAATTGGTGTTCTTTATACCTTGTTTAGATTCTATATGACCGAGCTCGATAGCTGCAGTCGCTTAAGTGAGGCCAGTATCCCGTATTCGGGAGATAGTAGGTTCGAACCCCACTGTCGGCAGCCCTGAAAATGGTTTTCCGTGGTTTCCCATTTTCACACCAGGCAAATGCTGGGGCTGTACCTCAATTAAGGCCACGGCCACTTCCTTGCCACTCCTAGCCCTTTCCTGTCCCATCGTCGCCATAAGACCTATCTGTGTCGGTGCGACGTAAAGCAACTAGCAAAAAAAGAAAAGAAAAAAGATTCTATATGTTGAGTAAAGTCAGACAAAAGGGTTAATGTTCTCACGTTTCTTTCCCTACAACGTCACGTAAGATTTCGTCCTCTGTAGCGTTTCCCGGCCTGCTTCCCTGCGTTGCCATGTGTTGTTGAAATTTAAAATGTTTTGCCGGATGTATCATCGGCTGACGTTATTCTTTCAGGTTTGTTATTTTGGATTATTAAAGCATTACTTGTTTTATATGTACCTTGTATTATGTGCTCTCTTTCTGTAAAAGGGGGTGGAGAAACACATTTCACGACTTCTCTGTAGACCAGGAGTGGCTCAAAGCAGTTAGCACTTTCATTTTAGTTTTCAGTTTCTATTTTGGGTATTTATCACCTTTCTTTCTCTCTTTTTCTTTCTTTCTTTCTAAATCTGCTTACCCCTCCAGGGTTGGCTTTTCCCTCGGACTCAGCAACTGATCCCACCTCTACCACCTCAAGGGTATTGCCCTGGAGCGTGAGAGTTCGGGTCGGGAGATACAATTGGGAAGGATGTCCAGTACCACGCCCAGGCGACCGCAACTGCCATGCTGAACAGGGGCCTTGTGTTGGAGATGGGAAGATTGGAAGGGATAGACATGGAAGAGGGAAGGAAGCGACCGTAGGTACCGTACCAAACCCCGCATATGCTTGAGAAGTGGGAAACTGTGGAAAACCACTTCGAGGATGCCTGAGGTGGGAATCGATACCCCCTCTACTCTGTTGACCTCCCAAGGCTGAGTGGACCCCGTTCCAGCCCTAGTGCCACATTGGAAATTTCGTGGCAGGACCAGGAATCGAACCCGGGCCTCCGGGGGGGGCAGCTAATCACGCTAGTCGGGTATTTTTTTACCCCTAAATTTTCTTTCATTGAATAATCCTTTAGACGGGGTTGTATTTGTCATATGACAGCAGCACAATATATTTTTATCCAAGCAAACCTGAACTTTAATTTTAAACACTGACAAGTAAGAACTATTACTGTTATGATGGCAAGGCCAACGTGTTAAGTGTTGTAACCTGATCGATGAACATTTTACAATGTATTTACTCAAAATACATTTCTCTCACTGAAGTTTTATTTAAAATTATTCTTATTTTATTTTTGCTATTTGTTTTACGTCGCACCGACACAGATAGGTCTTATGGCGATGGTGGGATAAGAAAGGGCTAGGAGTGGGAAGGAATCGGCCGTGGCCTTAACTAAGGTACAGCCTGATGTGAAAATGGGAAACCACAGAAAACCATCTTCAGGGCTGCCGACAGTGGGGTTCGAACCCACTCGAATCAACTCGTGCAGTATTTAAAATTCTAGTGCAAGGTATGAATGAAATGTAATATGAAACTATATAATATATATTGAAATTAAAATTCAAACATGTTTGAGTCAAAATATTTATGCTACCCATAACAATGAATATACAAAAAATTAAGACTTTTATGTTTTGTCCAGCACCGTTCCTGAGAGCAGCATTTGAAGAATTTAAAACTCTAACTGAACAATGACTCTTAATGTCAAGATTAACATCAGAATACAAAAGTATTGTGGTAAGTTCTGCTATGTACCTAAATGCCATGATAGTAAAGGCTATTACTATTATTCCTCACAGTCAAGGAACGTCAGTTGGACTACGCCATCTATCCACTGTTTCATTTCACGACGTTATTTTGGAACATATCAATGAAAGTAGCCTTTAGGATTAATCATTTTAACGGAATCAGTCAATGAAACATACTCCTTTATTCCCTAAATTAAGATAAATCGCCAATGAGAGTCAATATCAGAACATCAGCTAGACTACTCCATCTCTCCGCAGTTTCATTTCACGACATTATTTTGGCAAATACCAACGAAAGTAACCTTTAGGATTAATCATTTTAACAGTATTAACCTATCTAAGATTCTCCATAACTCTAAATTACCGTACGATAAATCGGCAATCAAAGTCAATATCTTTTCATAAAGAAGTATGCATTTCTACCACAAATAGATAGGCCACCAGCGCCACGTGTCGAGCTGTGTAACTACCCCGTTTACAGTGCGTGGACCCGATTGTCAAGGCCGGTATTAGGAGTGCATCGAGGGATCCAGTCGGCCGTGCATAGAGTAACACCGTTCAGTAAACAATCTTCTTTTCTAAATTACATAGACTATACCAGAGGCTTGATACATATCAGGAATAATCACAAAAACCAAGTACGACGACACGTGATCCCTATTACATCTGGACGGAGATTAAGCAGTAGCAGCAAAAGTAAATATTTTTTAATTATTTTAAATCAGAATTAACGACGTGTAGGATATATTTCAGTCAGAGATAAAAGAATTGCACTAAATGGTGTAATTCAATCGCATGAACGAATCCAAAGTAAAAGTGAGAAATATTATCAAGGTTTTTATTTCATATTTTGCAATAATTTGTGGTTATAACATTTCAAGTATTATTATTTACACTAAATCTTATATTTATTGCCTTTCGGATTTGGATACGGTACGAGAATTATAAACATGTAAAATAGAATAGCCTTTTTTGCGGTGAACATATGCTCCCTTAGTGATGGCATCACCAAGTCATATCCGATACTTCAAACCATCGGCATCCTTCAAGGCGACCCCCTAAGCCCATTGCTTTTCATTGCCGCCACAGCTGACATTGTACAAAGAGTAGATTCAGAAAATGTCAATATTCTCATGTATGCAGATGACATGGTTCTGACGTCAACTTCTCATTTGGATTTGCAGACCGGGCGAGTTGGCCTTGCGCGTAGAGGCACGCGGCTGTGAGCTTGCATCCGGGAGATAGTAGGTTCGAATCCCACTATCGGCAGCCCTGAAAATGGTTTTCCGTGGTTTCCCATTTTCACACCAGGCAAATGCTGGGGCTGTACCTTAATTAAGGCCACGGCCGCTTCCTTCCAACTCCTAGGCCTTTCCTATCCCATCGTCGCCATAAGACCTATCTGTGTCGGTGCGACGTAAAACCACTAGCAAAAAAAAAATTTAATAAAGTTACGAAGTGGGCAGAAGAGAACCAGCTGAGTTTAAATGAAAATAAGACTGTCTCTCTGACCTTCAGAAAAGGAGGAAAACGGGGAACATTCTTAATCAATGACCAGCAACTAAAGTCAGTCACAAATTTTAAGTTCCTAGGAGTCATTTTTCAAACACCGGGGAACGTGTTCTCTTTACATGTAAAAGACCGACTAAATGCTGCCATAAAATCCATTAACGACATAAGATCTTGGAGCTATCTCTCACTTTCATGTGCCATCGAGTTATTTCATCTTAAGGTTAGTCCTGTAGCCACCTATGGATTAGAAAATATATGGATATATCTTGGAAAGAGGCAACTACATAGTATAGAGAAGGTGAAAGCATTCTATTTAAAGAAAGTACTTTACCTGGCAAAGTACACTCCATCACGCCTCGTATACCAACTGTCGAGGGAATTATTCTTTGTGGAAGAGGTTCGTTTGAAACTACTGCTCCCGGCCACCCCAGCGTATAAAGAACTCTTACAAGAGCTTCAACAAATAAAGGGACAGCATATGGTGGGACTTCTACCAGTGTGATGCGATGATCAACCGCAACTGGACTCAGGGAGGCTATGAGTTGAGACACGTTGTGACCAGACTCTCAGTCCATGGGTTTCACCAACGCCTGTGTATTTAAGCGAGTTTTCATGAGCCAAGTCCGGACTGCAGGTGCAAAAGATGCGGCGAACTTTGTGAACGCTATCACGTACTTAAGTGTAAACTGAGAATAGAATCCTTAACAAAATTCTGTACAGACGATTGCTCATAAGAATTTTGCCCATGCACATTTGTGCGCAATAAAACATTTATTATATTATACTGCACCGGGAACAGCGGTACGAAACTAAGTCCCGGCAATTAAAGTTAAAACTTCGCGTTACACGCCGACCCTGCAGCGGAAGACAGACTGGAACAGCAAGCAACAGCTGTGTGTGACGTAGAGCGGAGTGACGTCACAGCCTACCTCCCCGTAACTCAGAGTGAGCCTAGACTAGTATGGAATGTTCCTTGAGTTCTTCGGATAATAACTTTCCCCACGATAATGACCAAACAAAATCAACCACATCATCGTGTAAACCGACATTTTATCTGCATTTCTGCAAGGTTTAATAAAAATCCGACATGAGACGACGAGGTTGTGGAGCGAGATGTGAAGGCATATTTTGGGCGTGAATCGGGTATAAATGGAGAGCTGCTTCGCTTAGCAGACCAGTGTGTTTCGCAGTGGAGTTCATGCTGCTAGCAGCTAGCGGTCGGGTCGCGGAGACTGCGATACGACGTGTAGTGATTGTCATATTTCGTCGAGTCCTGGACTTTAACTCCGTAGCGTCGAGTGTGGAATTATACAAGTTTTTTAAATCGTGAGTGATAGAATTCTGCTCCAACGGAGAGTGATATAAATTATGCTTCATCAAACTCTTAATATTTTTAAGTGATTGTTTATTCTGAATGAATGACTAAGACTTGCAATTATTTTTCCAAGTGCTCATAATTCAAAGGTAATGTTGTGGACAGTGATAGGATTTGGAACAGTCTTTGCTCCTTACAAAGTGATTGAATATTTCTGGAAATCTCATTGACGTGACTGTGCTTTAACTAAGAATTCCTCAAGTGGCAAACATTACAAAGTGATTGAGTACCGAATTAACTTGAACTTAGTGACTACGTCACTAACTTACAATTTCGTGTGGAGATAATTCTCTAAACTGTGTAAATATATTGTAGATGATGGGCTGTGGACTGTGTATTTGAACTGTGCATTTTTAATTCTACGAACATTCGAACTAAGAACTGTGCATTTCCAATTCTACGAACATTCGAACTAAGGACTGTTGGTGAATGACCGATTTCACTTTATTTTGTTTTAACATGCGTGAACAAGATTAACTTCACGAGTGAAAGTTTCTTATTTCATTTCAATCACATTGATTTCATTGAACAGTGTTCAGACTAAGAAAGATGTCGTGTGGAATAACTTCAGATTATGCCAAGTATCGCAAACTTTAGGTGGCTATTTATTAGGTTGACTTTACTGACATTCGACGACAAGTTTTTAGTGACTATTCACTTTATGAGTTTAATTTCCGAGAGTTAAACTTATGTGCTTATTCGAGCTTAGTGACTCTTTGCCACATAGAATTTATTTCAAACGATTAATGACATAACACGGGATAGGTTTCAGTGACATTCTACCGTGTGATAATTCTTCAATTATACAGTTCTTACGTGTTATGAACCTTGTTAAAACCATTGCTATATCTTTTTCTCATCTGTGCAGAAGTCGCTTTTCGCATTAACACGTCCAAGGCTTAACGGTGTTCGTTCACGTTTATCATTTTCGTGGCCAGTTTCAACGCCCTTACTTTTACACCGCATGGATCTTCTAGACATAGCATGGATCTTCTAGAAATTCGAGATCTTCAAGAACTACCATCGAGGGAGGAAGGGTGGTTCAATGGTGCAGAGAGGAGCGGAGCAGCCGGAATTCTGGGACATCGCCAACCCTAGGACGAGGGAAGAACACTTCTCACTGTTTCTTCTGTACAGAGGTGATATGATTTTGAATTTATTAATAAAGTCAGAAAGAACTTAGAAATTTCTTTCATAGAAAAACCCTCTCCCTCTGTACGCACTTCAATCAGAACGGTACACGCCCTGCGTTCCTCATACTCATCAAAGTACCATATTTACTGTTACAATATGCTCCATAATGTTATGAAATTATGCTTCACATTAATCCACCTTATTTGAGGAATGATGCTATGCTATGCTATCAATATTTTAAAAGCTTTTCCTCGTATCTTCGAAAGGTGACACCAAAGGGAAGCCGCAGGAAATGTCTAGAACCACTCTCAAATGATAGATATAAAAAACCATGCTGCTAAGAAAGTAAGTAGAAAATCTAACCAATCACGAATAATTAAAAGTACGGTCCAATTATATCACATCCAACCCAAGTTTAGTCCGTCTGAAAATACCTATAAACAACATTACGATATAAAAGAAGAAGTTAAGGGGAAAGGAAAGGAAACTTAACACTGCGAAACAGTTCCTAGACGAAATTATAGAAGAATGATTTCTTAGAAATGATCCCAGTAAAACACTTCAGGATCATCAATGGATTAGTAGCAGGTACAATTCAAAACGAAATAGATAACAGAAATCGTATGGTACATTACTCCGTCGTCATAGTGAAAAACAGACGAAATTTGCGTTTTTCTTACTGTATCACTCATCTAAAGCAAACAGATTTTGTACGTATGTGTTATAACTTTTACCTAATTCCTGTTTAGTCTTTTAGCATGACATCTTTTATAGTTTCGAAGTATTTAAGATCTTTCCTGGACCCGCTGCATTATTTATCAATAAGAACTGGACTTCATGTGCCAATGCAGAATAAGGTCATCTAATAGATACTTTATTGAACTAAGGCGACACAATCAGTTGACAGTGACACCCTAATCATATTTCTGACAGCATATCAGTCAGGAAACTGTTCGTATAGGATTTAAAGTAGGATTTGTTGATTATGGCAATGAACTACGGCCTACAGAATAGGAAACAACTACTTCTGAGTTACCCGTGTTTACGCTTGTTTCCTTAAATGGGAAATGGAAGTAGGCTAAATAACAGGTAATCTTTTCACCATTAAGGGTGATGCAACCATTCAGGATCCATTAATGTGAACAGCTGTGAAATGAGTCAGTAATATAATTCTAGATGTTTGGAGGGAAAACTCTCAAACGTCGGTTCCAGTATAAATGTCGTGTAACGCATGCCGTTGAAATTACGAGTATGAAGATGAATTATTAAAAAAATACAGAGCAGTTCTACCCTTAAGTCACACAGTCACGTGCCCTTCCATCTGTGAAGCATTTAAAATAACACGTATTTATGACATTACCTTTCTTTATAAGCCGGTTCTTAGTAGCTGTTAACCGTTAATTTCCTTTGCGTATGATGGAAGAAACTTGGCAACATATTAATGGCCATATTCTAGTTATGAAATTCCTCTCTTTTATACGCCAATACCATACCAGCAATTACTACTGTTACAGGAGGAGGGTCTTGACTGTGAAATTCCCCAAAGTAACAAAGACGTTGACACCGGACACTTTCGCGCTGTAATAGATCTTCCGAGGAATAATAGCGCTAACTTTCTTTACAGCAGTTTGGTAGGTCGGAGAAAATTTTTTTATTTCCAGAAAAATTCAGCTCTCTTTCTTCAACGTAGGAAAGCTTTATCGTAATAGAAACTGTATGAAACTAAAAACACAAACAATGTAAAGAGAAACATAAACCGAAAAGATACAATTTCGTGTGGTTTTCGCTTTTGCTGTTTTAGGGCAAGGCCACACATAAAGCCTTTTGAAGCAGTAAGCATTAACAAGAGGTCCTGAGGAGTAGAGCGCGTAGATACAAGCCAGTGGTTGAACATGGGTATGCCAGGAAAAGAGCAGAAGCGGATCTACTGCTCACACGCTTATTGCCAAACGCTTCTTCAAGTCAGGTCAGTTTGTTTCTAGCTGCTCAGCTGTACGACTGATGTCCCAAACTCACCATCTCTTTTCGAACAGAAGAATTGATTTAATCAGTTTTGATCAATCTACACTAGCGAAACCTTGCATAGCAATAATAACCTCTCAAATCGTGATAACATTGGCGGAATGTTGTCTGTACTGCAATCGCAATACTGCCTTCTGTATGGCCAACCTACCAGTGCAGCTCAATGCTGCTTTCTTGCTTGATCTCATTAGTGACTGCTCCAAGCTTAAACCCGCCTTCTGTGTGGCCTTAGCCTTAGTGTGAACCATACCAGTGGTGCCAATGTAGCAATGTTTGCAGTAGACCTAGCAGATTCGAAAAAAAATTATAGGGGTTTTAAAAAATTCAGTAGTTATTCCAACTTCTTTTAGGGGCACAGAAGCGTACCGTTGCATTCACGATAAACGAATTTAGAGGACCTTGGTATCGTGCTTGTCGGTTTTTCTTGCAATTGTGGTGGTCAGGCTGAAAAAATACATGTGATAAGACAGAAATTAGCGCCTTTCTGCTGTTCAATGTAGTGTGAGGTTAGATCAACCCATTATCTGAAAGGCTATCGCATCAGAGCGCCATGGGTTCGATTCCTAGCTGGGTTGGGGATTTTAATCGTGTCCGATTTATACTCCTAACTCGGGGACTGTGTAATTGTGTTTGTCAGAACACTTCGCTCTTCATAATCGGACAAAAAACTACCAACGACCACAGAAAGACGCAATAGTTTATACATCTCTCCTTATAGAGTTGGCGTCAGGAAGGGAATCCGGTCGTAAAACAGGGTGAAATCCACATCTGCTACACAGTTCGCACCTGCGACCCCACGGGTTTGGGGAAAGCGGTAGAAGAAGAAAATTGTATTGCGCGCTGCGGTGCATGTCGTTCGATCCGTTTTAGAAATGGTGTAGGTGGATATGAATACTGAAGTGTTATTTGTGTGAGATATGTCATTTATAGTAGGCGAAATGCACCAGGAGAAATATTTACAAAGTAAAACTCTGAATTAAGAGGATCGATTTCTTGCAAAAGAATTAGGTTCACCACGAACAGAACTTTTTATAACTCGGGTGTTCAAGGAAAAATAAATATAAGGCAGAAATTGCTTTCCATGTATTTTATTCCATAGGAAATAGACTTAGTAGACTAAATCAGCGTAAGAGACGTCAAGCATTTGCCTGAAAAGAAAGCAAGAAAACATGGATTATCTACAATCCATCTAGACAATGAACTGGACCATGTTAGAATTAGGAAGAACCTACATCAGAACACAGCTTGTTGATCGTTAAAGAGAATCTTTATGTAGACGTAACGAGATTGTTGATAAAAATAAGTACATTTTGTCACTGATTATTTCGTGTGATAAATGCGAGTTTGCCCTGCAAGGCCATGACCAGACAGATCACTCAAATAATCCTGAAGTTTTTAAAGTTTGATGAGCATGCTTGTTGTTTAAAGGGGCCTAACATCTAGGCTAGTGGGTTTACGTCACATCAACACAGATAGGTCTTATAGTGATGATGGGGTAGGAAAAGCCTCGGGGTTGGAAGGAAGCGGCCGTGTCCTTAATTAAGCTACAGCCCCAGCATTTGCTGATATGAAAATGGGAAACCACGGATAACCATTTTCAGGGCTGCCGACAGTGGGATTCGAACCCACTATCGCAACTCGCGCTAACACCCGTCTACTAGGTTTTGAAAAGACCACTGAGCGCTCCGGCAGCGGATGTGACAGTGAGGCAGGTGATCGCTCGCTGCGGGGAACCAGCCAAGGCCAAGTGACCTCACGATCGAACATTTCATTGTTTCTATTTCGTTATCTCCAGAGTCGAATGTCCGATTAAACTTTTAACCACATCATCATATCGATCCTTATAACAGTTAATAATGTACCACATTTCAAGAAAGTCGGTGGAAGAATAGCCGTGTTATTAAAGGTTGAATAATCTTATATTTGGAACCTCGCAGTCCGGCCCACGCCTATAAACGAAGCGTGCTGGCTCACAAACCCCCTTCCGAACTAAACTCCTACGCCCCCATCATCCTCATCACAGTCCTAGCAAAAATCCTAGACAAAATCCTGGCCCGTTGCCTCCACCCCCACCTACAATCCCACCATCTTCTACCCACATCCCAGTTCGGCTTCCGCCCAAAATTCTCCACAGAAGACCAACTCCTCCGACTCGTCCAAACCACCGCCAACAATTTTAACCGAGCCCGCCCCACCCTCCTAATCACCTTCGATTTCCAGCTTGCCTTCGACTCCGTCTGGCACCCCGCCGTCCTATTCAAACTCAGGTGCTTTGCTTTCCCTATTTCCTACGTTCGCTTCATTTCCTCCTACTTCACACATCGCTCAACCCAAATTTCCATCAGGAACCAACTCTCACCCTCCTTTCCCCTCACATTAGGCGTCCCGCAAGGATCAAGCCTTTCCCCACTTCTATTTATCCTGTTCGTGGCTTACTGTACATTCCCCAACCTCCTCCAAAAATCCAACTCCTACAGTTCGCCGACGACACCGCTATCCTAGCTCCCTTACATGCAGTTCAAGCCATTAACCGCTCAGTCCAACCCTACCTCAACACCTTCCTAGCATGGTGCGACCGGTGGCACCTAAAATTAAATCCTAAGAAGACCCAATCCATCCTCTTCAGACACACACGGGGGAAAACCAGCGTATCCCGCAACCCTGATAACCTTCAACTCCAGATCCGTAGATCCCCTATCCGAACACAACCCACCCTAAAATACCTAGGCATCCTCTTCGACCAACACCTCACCTTCCGCCCCACTTCCAATACCTAGAAACCAAGACTGCCGCCCGAGCCCGGTTAGTGCGCCGCCTAGCCGGGACCCGGTGTGCTCTCAAATCCTCACTGCTCCTTCACACCTCAAAATCCTTCGTACGACCCCAAATCACCTACGGCCTTATCACTTGGGAGGCCGTTGCCAACTCCCACCCGAACCTGTATCACCCCATACTTTCCATCGAACGCCGCACAGTCCGCCACGCACTCCGACTCACCTTCCCATACCCCACGGCTGACCTCCTCGAAATATTCCTCTTCCCACTCCTCCACTCCTACGTCCTCACACAATTCCAACGATCCTACCGCCGAGCCCTAGACTGCGATAACCCATCCCTCAACCTACTGCTACGCGGAGACCCTCCCCCAATCCCCACTTAACTCAAACACCATACCATCTCTTCCGATCCCTCCCCCCACCCGATGGGGGTACCACATAGGGAAACAAAGCTGTGACACCCAACCCATCACCCAAACTACCATAACTCCCTAGAAACCCCAACCCAAATCCACCCAGTAAGACATCCGACAAAGCCCAATGAGCCCCCACCGAACTCCTCCCCGCTTCCAGTCAGCAGAAATTTAAAAAAAATTTACTAATCTATATTACATATGTTTCAGAAGCAGGGTACGAGCAAATACAAGACCCCCATTGAATAGAAGGGCAAGAATTATAATAAATACCCAATGAATTTGTAAATAATGTACAAGAACAATAACACTGTAACGCAAAGTCTATATATAATGTAAACAATGTCATATAACAACTGTACATACTGTCATAACTACCAAAACTGAAAAATCTGTATATATTGTAAAAACTGTAAAAATATTTCTGTACATAATGTAATCAACCCATGTACATTACAAATTAGAAACATATATTATAACATAACTTGTAAATATTCTAATAACCCCCTAATAAAGAGTTAAAAAACGAGGGTTAAGGATATCCTCTAAAACACAAACCTATATTGTAACCAGTAATAACACAAGCATACACACAACCTAGAAAGAAGATGAAGATGAAAACATGAAATTATTATTATTGTTGTAATACAGCAAAAACAAATTGTAAAAATTCAAAAAATTGTAAATTGTAACCAACTGTATAAACTGAAAAGATCAATAAAACACTTAACCAAGAGGTCGAGACCCCCTCCCAACTCCTTCACCAATGCAAATCTCCATCCCTCTCTTCCAACTCCATCAATCCTCCAAACCAAACCCGCCAAATCTCCTGGCCAGAGAGAAGGCGTTACCTTCTAGGGCAATTAAAAGTTGGTCCTTGGTCAGTAGAATTCAGTGTGTGTGTGTGTGTGTGTGTGTGTGCGTGCGTGCGTCAGCTGCCACGTCGCGCGAGCCAGCTTTGGAAGTTGTACTCGAGATCGTTACTCTGTCCGGCTGAGTGCCGATGACAGACCGTGAGTTAAATTTTCTTAAGTGTTAGAAGTGCGACCTGAGGACTTTAACTTCGGGTCAGAATGAAGGAGGCGAATTATAGTGACTAATTTGTACA
Organism: Anabrus simplex; assembly: GCF_040414725.1. Lineage (NCBI taxonomy): Eukaryota > Metazoa > Arthropoda > Insecta > Orthoptera > Tettigoniidae > Anabrus > Anabrus simplex. The sequence continues at coordinate 1,201,173,987 of NC_090266.1, read as the reverse complement.
AACAGTAATACAAGAGTGATAGAGTCGGTTTCGTAAAGTGTCGAACTGAAAGGGCTTAGATGATTGATATTTTAGATAATCACGAAGTGACTTGTGAATTTGATTTCGGTTCGCAAAGACTATACTTTAATTTATTTTACAGGGGCGGTTCCGCCTGGACTTTTCTCAAATGACTGTTTTTCATAAGACTGTGCGTCCCAGTTCATAAAGACTGTGCCTCTCATTACATAAGACTATGCCTTCGTGAAATAACGTAATTTTTGTTCATAAGATTGTGTGTGCTCTAACTTGCATTCATAGAACATTCATTTTATCGTGTTCGAGCATTACGTAAGATTGTGTCCTAGCGACTTTATTTCTCTTCATTGATCTGTGCCAAAATAATGGTTCATTTTATTTCGAAAGACTGAACCTTAAAGTCATAGAAGGTTCCAGATCATTGTGTTAACCCATTAATTTCGTGTTCGTCGATGAGTGTATCAGACGATAATTACTTTCTAATTTTGTACTGTGCTCATTTTTCTCATCGTCGCAAACTGTGATACTGAATTTATTTGAATTTCTTCGAAGTGTTTGCTACCAACCCTATTAATCGTGGAACTTGTGCATTTTACGGACAGTAACGTGTCACAATCTTTAGTGCAGCCCGGTAGAGAAGTGTCGTATTAGATTCTATTGACATTCTGTGCGAGGTCCACACATTTCTCTACTCCCTGCATGGTATTTCGATGGAATAAAAACTAATTAAATATTCCACGCTGCACGCAGACATCACCAGACGCCAGGCACCCAGGTTCGAGTCTCATCCGAACTTCGAAGGTCGTCAGCCGCCGTGGTATAACGTGGTGCCATGGTGCTGAGAGGAATTCTATGGTGAGGGGGAAGGAGTTCGACAACGTGGGACATCACCGAAGGACGACGTCTCTCCCTACCTCTACCTGGACATTCAAAATCTCAACTGTTCGTCTGTAAAAGGTGATATAATTTATCGGTTTTAAATAAGCACAAGTTTCAACTTAATAAGATCTTAATATACTACCCATCTCTCTCTTACTCTCTGAGCATGGACCGTACACGCCCTGGCGTCAATCCATGCTCTCCACTGAACTAAAGTACGGGCGTTCCTGTTACAGTATAATATATAACAACTCACCCCTAACTGATTATTTCCAGTGTCTCAGGATAAAAACAACCTTAAAAGTTTAAGGTGATACTTTAAATGACATTTTAGAGTAAAGAGTAGCTTGGAGTAAACATAACACTCAAATTAAAAATCAATTAAAATGTATCAAAAATTATTCCCTAACCGGTGCCATTCCTTATGTAGCTACAAATGGTGAGAAAATATTGCTTATAGGGTTGGTTGGTGCATGCATTGCAGTGGGCGTGGCAGACTGATATGTAATAGCCACGTCTAGCCCAATGATAAAAGAAACGGCAAACTGCGTTACTCCTCATTTCCCTAGTACGTCTCTTCAGAGATGCTTTGGCCATCTATGACAGCTAATGGCGGAGTTATTGAGGATCCAACCAAACTTTTAACTGAGAACTGAAGTCACGCTGACCGCATGTTAACCTATCTAGAAAATATAGCTGTTATATATTGGCTATATGAACTGCATGCGTAACGGTACCCTGACCACGTGTTAACGTAATTAAGCAAGATTGCCACCATATATATACTTATATAATAGCAATATCTAGCTCAGTGACGAAAGCAACGAAAAACTACCTTACTCCTCATTTCCCTAGTTCACATCTTCAGTGATGCCTAGACCACCTATGACAGCTAATAGAGGAGCTGTTAAGGATCTAACTATCCTTTGCGTTAAGATATAAACATACATATCAATTACCCCTAATCTTTTCTTTTTAGGAAAAATTGACTTAAAGGTTCTGGAGGATAATTTAAATGACATTTAGAGTAAAAAAATATGTTTGGGTGGAAAAACACTTAACTTAAAAATTTAATAGCAACTAAACCGTTTGTTGCAGAAAAATGATTTTCAGCTTAACATTTATCTAACCAGTAATATATATGGACTCACCCCTGACTGTTTTTTGGAGTGAAAATATGACTAAAAAAGTTTTAGATAGTACTTTAAATGACGTTTTGTTAGGGGTGAAGCAACTATTCTACCGGTTTAAGGAATAATAAATGTTATGTTAACGACGTTTAAGCTCCCAACGTTAGTGAATTTCTAATGTTAAGGGTTGTGTTCACCCTATTCCTAACACGACTGCATTTTAACACACAACTACTACAGTAACACAGGTTATCAAACAAATGTAAAGCTCACTGAGATGATGACCGCGATGTTACAAAGCTCCAACAACAACGATTCTTTAATGAGAGAAACAAAACACGTTTCGTTTCCCTGTCCTTCGTACGGCAGGATAAACATGAAAAATAATTTGAGGATCTAACCTACTTTCGTTGAAGGGTATTCTCAGAGCTTCAGAACATGGTCCTTATATGAAGGAGATTAATACGTATGTTTTATTATAACTAGAGGATAACCTCAAAGCTTCAGAGCTGAGCTTGGAATTTTAAACAAAATGGCGCATAGTTTTCAATATTCGGAATGTAACCATAGCTAACGTGAGATGAGCTACGAATTTTGAAAAAGTGCATGCATTTATTGTATCTAGAGGGTGATCTTAGCAACTCAGAGCTGAAATTAGAATTTTAAACAACATGGCGCATGTTTCTTAGGGAGGTGGTTTAATATGTATGCACTGCTTATATTCGGAAAGCAAACTCAGAGCCTCGAAGTTGAGCTACAAATTTTTAACAAGATGAAACATGGTTTTTATGGGAATAAGGAGGTGGCGTACGGGTTAAAAATCTTCAACAGGCCTTCGTAGCATATATAATGGTATAGAGGACAATAGTAAACTAACTAAAACTTATATAAGACTTTATACACGGACTGACAGAGCAAATGCAACACCAAGAAGGAGTGGTTCGAAAGGGATGAAAGTTGGGGAAAAAACAGAGACGGCACGGACGAATAATTGATGTTTATTTCAAACCGATATGCAGGCTACACAATGCGCACGGCATCGACTCAGTAGGATGTAGGACCACCGCGAGCGGCGATGCACGCAGAAACACGTCGAGGTACAGAGTCAATAAGAGTGCGGATGGTGTCCTGAGGGATGGTTCTCCATTCTCTGTCAACCATTTGCCACAGTTGGTCGTCCGTACGAGGCTGGGGCAGAGTTTGCAAACGGCGTCCAATGAGATCCCACACGTGTTCGATTGGTGAGAGATCCGGAGAGTACGCTGGCCACGGAAGCATCTGTACACCTCGTAGAGCCTGTTGGGAGATGCGAGCAGTGTGTGGGCGGGCATTATCCTGCTGAAACAGAGCATTGGGCAGCCCCTGAAGGTACGGGAGTGCCACCGGCCACAGCACATGCTGCACGTAGCGGTGGGCATTTAACGTGCCTTGAATACGCACTAGAGGTGACGTGGAATCATACGCAATAGCGCCCCAAACCATGATGCCGCGTTGTCTAGCGGTAGGGCGCTCCAGAGTTACTGCCGGATTTGACCTTTCTCCACGCCGACGCCACACTCGTCTGCGGTGACTATCACTGACAGAACAGAAGCGTGACTCATCGGAGAACACGACGTTCCGCCATTCCCTCATCCAAGTCGCTCTAGCCCGGCACCATGCCAGGCGTGCACGTCTATGCTGTGGAGTCAATGGTAGTCTTCTGAGCGGACGCCGCGAGTGCAGGCCTCCTTCCACCAATCGACGGGAAATTGTTCTGGTCGATATTGGAACAGCCAGGGTGTCTTGCACATGCTGAAGAATGGCGGTTGACGTGGCGTGCGGGGCTGCCACCACTTGGCGGCGGATGCGCCGATCCTCGCGTGCTGACGTCACTCGGGCTGCGCCTGGACCCCTCGCACGTGCCACATGTCCCTGCGCCAACCATCTTCGCCACAGGCGATGCACCGTGGACACATCCCTATGGGTATCGGCTGCGATTTGACGAAGCGACCAACCTGCCCTTCTCAGCCCGATCACCATACCCCTCGTAAAATCGTCTGTCTGCTGGAAATGCCTCCGTTGACGGCGGCCTGGCATTCTTAGCTGTACACGTGTCCTGTGGCACACGACAACACGTTCTACAATGACTGTCGGCTGAGGAATCACGGTACGAAGTGGGCCATTCGCCAACGCCGTGTCCCATTTATCGTTCGCTACGTGCGCAGCACAGCGGCGCATTTCACATCATGAGCATACCTCAGTGACGTCAGTCTACCCTGCAATTGGCATACAGTTCTGACCACTCCTTCTTGGTGTTGCATTTGCTCTGTCAGTCAGTGTATGTGGACGGAAGAATGTTTCATTACGTTCATTGCTAGTATGATGTTATCTGAATAAGGAATGTATTATGTCAGAAGGTACGCATTCCCATACTCTTATCGAAGAGTATTATGTTTTGAATGACGTAAGCAGGAAGTACGTGTAAACAGCAGGTGTGCATTCTTACACTCTTATCTAAGTGGATAATGATTTTGCAAGTAAATGACAAAATAAACAGTAGGTGTTACGTGTAGACAGCAAGTGTGCATTCTCACACTCTTATCTAAGAGTATGCAAGAAGACACAACAGAAGAAAAGCTCTCTTCAAATAAAATCAAAATACCTTATTTGCAAAAGAGTTGTCTACCTCGATGGCAAATGATACACAAAAATGCATTGTTCTCAACAACTGAATTTTGAATTAAAAAGAAATGAAGCCATTTTTTTCCTAAAATACAGTATTATACAATTTACATTAACAATTTTTCTATTAAACACACAGCTCGTCCTTAATTAATTTGTATTATTTACAAAATTCTCTATAATATCTTCTGTAACTTACACATATAATCAACCCATATACAGTATCTAGAATCACTTCAAAAATACTATACAATTGCTGTAATATTTAAATGTATATTGCTTTCTTTTAGTCAATTTTGGTACCTAACGTGCACAACGTCCTGCTGCGTCTTAACCAGAGCCCCCTTTGCCACTGCTCTTCAGAGTTCCTGAAGGGATTTCACAGCTACCATAGCGGCCCCAGAGCCCTCGAAGTCCCCACTGTACTTCACCCCTACAGGCAGTCCTCTACTTCAGCTGTTCAGTCTCCATAGACAAGGGGATAGAATTAACGTATTCATAAAAATTCTTTATGTACAATAATGTACACAGGTCGAATATCCTCTAAAATTTCTTTTCTTTCTTGCCGTTTATCATTTTCTTGAATAGTATATCTGTACAGATTTTGGAAAAGCATCAAACACTTCCCCAGGGAAACTGCTCCACTCTTTCAAGCCCTTTCCAATGAAAGAAAATTTACCGCAATAATTTCTGCTAAAATCCCGTCTAAATATATTCTTGTGATCAGCCCTGCCGATACAGTTATTTTCCAACTGAAGCCTCTCAAGGATTTCCTCCCAAGCTTTCTCTTTTGTATAGGCTCTTCAACTTTATTTTTTCTATACAATTTCTTATCGTGTGCGACTCTCTTATTAAGCATTTTTGGCACCAGTTCTTCATCGATTTCTACAGCCTTATGGTCACTTACCCTTCAATTATCTCGGCATTATAAACAATTTTCCATGGTTTAACGAAAAGTACATCTAGTTAAGTTATTGAGCTGAGTTGGTACTTGTACTAATTGTGTAAATCCACCCTCCCAAATTAACTTATTTGCCAGTTTATTTTCATGAGCTTCACTTGCAGCTCCATTCCGTTCAACTTAAGACAAGTTTAGATTTCCCCAAATTATTACCATATCATTATTATTGTTTTATGAGTATAATGTATTAGTTTCTAAAATATTTCCATTCCCCTTTCCTCCCTTCAAGCCCTATATGTTCCTATAATTCCCACCTGCTCCCTATTATCACAAATTGCTTTTATCCCTAATATTTCATCGCTTTCATCAGTAAACCATTCATGTGAGCAATAAGCTTCCTTCACCAGAATAAACACACCCCCCTCTCATTTAATCTCCTCAGTCTCTGCAATAAGCTGCATACCCTTCTGGAAATATTTCTCTATTAGCCACCCCTTCTCTCAACCATGATTCCACTCCTATCGCCACATCAATCTCATAAGATTCCACCAATGTACCGAATTTTAGTTGTTTATTTATTCCACTTTGACATTTTACCAGGAGAAATCTCAGACCCCCTTCCTCCCTTTACAGAAATTTACAATGTCAAATCCAGTTGTCCCTCTGCCATACTAGAATTTTCTCTATTATACGTATGATCATCAAGAAAATTTAATCTATGTTCTTTTACTAATGTTTTACTTATGGGTTGGAGCAGTATGATGCATTTCCTAGAGTTGCTAATTGATAAATATTTACTTACATCGTTGAATGTTTTTACCTTTTTCCGAAAAAAGTGTTACCTGTGGGGTTATCCCTAAATTTAATCACCCATCGATCTAGTAACGTTTGTTTTTCTCCTTTCTGATTATTATTCTCTCTAATTCTCAGCGGCATATTCAAATTCTCAATCAACTTTCCTAACCTGTCACACACCTGATTTTCCCATGCCTGTTCATGTGAAGACCATGCCTTGTAAAATGATCCCTAGATAACCTCTCACATTCAAACTTAATTGCTACTCTTTCCCTGTTTAAATTTCAGATGCATTAATTAATCCTCTCATATGTTTCTTAACTCTCTCAATAACAGGATTTTAGTTATACATATCATGTCTGTGTGGTATAGCATGAAAATTACATTGGTTTTGTGTGTTAATTTTAACAAATGACTTATGGCATGGTCTGATTCCTCAGTAATTATATATTCATATAGCCCTACAGCATTTGTTACCCATATTATCACTAGCACATCTTTCTCTCCTAAGTTTTCTGTCTGACTTGCAATATTTTTCACAATTTCCCTTAAAGGTTCATTCGGTTTAGTAATACGTTGCACTTCGTTACCTGGACCTAATTTGGAACGAAGAATTCCATTGCGTTCCCGTCCGTGACTGTCAGCGATCAACAAAGATCTTCCTCATCGGGGTTGTATTCCTCGCTCCAGTTTGCGGATCCTTCGGTAGCGTTGTTTTCCATCCTTTCGTTGTCAAAGTCGTTATCGTCAACGCCGCCGTAGCCGTCATCGTCGTCCCACATGCATTATTCCTCTTCTTCTCCCCTAAAAAGAATTGTTCAGTATTTGTTTCACTAAGGACCACGACTGTTCGAAAGCTTAGCTGGATGTGAGTCCACTGTAGCTTAAGTCGTGGGCCTAACTTTCCCGCTTAAGCTTAACATAGGCCCGAATTCGGTCTCCCTACGAAGTTCACTAACCTGGTGTGTGAGATCGTATTTCATTGCCTTCAGTCAAACGATTCCCATTTGTGCAGCGTTTAAGTCCTCTTACATTATCACTGCTTTATTTACACAATCCAATCGCAATTCGTCACACGCTGTAAACTCGCCATCTGTGGCATCTAACATGTCGTCTGATCGCGCGTCCACACATTGTTTACAAATCCATTAGTTACTATTTACACTATCGCTCTCTACTGAAATGCATTCCAAACGATACCATCTAGAACAAATTCTGCAATGTACACCATTTCTCAGACGCTTTTTGTTCAAACTGCACGTATCTCTACTCATTTTACAAAATAATGAAGATCCAACATACTCCCGTGTTCAAGCTTCCGCCGCCATCTTGTTTCCAGTATTAGATTGACTCCAGTCTAACATGGGTTGTGATATTAATTATTAAAGTCACTCTTATCAGAATTGTTTCAGTATGATATGAAATTACCTCAACATGGGTGGCCATATATGTACAATGTATGGACGTTCAGTGGTGTGACAAATCTATCTAAATCTTATTTTCATTTTCCAAGAGACTCGAACGGGTACACATACAGTACTTTGCATATTCACATGTTTCTTTTGTTCCTGACAGACTGACTGATATTGAGCTATATTTACTTATGTTGTATGCATTTATTTGTTTCTTCTGCCGGCCCCGCGGAGGTGTCGTGTCTGCCTCTCACCCGGAAGCCCCAGCAATCTCTTGTTAATGGTAAGTAAAATGTTCAGAATCTTGATCACTTGAGAAGGTGCTTACATTACAGAGTGTATATTCGTCAGCATTCCCAAGCTTATATCTGAGTATATATAAGAAGAGCTTGGTGTACAGATTTACATCGATGCTCCTAGTTGCTGCTTGATGTGCTATTTTACATTCGTTCTCCTAGTTGCTGCAACTGCTTCTGCTAGTGTTTTTTTCTGAAGTAATTAAAGATTTCATTGTCACACTATTTGATAGCCTAACTACTCAAATTTAGCAATACGTTTTGTACCAGGAGGTACACCTTTACACCGCACGTTTAAATCTTGCGCCAATTGAAACTCCTCTACTAGAGAAACACTGAACTTAAACGGGACCTACTTAAACCTTTCCTCTGAAGATGTCATTGTGTGAATTTCGACTTGTTTTTGTTTACTATTTATCAAGAAGTTTGGACGTACTCTGATAGATGTCACTGCCGAAAAACTATGATCATGCACCCTGGTGCAAAGTGAAGGAACTTTATTTGAAGAAATTTTGTATTCATAAGTTTGTTCTTTACTAAATTTCGTTCATTCATTTGTGGGTTGGCAATATTTATCGTTCTTTCCGCCAGTTCCGAATTTAGCCAATCCAGAATTTCTGTAATTAATTTTCAGCCAATCACCGGCTTCTTCTTCGATTTGGTGTGTATCTGTAAGGTATCCAATAAAATTGAGAGGGTGTGGCTTAATTATTCTTGAAAGGTCTCGAATCTTCCCCGAGGGTTTATAAAGTCCTGATTTTCACATGTCTTGGCCATTTGATCTACGTCTATCTAAGTGTGTGGATGTGAAGCAGGAGGCGGGTGGCACCTCTTTCATCAGGCAACAGGTCTTCAGTAAGGTAATGGCCATGTAACATCATCTTTCTTGCTAGCTCAGCAGTTTAACCCGCGGGAAATGTCCGAAACTTTAATACGGTATGTAACCTATCTTTCTAAACATGTAATTTTCTGCCGGCTTAGGTAAAAACTTAATTAAATCTGTTACTGTAATTCTGGGATAGAGAGTGATTTACCCTCTCGAGCTCCCCTTCATTTTGGTCTGAGGTGACTACGTTTTGGTAAATGATTTTCTTCTCTTCCTTAATGTCTTAAATAACTCGTATACGAGTCACCTCCATAGTTTGGTAACAGCCCCTGTTTCATAGGCCTAGTGCCTTTTAGGTTTTAAGAAGCTACATAGAGGAGTGCAAGTATCCGCCTCCTTCCTTTGGTTTGGGCCATTTATTTAACGGTTATTTCTTTTACTCGAAGGCCCTGTAGGTTGAGTACGAGATACCCCTGTTCCTATTTGTAAGCTAGGCCATGGAAGGCCAGAAAGTATAAGACATTTTTGGTGTTGCCTTGAATAGGCGTGGAAAACTGATAGCGTGTCAGCTCATTTCATGTGTTGTAAAAGTGCCTCAGAGAGGCTTGATATTCTAATTGTGACTAGTGCTCCATGTATTAGGGGTTTTCTGCCCTTTTGAACAATTATTGCTTGGTTAAAGTTGAACTAGGAGCTCAGAATTATAAAATTAGCGCTTGCTACTACAAGAATATTTAAAGGTTGAAATCTTGGATCCTTATAAGTCTTGCTTCTAAATCGCCATACCGTTGTTATTGTTGTTAAAGTTTTGTTATTCTTGTTTGTTAAAACTTAGAAAATATAACCTTGTTAAAGTTTTATATTAACTTTGATTTGGTAGTTAGACCCATTCACCCCGGCACATTCTTTCACCTCTGCTGTTCCACAGATACCCCGGAACACGCTTAATTTAACGGTAGATACAATATCATTATTTTGACAATAGGACATCCCTAAAGGCCCAACACTAGATGAAACTGACAGACGTGTTCAAGCATAACCTTTTAATATACGGGTGTGGAAAAACTTAAATCTGCGTTTTTATATTAACACCTTTTTAATTTTACATGCGTATTAACAAGTGTGTGCTTTTTCTCCTTTACATTATGAACATTTAGGAGAAGCTGACTCCGCTTGCGCAAATCGCTACCAGAGTTGTCAAAAAGCTGTCGGAATTGCCGATAGACACACCACTTCAAGCACCGCGCTGTTAACGCCTAGCCTTGTCGCCGATGACAACCGGCCACATACAATTCTCTTACTGATGTGGGTATCCATGAAATTAACAGGGGAAGCTTTCAGCTTTTGTATATAGGTGTAAAAAATAAACGAAACTGCGTGCAGTTTGGGTAGGTGGAAGCACGTGCTTTGTAGACAAACATTTTACTTTTCAATAATAGGCATGAGGCAACAGTAACTATTTGATACAAACTATCCGTGTAGGCTTGAAATTCTTGAAAATACTTAGACTTAAACATTTTATATTTAGTATGCTAACTTGTTTATCAAAGTAATAATTTAATAATCTATAGTGAAGAAATGAAACAAGAATGTTTGGTAAAGAAGTCAATTTTTATTCTCTAAAAGTTATAATTTGAACTTTATGGTGAAGGAGTGGTACTTAGCATCTTATAGCAAAGAAGCGTATTTTAGTGTATTATTTAATTCTCTATCAAGATGATACTTCGAACTTTTTAATGAAGAAGTGTATTTTTCTATCACAGTGATACTATAAAGTGTGTACTTATACTTTCACTAACAATCTCGCATTCAGACTGCTAAACTAATTTATTGCAAAATATGATTTTGTAGATAGTTATCAAGGTGACGTATAAGGCTTCGATGTTCCGTAGTGACATAGAGAAATTTTTAACATTTAAAGACTGAACATTTGTCTTATTTGATAGCTCCAGCAAATAAATGAAATAAACAGACTAATATTCAAACATTCATTAACTTTAGGTGCAATCTATGTACTACAGAGGGGCTGCCTGGCCGAGGCGGTAAAGGCGTGCTCGGTTCGGCCGGAAGGACGTGGGTTCGAATCCCCGTCAGGAACTCGTAACATTTAAGAAACGAGATTTCCACTTCCGGAGGTGCATATGATCCTGAGGTTCACTCAGCCTACACCAAAAATGAGTACCAGGTTAATTACTGGGGGCAAAGGCGGCCGGGCGTAGAGCTAACCACTCTACACCATCAGGTGCCACGGTTAACAATGGTGGAAGACTTTACCTTCCACTCCTTAATGGCCTGTAAGGAGGTGTCTTGGTCTTTGTCTATGTACTAAAGGCTTGCCATGGTGTGACATTCTTATCAGGCATAACAGTAACAAAAGTAATTTCAGTCTGTCTGTTTGTGTGTATGTACACGCATCACGTGAAATCGGCAGAAGAGAATTTAATGAAAATCGGTATGTGAATCTAATTTATAAATCATTTTACGATGAATGAAATGGTAGTTTAGGGGAAGGCCTAAAATTTAATTCTCAAATATTTATATTATTAGTGGTCCTATCGACAAATACTACATAATTAAAGTTATATAGAATTAAATTTCCGATCATTTATGTCATACATTGTTACCGTATCGGCTATGATAACGCAGACATTCGTGAATTTGTATTTTTGTTGCCAAGTAGTCCACATCAACGCCGAGCCACGAGAAAATAGATTAACAGAATTTAATGAAAGGTGGTACATGGAGTCGGGGAATAAGAAACTACAGCCTAAGCTATAAACAATTTTATTCACGCTGGATGAAATTGTAGTTTAGGGGAAGGCGCCTAAAATGTAATTTTTAAATACGATACCTATGTTATTGGTCCTGTCGAAAAGTACTACATAACAAAAGTTATGAAGAATACAATTTCCGACCATTTATGTTTTATTCAACTTTACCGTACCGACCATGATCAGAGTGGTATTTCAGAGTCGGAAGAAAACTAAATGTGAAGGCCTACAATATTCAAAGCGCATAACATTGATCAACAATAACACTACATTGACCATTATTTGTGGTGATGTTCTTTGTCTCTTATGCTGCCGCTCAACTCCGATAGATGGGAGTACTGATGCGTATCGAGTGTAACAGCCTGACTGAATATTGGCGGCAAATAGCTGGGGAGTTAGAACATTTTCTTCTTTAGCATGTCATTCCTCTGGTTCATACATTTTTTGATATCCTACCCGTAACACACTGGTTCATCATAGTATTTCAGCTATTCGATCCCTACTTTTTTTTGTTATTTGTTTTACGTCTCACCGACACAGATAGGTCTTATGGCGACGAAGGGATAGGAAAGGCCTAGGAGTGGGAACGAATCGGCCGTGGCCTTAATTAAAGTACAACCCCAGCCTTTGCCTGGTGTGAAAATGGTAAACCACGGAAAACCATTTTCAGGGCTGCCGACAGTGGTGTTCGAACCCACTATCTCCCGGATGCAAGATCACAGCCACGCGCCCCTAACCACACGACCAACTCGCCTGGTGATCCCTACTCTGATGCGCTGTTTTGAATGAGCAGTGTGCACCCTTAAGGCAGAGGCTCACTTAGTAGTAGTAGTAGTGGTAGTAGTAGTAGTAGTGGCATGACCTGGTCTAGAATTGCAATTTAGGCCTATACCAAATTATAGCACCACAATTCACTAATCAAAATTCAACCCTGAAAAAAAGAGCTTCTTCCTTTTCACTTTTGTTAAATTCTACATTCATTTTATTCAAAACTAGCTGATGTACCCGTGCTTCGCTACGGAATTCTACGTTGTATACAGAATTGTAGGTTAGGTAGAGTACACGTTGTGAGCAAGACTATTAAACTGCATAGCTCTTAACGTTACCCTAGAAACGCTACGGAGAAATCACCAAACGTCTTTTCTTATGTGAAGACTGTGTTAGGGAATTTTCATTGTAATGGTAGGCCCGCTTGCCTACCATCAGTCACAATCATGTTGGGGAATTGCATTATAATGGCAAACACTCTCCCTCCACGTGCCTTTTTTACATCCTCAGAAAGACTGTCTTAGTGGTTTTCCCATCTGAAATGAACATAGGTCATTACAATGACGTCAGTAGGAATGGCGCGAGTAGAAGCAATGATTTCACATGAAATACTTGATTAAATGAAAAACCACACATTTTCTTACTTTTAACAAACAGTAATACGCTGCCGATATAACACTCCAACGTTCCATAGCTGGAATGACCAGGCCGCAGACAGGCATGATCCGTGAACACTCTTAGTCATTTTCGGGAGGGCGCGATGTCGAATATTGGAGTCCCAGGGCAAAAATTATGCCCTTTTACTAATCTGTTTCCTAGGAGTAGCCGATGAGTCGGAAAATCTAAATTCACTACACTGGCGGCGGAAAAATCTGACTTGGAGGCAATATTTTCCTCCAAGCCAGAGGAGAAATCACCTCTTCACTGCTAATTTTGAATAAAATGGATGTAGAATTTAATAAAAGTGAAGAGGAAGAAGATCTTTTTAAGACCCGGCTCTTTTCAGGGTTGAATTTTGATTAGTGAATTGTGGTGCTATAATTTGGTATAGGCCTAAATTGTAATTCTAGACCAGGTCATACCACTACTACTACTACTACCACTACTACTACTAAGTGAGCCTCTGCCTTAAGGGTGCACACTGCTCATTCAAAACAGCGCGTCAGAGTAGGGATCACCTGGCGGGTTGGTCGTGTGGTTAGGGGCGCGTGGCTGTGATCTTGCATCCGGGAGATAGTGGGTTCGAACACCACTGTCGGCAGCCCTGAAAATGGTTTTCCGTGGTTTACCATTTTCACACCAGGCAAATGCTGGGGCTGTACTTTAATTAAGGCCACGGCCGATTCGTTCCCACTCCTAGGCCTTTCCTATCCCTTCGTCGCCATAAGACCTATCTGTGTCGGTGAGACGTAAAACAAATAACAAAAAAGTAGGGATCGAATAGCTGGAATACTATAATGAACCAGTGAGTTACGGGTAGGGTATCAAAAACTGTATGAACCAGAGGAATGACATGCTAAAGAAGAAAATTTTCTAACTCCCCTGCTATTTCCCGCCAATATTCAGTCAGGCTGTTATACTCGGTACGCATCAGTAATCCCATCTATCGGAGTTGAGCGGCAGCATAAGAGACAAAGAACATCACCACAAATAATGGTCAATGTAATGTTATTGTTCATCAATGTTATGCGCTTTCAATATTGTAGGCCTTCACATTTAGTTTTCTTCCGACTCTGAAATACCACTCTGATCATAGTCGGTACGGCAAAGTTGAATAAAACATAAATGGTCGGAAATTTTATTCTCCATACCTTTTATTATGTAGTACTTATCGACAGGACCAATAACATATGTACCGTATTTAAAAATTACATTTTAGGCGCCTTCCCCTAAACTACAATTTCATCCAGCGTGAATAAAATTGTTTATAACTTAGGCTGTAGTTTCTTATTCCCCTACTCTATGTAGCAACTTTCATTAAATTCTATTAATATATTTTCTCGTGGTTAATCGTTGGTGTGGACTTGGCAACAAAAATACAATCCAATATTCGACATCCCCCCCCCCTGAAAAAGACTAAGAGTGTTCACGGATCATGCCTGTCTGCGGCCTGGTCATTCCAGCTATGGAACGTTGGAGTGTTAGATCGGCAGCGTATTACTGTTTGTTAAAAGTAAGAAAATGTGTGGTTTTTCATTTGATCAAGTATTTCATGTGAAATCATTGCTTCTACTCGCGCCATTCCTACTGACGTCATTGTAATGACCTATGTTCATTTCAGATGGGAAAACCACTAAGACAGTCTTTCTGAGGATGTAAAAAGGCACGTGGAGGGAGAGTGTTTGCCATTATAATGCAATTCTCCAACATGATTGTGACTGATGGTAGGCAAGCGGGCCTACCATTACAATGAAAATTCCCTAACACAGTCTTCACATAAGAAAAGACGTTTGGTGACTTCTCTGTAGCGTTTCTAGGGTAACGGTAAGAGCTATGCAATTTAATACAGTCTTGCTCACAACGTGTACTCTACCTAACCTGCAATTCTGTATACAACGTAGAAATCCGTAGAGAAGCACGGGTACATCAGCTAGTATTAAACTAAAACATACGGTACTAGCGTAACATCCGCTTTATGTGATACCTGCAGGGGATATTTCTGTAATGTAGAATAGTATCAGTCCCACGTAGTAGCAGTACGTCAGCAGACTCAGTCACCTACTTTAGCTCTCAGAATATGCAATCAAAGCGTGTAAATACGGTTGAAAATAAATAAATAAAGAAACACTATTACACAATCTTCAAATGTTCAAGGACGCTTGATAAGTAATGCACACATGAACAATGCTTGTAGATAAGCAGCTATTAAAAATATCGAAGTAATTCAAAGTGCATTGAATATAAAATTATCAGTCGTAGAATTCGTTCTAGTGAGCAGTTTCAAGCCATTGAAAACTTCTTTAATGGTGTTAAACCAGATGCACAAGAGCTTACACAACAATGCAGTGTCTGATCATAATTTATTTAAAGTCAATTTTGAAAATTTTGGATTGTAATTTAAGAGAGTAGGTATTTCAATGACGTGTGGCCTCCGAAGAGGCCTGGTGCAGGTCTTTCGTTTTGATGCCGTATAGGCGACCTGCGGGTGTGTGGAGATGGGGCCCTAACAATGATGAATTCTAATTCTCAGGAGGGCACGGCACGCACACCCAGCCCTCGAGCCTTTGGAATTAACCAATATAGGTTAAAATTTCCGACCCGACCGGAAACAAACCCGGGACCCTCTGGACCAAAGGCCAGCACGGTAACCATTTAGCCAAGGAGCCGGACACATATGAAGGTGAAATAACCGATATTAAATCATTTAATACTAGAAATGTAGTAGTAAGTGAATCAACAGGTTTTAGTTTTATTTATTAAGATAAGATATGTCTAACGTTATTTCTAACAACAGTGAGGAGTTTCAAGAGAAAGAATGAGGGTGGGCTTAAATACAACATGTTTATCTAGAGGTTAATATCAATAAGTACGATCCCTTGCGAGAATCTTAGTACATTGAGCTTCCAACATAGATTAAGCGGAAAAGAGCTCTTGTAAACGTCCCAAACATTGACGAGGCATGTTTTTAATGGGCCGTTATGTCATCTTTAGATCCAGCTAAATCGTAATTAGCGAACAGAACGTCATCGTATCCTCACTACTCACCAGAGGTGAACCTAGACTGTATAGAATTTCCTACAGCGTTAAGAGACATTAAGCACTTTGAAAATCTCAATAATATTAGCATAAATGTCTATGGGGTAGAAAGAAAGTCTGTAGTAGGACCTCTGTATTATATAAATGAAAAGAAGCGTACTCGTGTTAAACAACTATAAGTAGAAGTTGGAGGAAATAGTCACTACTGTTAGATAAACATCTTGTAGACTTGTTATTTTAGAACAGAGGAACATATAACAAGCCATTCTAAAAAGGATAAAAATCATGGACGTACAGATTTACCTACCGCACATAGTAATGTTTCAGGTTTATGAATTATGACAAGCAGCTGTGAGTGCCCTTTATCATCTACGCAGACTTTGAAGCAGTCATCAAAACATTACAGACATGCACGCCTAATCCAGACATATATTATACTGATACTGCTCCCATGCATGTCTCGTATAGCTTTGTGTATTACAAGAAGTGTATTTATCATAGTTCGGTTTATAATTTGGAGTTGTGTAGAGGTCCTGATGCTGCTAAAACATTAATTATACAAAGACTTAAAAGACATGCAGTATTTCTTGGCCTTATTCTAAATACAAACGTACCTATGAAACCACTGAATCAAATTGAGTTACAACAACATTAAAGTACCGGTACCCTAAAATATAGTATTTGTGATAGTGAATTTTCATCAAATGACTCCAAAGTTTTCGATCACGACAAATTGGCTGGTTCGTATCGATGTTTAGCACATGACAGCTGCAATCTAAAGTACAAAGTTCCTAAATTATTCTTGTAATTCTATATAACTTATCTGGTTACGGCTCACATTTTATTATTAAAGAATTTTGAGCTTTAGATGAGAAAATTGATTTAATCCCTCAGATCAAAAAGCGGTATATTTCATTCACAAATTTGTAAAGTTGGATGAGAAGTAGGGCCTATTCTTTAAAATTGCGATTTCTTGGCTCGTTTCGCTTCATGGAGAGTAATCTTGATAAGCTTTCTGGTAATTTGCAATTAGAGCAATTCGTCAAACTTCAACGTGTCCTTCGTGAAGATTAGTTTAATTTAATTCTGCGTAAATTTCCATTTCCTTGTGAATATACAACCTGCATAGAACGTCTTGAAGAATTGTCTTTATCTTAAAAAGTATCTTTTAAAGCTCACTGACTTCGGCTGAAATTAGTGATGGAGACTATTTACATGCTCAACGTTTCTGGGAGCAGTTTCACATTAAAACGCTAGGCGAATACTCCAACTTATATTTGAAGACATATATATTTTCGTTGGCAGATGTTTTTGAAAATGTTCCCTCTGTTTGCAAGAAAACATATGACTTTGACGCGTGTCAGTATTATCAGTACCTCAGTAAGCGCGGGATGCTATGTTAAAGTACACGCAAAATATGGAACTGCTAACGGATACTGATATGGTACATTACATAAAACCATCCATTTGATGTGGATTAAGTCAGTGTAGTCGGCGGGATTCCAAGGCAAATAATAAATATACACTAAATTTTAAGCCTAGTCAATAATTTAAGTATATTGTTTATCTTGACGCTAATAATCAGTGCGTGTGGGCAATGAGTCAGCATCAGCCATTAAATAGCTTCGCTGGTTGTCTCAGTGTGAGATTGAATATTTACAGCTGCAAACTCTAAGCGATGAGGTTGATAAAGCGTATATCTTTGAGGTAGGGTTGCATTTTTCTAAAGAAGTTACACACTTCTCATAATGACTTACCATTCTGTCCTAAAAATATGAAGTCTTCATATATTATATCCACAACAAACATGCTAGTCTCCAATGTGCATGATAAATTTAAGTACGCAATTCATTAATACAATTTAAAGTAGTCTCTGCACCATGGTTTCCAGTTAACAAAAATCATCGCGTACTGTAATTTCACCAGGAACCGTGGCTGAAAACATACACTGACCTCAAAATTTATTTAGGAACGAATGCAGTTAATGCATTTGAGAAAGACTTTTATACGCTCGTGAATAACAGTGGGTTTGATCAACGCCTCCCAGAAATTATCTAGGAGATGTTGGTTTGGTTAAACAATGGAAAATGGTGAAAAATGAGTTGATTTTAAATTGATTGCTGACTGGAAGAATATTTGTAAAACATATGGTGCTAACGTTTTAATAAGTAAGTTGTACATGACAATTTAGTAATATACAGATTGATCGTGTTAAAGTCAAGTACGACAAACCTAACTACGTTGGATTTGCTGTACTTGAACTAGCTAAAACACTCATGTATGAATTCCATTATGACTATGTGATGAATAATTACGCTAATAATGTCAAATTACTCTACACAGATACCGATTAATTTATTTACCAGATTAAGTGCCGGTTTCATCAAATTCCGACAAGGATTTAAAGTCACGTTAAACTACTTTAACGGGATAGTTAACACAATGGCTATTTCATCAACCTTCGTTTACTAGAACTACCAACGGGGGGCAAAAATTGCTCGCGTTATCTCTTTTTATGAATAAAATGCACAGGCCAGAAAAGCAATATTTTAAATAGTTGTCACATAAGATATCTACTAAGATGTCACATTGTCATTATTCCAATGTGTGTGCTTTTTTAGTTCCTATAATATACTTTTTTTGAGGGGGAAATTCTCCCCCCCTTTAAAAGGTGCATGTAACAGATTTCCTATCTGACGAAATATCTTAATAATGTCAAATGATCGGATTCACACATTTGCACTTTGAATGTTGGCAATTATGAGGACTATTGTTGACTATTGTGGACTATTGTTGACGTTTGAAGTTATTATTACTGCCCGCTTCCCGCCTTTGGGCCTGTAAGAAATGTATACAATGCCCCACAGCACGCCTGGTTGCATCACGACCTCTTCCCGCCTGCCAACCACACGGAGCTGGGACTCACGCTGTAGTAGACAGTACGAGTGATCTTTGGTTCAAGTTACAAGTGATAACTTATAATGGCACGGAAATATCTGTCGCAAGACGAGGTAGTAGCCACGTTGAATGATGAAAGTGATGTAGACGACAGAAGTGATCCAGAAGAAGATGATGATTCTATTTGTTATGCCAGTGAGACTGAGAACGGTGAGGTAATACAGCATGAGTCAGAGTCAGAATTGCGAAGTTCATCCCCTAGTGAGCAGAACTTTCCTAATGTCAGCAACAGTGTTGTTGCAAGAAGTGGTAGGGAATTTACTGCTGTTGTTCCGAGACAAATTCGAATGTCAGTGCAAAATATAGCGAACTATCGTGAAGGTTTGACTAAGGAAGGTTTGACATCGGATATTTCCTAATCATTCAAGAAATTTATAACTCCTGAAATAATTGATATTATTGTCCAGCATACTAACCAGGAAGCAATTGCCAGGAACAAGAAAACAGCAAACTCAAGGGAAATGTACGGATTCGTGGGTATATTGTTACAAATGGGTGCAAATAATGATGCCACCTTGCCACTTCAAGACTTATGGAGTAGCGTACTGGGCAAGAATATATGCATTACTTCTATGAGTCGTGTAAGATTTGCAGAATTGTTATCTCTGATCAGATTTGATGACAGACAAACAAGGACAGAATGACGAAAACATGATTAGTGAAGTGTTTCAGAAAACTAATGAAACGCTCCCCAAGTGCTATCTACCTTAGTTTTCATCTAACAATTGATGAGATGCTATCACTTTTTAGAAGGAGATGTCCTCTTAAGGTTTTTCTAAAAGATAAACCGGGAAAGTATGGGGTCCTGATCAGAATGTTAGCAGACGCTCATACCCGATACATACCACTAATGGAAGTTTATGCTGGCAAAGATGAGAGACCTACAGAAAAACGGTCTGCAAAGGCAGTTGTGAAGCGTCTGGTAAAGTCAGTGGTTGGGACTGGAAGAAATGTTACAACAGATCGTTATTACACATCAGTTGAATTGGCAGAAGAGTTATTTGAAGAAGCAAAGCTCACCTTAGTAGGGACATTGAAGAACAATCGTCGTCACATACCAGAGGAGCTGAAGAAAACCCAGGGCCGTGAGAAATATTCCTCCAAGTTCTTATTCACGGACCAAAGAACACAAAGGCCGCCCGTAACCCTGCTTTCGTATATCCCCCAAAACTCCATGAGAAATCTCCTCCTCTCCACCCAGCGTAGTGATGACGAGATTGACAATTCTAGTGAGAAAAAGATAACGGAGATCAACTTGTATTATAACAATACAAAAGGAAGTGTAGATAGTTTTGACCAAATGGCAAGACATCACCCTGTAAAACGAGGTACGAGAAGATGGCCACTTTCTGTGTTATTCACCCTAATGGATATTGCTTGTATAAATACCTGCACCATGTTCATAAAAATTAAGCCTGACTGGAATAAGAAGAAACCGAATCTCAGGTGGCTGTATATGTTGGAGTTGGAGCAACAGCTTATAAGACCACTTGCAGAAGACAGGGCAAAGAACATGCTTGGTTTGAAGAAACCTATCATTTTAGCTATGGAAAGTGTCCTTGGAAGGTAATTACCTAATGCTACTTCAACAACTGCTTCTGCTCCATCATACACAAGAGAAAGATGTCATCAGTGTTTGAAATCCATTCACACTAAGAAGGACAAAGACAAGATGACCAAAGTGACAATGGTTTGCTGCAGATGTTCCAAATACGTCTGCAAGGCTCATTCTACGAAAATTATTAGCTGTACCAACAGTGAGACTAAAATTGAATGAAAGAAAATTCGTAATGTTCCTATGATTTATGACTTAACTGTTGCTATACACCATGCAAATTTCTTTATTCTCTTTTTTGTTTTTGTTGTTGTGAGTGCAGTCGTAGTTAACTTATCCCCTACTGTAATATTACAAGAATTGTATATTAAAAACTTCATTAGAGATGAAAATAATAGCGGGTAAATTTTGCTTCCCCCCTTAGATATCCAAGTGGAAGATTTTACCTTGGTAGTGCTAGGGTTAACGTTAACGCGCTTTTCAACTCTCTGTTAATTTAACATGACAATCTCGTCCCATTAGGTGCTTAACGTCATGTTAAAATAAAAGTGGCTGGAAGATATTTTCTGTTTGGTACTCAGGTGCTCTGTAGATTACCCTCAAAATGCTGAGAGACAATACGTTTCACGGGGAATAAATTACAGCTTGAACAAACAGAAATGCAGTTTTCGGAGCGATATAGGTTATCTAAACCTGTCGCGAGGAAGGTGATAGAAGAGAGTTTAGAATACCGCAGGCCAACAGGACGAAATTCAACCCTGTTTCCAAAGCAGCAATTGTCGATTACGCTGAGATATTATGCAACGGAGTCATTCACACTACATATACCCTGAATTCTGACAACCATCCATATAGTACTAGGCACGCAAATGACTCTGCCTTATACAATGTTCGTTCTTATAAATATGGTATAGACAGCTTGAAGTTATCTGCAATCCAAATATTTAATAACATCCCTTTGGTGTTAAAAAAACAGCACCAGCTTTGACAAACTTCAAACAAGGAGTCAAGCGTTATTTGTGGGAAAGGTACAGTGCTGTTTAAAATCAAAATTCGGTTGTCATTTAAGTCATTCTCCGAAACAATCTTGCAAACTGCCCGTACTTATTCTTGTACCTCTTCAACTTTTATGTTATGTAAATGTAAATACTCTGTAATCTATTCCTGTACCTGAGCAACTCTTTTGTTATGTAAATGAAAATACTCTGAAATCTATTCTTGTATCTCTGCAACTTTTATGTTATGTAAATGTAAATACTATCAGAAATAATTCTCTGTATTCCTCATATTGATGGTGTACATATTCGTAGTTTACATACTGTATGTGTTTACATGGTCAACCATTTACTAAAAATCTTATATACACAAATTATATATTTTGATAAGTAAGTGCCCGCCAGTGTGTAGTGTCCTGTACAATTCCTATGCATGAGACTGCAGGCTCGTTGAAATTAATTGAAATGAATGAATGAATGAATGAATGAATAAATAAATGAATGAATGAATGAATTCCGACGGTTACGTAGGATATCCATATTGTAAATCGTAGAAGAGAGGTAGGTAGGCCAAACTAAACTAGTATTCATTTACTGGTATGTAAGAAACGTTGAGTTGACATATAAATTCAAAGGTAAGGAGAGCATAATCAAATGCATCTTACACCATGTATTACCTGTTAGGCGTAATTTCTAATATCATTTTGCTACTTTAGTTATTAATGATGTGTCCAGTTAATAACATTCAGCCTAAAAATTGTAGTTATTAATGATTTACCCAGTTCAATCAATCAATCAATCAATCAGTCAATCAATCAATCAATCAATCACTACTGATCTGCATTTAGGGCAGTCGCCCAGGTGGCAGATTCCCTATCTCTTGTTTTCCTAGCCTTTTCTTAAATGATTGCAAAGAAATTGGAAATTTATTGAACATCTCCCTTGGTAAGTTAATAAGTAAAGTTAATAAAATTCAACTTAAAAACCTGTGAATGGTAATAGGAAAGATATATTTCATACAATAACAGTGCTTTAAAACCAAAGCATCATTTCATGGAAGAGATATAGGTATTATACCGATTATCCATTAACTTATGAACATGTAACAAATATTACATTTAGAATTGAAATATAAATGTAAAGGAAGGGGGATCATAATCACATGTAGTCCCATGTATAAGCTGGTAGCCCTAATGTCTAATATAATTGTACTATTGCAGTGATTAATGATCTGTCCAGTTATTAAAATTCTGTTATTTTGATATTTTGCATCACAAGTCGTCATTACGAAGAGGCTCAACTTCGTCGTCGATTAATGCAATAATCTTCGAATTCACCAATTTAAATGCTGGAATAAATATACCACCTCCAGACTTGGACCTATCCAACTCGTTCTTCCAATAATATTATTTTACATTATGTTCTTGTGGTAGTAGAGGTGTTTCAAATGTAACCTCTTATTCCGGGCAAAAAGAGTACAGGAGAAAGGTGACAAATGAATAACATTATGCCCGGCACCGTTCAGAAAAGCGAAATAATGTTAATGCTACACACTACTGACTTGAACGTTAACATTAACGCCACGTTCATTAACGATCTTGTTATAGTGTTCTATGAAACGCGGTTTCTATAACGCCACGTTAAAATCTTAACAAGGTGTTAACTAACGCTCCGTTATCGGATTTTGAACAGTTGGTTGATGAAATTGGCCTTAAGATGGATGCTATTACGATGGCATAAAACCAGAATTAGACAGGTTTGATACTAGTAATTATGTTGAAAATAATGCCTATAATCTTCTACTAGTTAAAAAAATTCTAGGCGAAATGAAAGATGAATGTCCTGGAAATAATATAGATTTATTTGTAGGCACTAAATCTAAATCCTATTTCATTCTGACTCTAAATGATCTAGTAATGAAGAGATTGAAAGCTATTAAGGAGAATGTTGTTAAAAATGAAATAAGTGTAGAAGATTACAAATATTATGTACTTGATCATCCAAACATTTTACATAACCAAATGGGTGATATTAGAAGCAAGAAGCATCAGCTGTAAACACATTTAATTAATAAAGTAACTCTTTAGAATGAAGATTGTAAGCGGTTTGTCATACCGATTTCTACTGATACGCTTCCTTGGGGCACAGTAGTATTGGTAAGTATTTCTTATATAAGCGTGTTAATTATTGTGTGTAAAGTTTTAGCATGTATTTTGCAGTGGCGGCTCGTGGCTGTAAAGTATGGTGAAGAGCTAAAACCCGTTCGGTTTCGAGCGACAGATTTAGGAACTACGTGTTGTTTTTGGTTGTTTTGTACTCGTACCTGTGATTGGCGGAGGGTCCAGCACGTGACCAAAAATGTATACAGACCGGAGCGCTGTGTAACGTCACAGCGCGGCAACCGTGTGCCTGCCTTTGCTCTACAATGCAAAGTAGAGATAAGATCCGACCGGGAGACTAACAATATTATAGAAACGCGGCACGCTCGGGAAGAGCTGGACATTTTGCATGTTTTCATTCACGACGCACAGCTGTTTCCTGACGCTAGAAACCGAAAATGTTATAGTAGTAAAGAAAATATATATATTTACATTAACTGTTTTCTTAATAATTGAACTCACCTATTTTTTGTACATCAAGTCGATCCTCCGGTCCTTTAAAGCTGCAATCTTGTCGATAATATCTTCATAGAATGGTTGTTTGTTCGTTAACTGCAGAAGTAGTTCTTTCTGAACAGCAATATTCCACAAATAAGAAAGTCTCTCTTCTGAAATTGCATTTCTAAGGTATGTTTTTACATGTTTGAGGCAAGAAAAGCTTCTTTCCACTGACGCAGTAGTAGATGAGATGGAAAGAATAAGGAAGAATAATTTATAAGCGTCCGTAAAAATGTATTTATCTCCGTAAAGCATTTGGAACATTTTTTCAGTAGAAACATGTCTGTACTTTTCATCGGCATACAAAATAGAGAGCTCGTTTCTTAAGCTATACATCTTGGGAAACACAGATACAAAGAAATTTTGCACGTTTTCAAGGGCGATATAAGGAAAGCACGTTTTGTATTCTTCAAATTTTGTGTTATAGGCTAAGCAAACAAATTTAATTTTTTTACAATCGCAAAATCTCTCATCAATTTCCATCAAAATGTTATCTAAAATTTCAAAATACACTGACTGACAGAGCAAATGCAAAACCAAGAAGGAGTGGTCAGAACTTTATGCCAATTGCAGGGTAGACTGACGTCACTGAGGTATGCTCATGATGTGAAATGCGCCGCTGTGCTGCGCACGTAGCGAACGATAAATGGGACACGGCGTTGGCGAATGGCCCACTTCGTACCGTGATTTCTCAGCCGACAGTCATTGTAGAACGTGTTGTCGTGTGCCACAGGACACGTGTATAGCTAAGAATGCCAGGCCACCGTCAACGGAGGCATTTCCAGCAGACAGACGACTTTACGAGGGGTATGGTGATCGGGCTGAGAAGGGCAGGTTGGTCGCTTCGTCAAATCGCAGCCGATACCCATAGGGATGTGTCCACGGTGCATCGCCTGTGGCGAAGATGGTTGGCGCAGGGACATGTGGCACGTGCGAGGGGTCCAGGCGCAGCCCGAGTGACGTCAGCACGCGAGGATCGGCGCATCCGCCGCCAAGCGATGGCAGCCCCGCACGCCTCGTCAACCGCCATTCTTCAGCATGTGCAAGACACCCTGGCTGTTCCAATATCGACCAGAACAATTTCCCGTCGATTGGTGGAAGGAGGCCTGCACTCGCGGCGTCCGCTCAGAAGACTACCATTGACTCCACAGCATAGACATGCACGCCTGGCATGGTGCCGGGCTAGAGCGACTTGGATGAGGGAATGGCGGAACGTCGTGTTCTCCAATGAGTCACGCTTCTGTTCTGTCAGTGATAGTCACCGCAGACGAGTGTGGCGTCGGCGTGGAGAAAGGTCAAATCCGGCAGTAACTGTGGAGCGCCCTACCGCTAGACAACGCGGCATCATGGTTTGGGGCGCTATTGCGTATGATTCCACGTCACCTCTAGTGCGTATTCAAGGCACGTTAAATGCCCACCGCTACGTGCAGCATGTGCTGCGGCCGGTGGCACTCCCGTACCTTCAGGGGCTGCCCAATGCTCTGTTTCAGCAGGATAATGCCCGCCCACACACTGCTCGCATCTCCCAACAGGCTCTACGAGGTGTACAGATGCTTCCGTGGCCAGCGTACTCTCCGGATCTCTCACCAATCGAACACGTGTGGGATCTCATTGGACGCCGTTTGCAAACTCTGCCCCAGCCTCGTACGGACGACCAACTGTGGCAAATGGTTGACAGAGAATGGAGAACCATCCCTCAGGACACCATCCGCACTCTTATTGACTCTGTACCTCGACGTGTTTCTGCGTGCATCGCCGCTCGCGGTGGTCCTACATCCTACTGAGTCGATGCCGTGCGCATTGTGTAACCTGCATATCGGTTTGAAATAAACATCAATTATTCGTCCGTGCCGTCTCTGTTATTTCCACAACTTTCATCCCTTTCGAACCACTCCTTCTTGGTGTTGCATTTGCTCTGTCAGTCAGTGTATGAAACTCGATACATCTGAACACATTCGTCATGAGTAAGGGTGCTATACTCTCGGGTTTGGCGCATATCCGTCATTTTGCTGGCCTTTTCAAACGTAATTAGAAAATGTTCCTTTGCCCTCTTGTTTCATAGAAGATCACATGTTGTTCTTATTTTTGATATACAATAGTTCACAACCAATGACTTCTTTTGCAAAATATCGTAAAGAATACCAGTTAAACAAAAAATGACATGAAACCCTACTGCCAGAAAAGTGAATTCAAAACTGTTCACGTCGTGAAGAAAGCCTCTGGCAAGTAGAATACATTTGCCACCGGACTCTTCACTGGTAACTATATTTTCTAAAACTTATTTCAGCTTTTCCCAGTCATCAACAATTACACTCAATAATTTTGAGTTCGAGCTCCAGCGGGCAGGAGTCACGGTCGGAATGCGTGGCCCCGATACAGCAGAAATGGCGTCAGTTCTCTTCACCGAGTGATGGAAAAAGGATGGTTTTCCAGAAATTGATAAAAAATATACGACATTTTCGTATTGTTTTACAACTCTGTTGTAAGACCAAATTTAATCGGTGCGCCAAACAATGTACTAATACTTCAAGAGGAGCTTTCTCTTTCATCTTTCTCTGGAGTCCATTTAAATGGCCAGACAGCACGCTAGCACCATCGTAACGCTGTCCTACTAATTTGTGCTTGTAATCGAATGGACCCAAAATTTTGTCCTATAAAGCAAACAAAGCATCTGAGGATCTGTCAGCAGTTACAGCATGGAAACCTAAGAAACGTTTCACTATAGCCCTGTCAACATTAACAACCCTCACAATTACAGAACACTCAGACACCTGTGTGATATCTGTCGTATCGTCCACCTGAACAGAAAAAATCAGCAATGTTAACAATTCCTTAAAATTACCACGATTTATTGAATTTAGTGTTTTGTCATGACCACGAAAAGCTAGTTCTTGCTTACTTAAATAGAGCACTGCCTCAATTACCAACTGAAGGAAAAGCCTATTTAAACGTACATTTTCATTGAACTGTACAATATACAGTCTAGCATTTTCTTTCAGGGCATCAGAGATAGTAATTTGGTTTCTTTCCAAAGTCTTCAAATCTAGCTGGAATTTTATATATTCTGCAGAGTTTGAGTATTTATGTAAAGAACGTGTTATGCTCAAAAGGGCTGAAAATCCTTCTTTATTCCAAACGTTATTTTTATTGCTAAAAAGCAAGTAGGTGGAACAAAACAACTTCTGTAGAGCTGGAGAGGAGCATAACCATGGAAATTCCTTAAACCACGATCGTTTGAATCTAAGATTGTAAGATTTACTGGAATGTTTCACTTCTTTTGTAGCACAAATTTGCAGAGATTCAGTAGGGCGACCAAAGCGTAGAACTTCATTCTGATCTTCTTTTCTCCAACGTGAAAATGGTGTTTCTAATAAAGAAGAAGAAGTAGAGCCTGTGTTCCATTTTCATAAGACGAAGTACGGAAACATATCACCGACTCAAAGAATGGTAAAGCATGAGGACCAGATGATATTTTTTACGAACATCTAAAAGAAACAGCACCTGAACTGACGAAAACATGGACAGAGCTCTTCAATGAAGGTCTGCGACAAGGAAAAATCCCGGATAAATGGAGGATATCTACATTGAAGGTATTATACAAAGAAAAGGGGATTCCAGGGACCCGAACTCCTATAGAGGGATAGCTGGAATGCTCTCCACTGAAAATTCTGACAGGCCTCCTGGCCAAAAGAGTTAGCAAAATGACATCTCACGCAATCCCTGAACAACAATTTGGTTTCACCAAACATAAATCCACAATCCAAGCAGTAAGTTGCTTGCAGAAAGGCTATCTACCAAGAAGATTGACAGAACAGCAAAGAAGAAAATACCGTATATATATAGAACCCTTTGGTCCATATTGAGGGATAACTACTTTTCTTACCTATCAGCAAAGTTCATGAGATCTGTCTCTTGGGTCGTATCGGGTTCTTCGTCACTTGCTGAGGTAAAGGTAGGGTTCAGTAATTCTAATCTATCTACTGGAATGAAAGGTCTGTTTAAAAGATTCCTATTTATTCAGGAAAATTCTGAAGCAATCTGATATGTCAACGGTATCATAGAAGTCAATTGTGTCCACTGGACACCACAATCATTTTTACATAAACGTCAGAACACTAGCGTGAGACTTTAACGTAACTGCCTGACGGGCATTCATACTAGAAACCATTGTCTCAATTATTAATCATTTACGAAAGGAAAGTCTGGAAATCCTTAAATTCGGCTTCCATGTGAGACCACATGTACCCTCATAGTGATTCGTTATGGTCCAGCCCTCGTAACACGAACTCTGGACTCTGGGTATAATTAAGGCCGTCCAATCGGTGTGTGCCACACAGTGGTTCTACGGCATGGACCCTTAATTGAATCGATGTGACCTGCGTCTATGTCATAGACCGACATCTAATCTTATAAGTTACTTTAAAGTCATTGTGGATGATGACCGCAAGGAAATGAGGCTACAATGGCATATGGCCCTGATCTAAGTCACTGAGATTGATGAACCCCTGACCATCCAAGTATCTAGGCTGAAGGCTAAACACAATTAAGTTACGTCGGTTGATGACCAAAGTTTCCACTTTACTATGCCCAGCACATTCACTGCTCAATCAATCAAAGTTCAATAATTACAACAATAGCAATGCTCACAAACTTTGTGGCAGTAAAATCCATTTCCTTCGGATATGTCCCCTTAATCGTTACTTTACATTTTAATATTCCCCAGAAAACAAACTAAAATTTCCAGAATGCATCTCCAAGTTATTCGCTTGATTAAAGTTATTTCAAAATGCGGTTTCACTGAATTTAATAATTAAATAAATTTAAATGATTTGACGAAATGTTAACGACCAACAAATTTTATCTCCGCGGACTCTGGTTTCTTCACAAATTTCTACGCAGCTGTGATGTGAATTCAATCTAGTGATATTTATCTGGCTGGAAAAGAATTGTTACATAATTCATGTCCAGTTATATATCTTGTCTCATGATTTCACACTTTAAAATCTAATCTAGTCCTAACCGTTATTAACACTTGGATATCCTATGAATCTACGTACAAACCAAACAACTCGCCATATAATTACGATGTCATCTCTCGTCATACCATTTATGAATTTTGCACACCCCTCACAGACAAACCGATCATCACAACCATCGCTCTATATTTTGGACCACCCTGAATTTGGTTACTCTGTTCCTTATACTCAAAGTTCGTGATTTCAAATGTTCATTACGTCCCCAATTAAACAAATTTTACAGTATTTCACAATACTCAGATCATTACCGGCTATGAATTTCAACTAAATCCAGCATTTTAACGTTTTCCCCGGCCGAGAATACAGTACAATCTCAATTCCACGCCTGTCCCGTTATCACAGCTGAGGCCTCTCGTCCCCAAGTTCGCTTGGCAGTAACATGAAACACCTGGTTTATTCCAGTTGACTGGCTTCTCAAAATGCTCACCTTTTAAACTCTGCCCACATAATTAAACAAATACGATATTCTAACCAACAAAATGAACAGATTAAGCTTCAAAATGCCCACACTAATTACACGCGTCGCCAATTAATACCGCTATGGATTTCTATGTATTTCTTTCCATTCCCAACATTATAAAATATACCTCGGGCTATCGTGTCCCGGCTTCAATGACAGGACTCTAACCTGATTCGCACATCTCATCTCAACTCATATAAAACATTCCTCGGGCTTCCGTGTCCCGGCTTCAATGACAGGTCCAATCTGATTCACAAATCTCATATCAACAAAACTAACCTCTGTTTCCCAGCTCCACTTATCATCGACAAAGAACTGGAATAAAATCCTTACTAGAAATCTCGACGTCTAATATAGCACAATGCATTAATCATGAATAACTTCGCATAAAGGATATCGTATTTAATAACTTGATTTTTACGAAAAATGACTGACACATTCTACTAGATCTTTTAATTGTCAGTCAGACACAGATTAAAATGGGCCTAGAAAAACGTTTCTCTCCGTGACCAAATTCATCACCCTAGATTCTCACCCGACAGCGCGCTTCCACTCGATTGAAAATGAGTAACCATGGATTTCTACATTATTAACTCAAATTGCAGACAGGAAAAAAGTTACGTCGACTGAACATCTTAATTTGGCATCACAAAATATAGGCAGTACACTGACACGGATGACGATCTACATTGGACGTGATATCACTTCGAAACCCTATTCAATAACTTTTACAACATTATACGGCACTCGCAAGACTTCAAAAATTTATCCAAGTTGGAAATAAAACAAATGACTCTTTTAGTCGTACTCTCACATTTACAAAACTTAGTAGGGGTGACCACTGTGTCGTATATCCCCATTCAAATACACTTTTAGAGATCATGAGACAAGATATAAGAGGTAGTAAGATGGAAAGTCACCTACCTCATGTAGTCACACCATTGTTCGTCATAGGGCTCACCTGCGACCCTGGCATTTTATTTAGCCATTTTTACATTCATGGCTGTACAGATCATTATGTTTCTTCAGGTTTCCTGGAATAAAGCAAAAAAAAAAAAAAAGAAAATACCCTTCACTTGTTTGCTGAGCGCACACGATGGACTATAATTATTTCCGCACACGAATTACTTAATCACATTAGAATTTATTCAGTATTTTGACCGTCCTATCTGGTACAATTATTTCACTCAAGAAAACTATCTCCACATGGAGACAAGACCTAGCCACAATGGCTAAAATCTGCAGTTGAACTCAGTCTACTTTCGTTGGTTTGATTTCGTAGAGCAGCTCAACAATTTTTCGTCCGCTTTGTATCACAAATGCCGGAGAAGGAGACTTCGTCATGGCGTCCCTTCATATTTATAGCAGTTATCCCCTCTCTTCGGATATCTCCCTTTGCCGCCAAGAAAATTTCTATAAATTTTCTGTCTTAACTAAACTGTAATTTCAAGAGTTTTGAAAGTGACTACATGCTTGCTACATTTCTGGCGGTAGTGTTCATGGACATTTAAAATTCATACGGGTTCGATTTGTGAGATGATTGACCCACTTTGATAGGCACTATATTTTTTGACTTGGCTTGGGTCACGCCATGTACACGCGCTTTGAAATAGTTCGCAAAAATGACTTGAGATTCTTCCGCCGTCGACACGTGTGGCTGACGTCACGTACCCCAGAGCGTGGGACCGAAGGTAATCACCCCCTCGTCACGTGTCAAATCTATGCTATCAAGAATCCAACTTTTGGTTTAATTGTTAATTTATGCATAATGTTCTTAGGGCACAAAGGTCATGGGTTCATATTTCCCCCAAGACACGAATTCCTTTCGCACAGTGACAAGGAATTTCCTTTAAATTTCTCCAGATGTTGAAATTTCTAATTTTGACGTCTGATGAAACATGACCTTTGAACATAAATTCCTTTCTTCTCTCTTATGCAATTGCTCATCTCCTGGTGTACGGATTTTGGTTGATTTCTTCAGCTTCCTGGTAGTTCTTGGTTGCTTGGAGAGTTCGGGGTTGCGGGGTAGATCTCCAGTGAATTGTAGTTGACTTATTGGAAGTTAGGTGGTTTGTCCTTCCTACTTCTCGACGAACTTGCATTCACATCAATATGCGAAGTTTCTGGGTTCAAATCCCTGTCCTCATTACTATCGTTGTCACTGACTTTCTTCATTTTTGCAGGTGGTTTGCCATTCTTCTTCTTCATCATTCTCCTCATCTTCTTCATTTTAGCAGCTGGCTGACCCTTCTTCTTCATCATCATTCTCATCTTCATTTTAGCAGCTGGCTTACTCTTCTTCTTCATCATCGTCATCTTCTTCATTTTAGCAGCTGGCCTACCCTTCTTTGCATTTGCTTTAGCCTTTCTTGACGGAACATAATCGTCATCGCTGGCATCCTCGTCTGAATTTTCATCCCTCTCATCACTGCTGCCTTCCTTAGGCCTCTTCTTCTTATTGGCACCAAATCGTTTAGGTTTTGCTTTTTCCTCTTCAGACCCATGACATAGATCAGAATGTCTGGATTTGTAATTATTCCACCTTCTATCGGCTTCATTTCCACGATGGCGTCTGCGTCTTTGGTAAGAATTTTCCCGACATCGACCCTGGTTCCTCCTACATGAATCACGGCGTCTATTCCACTTGCCGTACAGGTAGCTAGGCTGTCCCCAGTTCTTACTATCCTGGATTGGTATGGTTTCAAATCGTCGCCCATTATTCTCTTGTATGACTGCCTGCGAAACATCCCTTTCCGGTCTACTCTCTTGGATGTGGTTTACGACATTCACTTGGTTTTCCACATGCGTAGTTACTTCTGACGCTGATTTGAGAGACTGCATGTCATCTAGCTGTTCCAGTGTAGTGTCCGGTTTAACATTCACTATTTCTAACTTCTCCTTCAATTCTTTCGCATCCGCCCATATATTTTCACTTAGTTCCTTCAAGTCTGCTTGTACCTCCTCAATACTCCTAGCCGTTTCTTCCTGAGTTGTACCTAATTTTCTTATATCCTCTTTATTCATCTGGATTAATTTCAAGTCAATGGCCTCAATACGCTGGTCTACAGTTGCCTTGACGTCTTCGGCTACCTGGTCTACTTAGTCATTTACGACGGCTATCTCTTTACACAACATTTTCTTATGTTCATTCATCGCTGTGAAGACCTTTGACTTGTCGTCTTCAAGAAGTAAGTATAAATAACCACCTAATCGATACGCATGATGTTGAACTTCTCTACCTCTGTCTTCAGATCGGCCCTAAGCTCAGCTTGATCTGACATCAACTGCTTATGTAGTTCCCTACTTTCGTTGACGTGCCTATCGAGGTCTCCTCTAATTATGTCCTGATTTTCACTAAGAACACGATGTAGCTCGCGAGTTTCTATGAACTGCTGATTTATTTCATGTCTAAAGTCAACCTGTGCTTTAGTGTTCTGCTCCACCTTCACATTTAAGTCACCAATGTCCTTCCTAATAACCCCACTAGCTTCTTTACAACTATCCTGCGTGTCCTGTACGACCTCCTTCATGCCTTTTAATTCTACATCCGCACTATCTGATTTATTGTCCACTGTCTCTAGCTTATTATCGAACCTTACACCCATAGATTTAATATTCTCACTTAAGTCTTTCCTATCGGCTTCTGTAACCTTCCTATCGGTTTCTATCATCTCCTTTAAGTCCTTGATCATTTGGAACAACTGCCCCTGGGCCAATTCTAGCTGCTGCATAGACATTCTGTATTTAACAGAAAACGATAGGTCATCAGTGAGCCCGAGAATTCAACGGCGTATAATAGGACTACAACGATAAACATCACAACATCCTCCTATCTAACACATCACACTGTTAATGCAACATTCTCTAAAATTTTATTTAATAAAATGTGAAATTCAATGTTCACTCGATCAAAGTGATCAGCCAAAACACTCAAACAAGTACTCAAAAATTTGGGAAATTACTCTAACACACTTAAATTATACTTTTCATTCAGTAGATAAATTATTCTCATAGTGGTATCTCCTAGCCTTACTCATCGGGCGTTTATCTATTTCTTCAATTTCACTCTCAACTCTGGCGCACGATTTTATCATCCATAATGTGGCATAGCCTCAACATTATTTCTCTTTTCCTCTAGTACACGATTTTTCCAAAATATCCTCATCGTTATCGTGACTTAGGTTCCCTCATCGTTATCGTGACTTATGCCCCAACGTTGGTGCGACAACTTACTGGTCGACCAACGTATAAAATCCTACAATTGGTCATCGTTTCACTGATGTCAACCAACCTAACTTGTAGTTCTTCTCTCGATGTACTTAGGCCCTCTCTTCAGTGACTGAAGCCACCACGTTGGGCAACATTTTACTGAACCCTTTGGTCTATATTGAGGGATACCTACCTTTCTTACCTATCAGCAAAGTTCATGAGATCTGTCTCTTGGGTCGTATCGGGTTCTTCGTCACTTGCTGAGGTAAAGGTAGGGTTCAGTAATTCTAATCTATCTACTGGAATGAAAGGTCTGTTTAAAAGATTCCTATTTATTCAGGAAAATTCTGAAGCAATCTGATATGTCAACGGTATCATAGAAGTCAATTGTGTCCACTGGACACCACAATCATTTTTACATAAAGGTCAGAACACTGGTGTGAGACCTTAACGTAACTGCCTGATGGGCATTCTTATTAGAAACCATTGTCTCAATTATTAATTATTTAAGAAAGGAAAGTCTGAAAATCCTTAAATTCGGCTTCCATGTGAGACCACATGAACCATCATAGTGATTCGTTATGGTCCAGCCCTCGTAACACGAACTCTGGACTCTGGGTATAATTAAGACCGTCCAATTGGTGTGTGCCACACAGTGGTTCTACGGCATGGACCCTTAATTGAATCGATGTGACCTGCGTCTATGTCATGGACCGACATCTAATCTTCTAAGTTACTTTAAAGTCATTGTGGATGATGACCGCAAGGAAATGAGGCTACAATGGCATATGGCCCTAATCCAAGTCACTGAGGTTGATGACCCCCTGACCATCCAAGTTTCTAGGCTGAAGGCTAAACACAATATAGTTACATCGGTTGATGACCAAAGTTTCCACTTTACTATCCCCAGCACATTCACTGCTCAATCAATCAAAGTTCAATAATTACAACAATAGCAATGCTCACAAACTTTGTGGCAGTAAAATCCATTTCCTTCGGATATGTCCCCTTAATCGTTACTTTACATTTTAATATTCCCCAGAAAACAAACTAAAATTTCCAGAATGCATCTCCAAGTTATTCGCTTGATTAAAGTTATTTCAAAATGCGGTTTCACTGAATTTAACAATTAAATAAATTTAAATGATTTATCGAAATGTTAAAGAACAGTAAATTTTATCTCCGCGGACTCTGGTTTCTTCACAAATTCCTACATTGCTGTGATGTAAATTCAATCTTGTGATGTTTATCTGGCTGGAAAAGAATTGTTACATAATTCATGTCCAGTTATATATCTTGTCTCCTGATCTCACACTTTTAAAATCTAACCTAGTCCTAACCGTTATTAACACTTGGATATCCTAATAATCTACGTACAAACCAAACAACTCGCCATATAATTACGATGTCATCTCTCGTCATACCATTTATGAATTTTGCACACCCCTCACAGACAAACCGATCATCACAACCATCGCTCTATATTTTGGACCACCCTGAATTTGGTTACTCTGTTCCTTATACTCAAAGTTCGTGATTTCAAATGTTCATTACGTCCCCAATTAAACAAATTTTACAGTATTTCACAATACTCAGATCATTACCGGCTATGAATTTCAACTAAATCCAGCATTTTAACGTTTTCCCCGGCCGAGAATACAGTACAATCTCAATTCCACGCCTGTCCCGTTATCACAGCTGAGGCCTCTCGTCCCCAAGTTCGCTTGGCAGTAACATGAAACACCTGGTTTATTCCAGTTGACTGGCTTCTCAAAATGCTCACCTTTTAAACTCTGCCGACATAATTAAACAAATACGATATTCTAACCAACAAAATGCACAGATTAAGCTTCAAGATGCCCACACTAATTATACGCGTCGCCAATTAATACCGCTATGGATTTCTATGAATTTCTTTCCATTCCCAACATTATAAAATATACCTCGAGCTATCGTGTCCCGGCTTCAATGACAGGACTCTAACCTGATTCGCACATCTCATCTCAACTCATATAAAACATTCCTCGGGCTTCCATGTCCCGGCTTCAATGACAGGTCCAACCTGATTCACAAATCTCATCTCAACTCATATAAAACATTCCTCGGGCTTCCATGTCCCGGCTTCAATGACAGGTCCAACCTGATTCACAAATCTCATATCAACAAAACTAACCTCTGTTTCCCAGCTCCACAATTATCATCGACAAAGAACTGGAATAAAATCCTCACTAGAAATCTCGACGTCTAATATCGCACAATGCATTAATCATGAATAACTTCGCATAAAGGATATCGTATTTAATAACTTGATTTTTACGAGAAAATGACTGAAACATTCTACTAGATCTTTTATTGTCAGTCAGACACAGTTCAAAATGGGCCTAGAAAAACGTTTCTCTCCGTGACCAAATTCATCACCCTAGATTCTCACCCGACAGCGCGCTTCCACTCGATTGAAAATGAGTAACCATGGATTATTATTATTAACGTCAAATTGCAGACAGAAAAGTTTTACGTCGAATGAACATCTTAATTTGACATCACAAAATATAGGCAGTACACTCACACGGATGACGATCTACATTGGACGTGATATCACTTCGAAACCCTATTCAATAACTTTTACAACATTATACGGCACTCGCAAGACTTCAAAAATTTATCCAAGTTGGAAATAAAACAAATGACTCTTTTAGTCTTACTCTCACATTTACAAAACTTAGTAGGGGTGACCACTGCGTCGTATATCCCCATTCAAATACACTTTTAGAGATCATGAGACAAGATATAAGAGGTAGTAAGATGGAAAGTCACCTACCTCATGTAGTCACACCATTGTTCGTCATAGGGCTCACCTGCGACCCTGGCATTTTATTTAGCCATTTTTACATTCATGGCTGTACAGATCATTATGTTTCTTCAGGTTTCCTGGAATAAAGCATAAAAAAACGAAAATACCCTTCACTTGTTTGCTGAGCGCACACGATGGACTATAATTATTTCCGCACACGAATTACTTAATCACATTAGAATTTATTCAGTACTTTGACCGTCCTATCTGGTACAATTATTTCACTCAAGAAAACTATCTCCTCATGGAGACAAGACCTAGCCACAATGGCTAAAATCTGCAGTTGAACTCAGTCTACTTTCGTTGGTTTGATTTCGCAGAGCAGCTCAACAATTTTTCGTCCGCTTTGTATCACAAATGCCGGAGAAGGAGACTTCGTCATGGCGTCCCTTCATATTTATAGCAGTTATCCCCTCTCTTCGGATATCTCCCTTTGCCGCCAAGAAAATTTCTATAAATTTTCTGTCTTAACTAAACTGTAATTTCAAGAGTTTTGAAAGTGACTACATGCTTGCTACATTTCTGGCGGTAGTGTTCATGGACATTTAAAATTTATACGGGTTCGATTTGTGAGATGATTGACCCCCTTTGATAGACACTATATTTTTTTGACTTGGCTTGGGTCACGCCATGTACACGCGCTTTGAAATAGTTCACAAAAATGACTTGAAATTCTTCCGCCGTCGACACGTGTGGCTGACGTCACGTACCCCCAGAGCGTGGGACCGAAGGTAATCACCCCTTCGTCACGTGTCAAATCCATGCTATCAAGAATCCAACTTTTAGTTTAATTGTTAATTTATGCATAATGTTCTTAGGGCACAAAGGTCATGGGTTCAATATGTATATATAATTCGATTGAAATATTTGCAGACGTGTTACAAATCTTTGAAATATTTCCAAGATCAAATTCCTAGAGAACAATATTATTATACTTTATGCAGATTGACATAGAACATAACCATAAGATGACAACATTAATGAAGTTGACGTCTTGTTGTGTTTCAATTGCTCAAGAGACCAGCCACATGATGCATTAAGAAAATGGAGGCGAGGCTACACAGAGGAAGCGACACGAGTTGACGATTCCCGACTATGAGGCCCAGTGACCCGCCAAGACGAGCCCAAATGTTCCAACCAAACGAAGGAGATGACAGGAGCCGAGCTCGCATGTCCAAATTCCCGGACATGAGATGTCAGCGTGGGATTCAGAGCAGAGATAAGTCCATAAGTCGATAATTTAAATGGAATTTTATTTTGAAGATTCCAGGAATGTTGTAAACATTGTAGTCTCGTCATTCGGAAAGTAAAAACAAACTCATGATCCCCTCATGATAACATTTCTCAGGTAGAGGGCGGTTACGAATATAAAGCAAAGTACAAATTATTATTATTATTATTATTATTATTATTATTATTATTATTATTATTATTATTATTATTATTATTATTATTATTATTATTATTATTATTATTATTATCGAATACTCCAAGGATCTTATTCCCATACCGTGTTAAGGCCCTTCCTGTTTTATTTACTGCGATTGACACATCGACATTTCGCTGGAGATTTGGATTTTCTGTGGAGATGAAATTCCACGCGAGCGGCGTAAACACTGTATACAGAAACACCGGTCAGCTGCGCTGTGTTTTTCACCACGTCTTCCACAGTCCACAGCGGATTCTCATCTCGTAGGCTACAGTAAACCTTTAAAACAATTTGTTTTTTAGGTTTCCCACTTAATTTTTCTCCACTTTTGTTAACTTTAAAGTATTTCACAGGGGACTTAAGTGTCACAGCATCACACATGTCTTGCTCAAGGCTGGCAGCCATTATAAATACGTTATATATTGGCGTTCTGTGATAAATACTGAACATGCTGTTGCAGCCAGTATTACCAATAGTTTTCTTGGATCCATCTTCAACGTCGCACATATTATGCGAACTTATCAGCAATGGAATGAACTCGAACAAGGCTTACTAAGTACACAGTGCGATAAGATCAATATCATATTAAATAATTATTATTTTTCTACATACACCACTGAGAACAATAATTATTCATAGCCATCTACGTATGAAATATAAGAGTTGGTAACGAACCCGAATAACATACAACCTGTGATATATTTTCCATATTTATACACGGCAAAAATTTTTAATTCGTCAAGTCAGTTCACCAAAATATCTAACCAAACTGAACGAAGCTCGTGGCTTCAGGAACAAGTTACTTACCTAGGGAACTATTTGGCGCTGCGGAAGCCTTTTCACCGACCAGAAGTCTGACTAACAACAAAGGGACCGCTAAGGTCTTGAGTTGACTCTCAGTATAGTTACCTATCCTATCCTAATTTTTCATTTAGAGCAGAGCTAAAAATGTTGCTGCAGAATTATCAATCCCTGCTTTGAATTAAGTAAATATCTACTGTTTTGTAATCTTGTTCTGCTTGACTCCTGCTCCTCCTCATTAGTGCCATTTAGCCATTACAGTACCTCCCTAGTCACATAACAGCCCAAGCCTATGAGCTGGTGTAGAGAAGTGCAGCGGTTAGGGTAATGCACACAGCCAAGGATCGTCATCAAAGTAGCCATGCAGCCTACAACCTGGTGAAGGGAAGTGTAAATGGTTAGGTTAAACGCATGGTCAGCGTGAGGTTAGCCTGCACTCTTAGCTATGATAGGTTATGCCTGCGCACACAGCCAAGGCACCTCACCAAAATAGCCCTGAAACCTAAGAGCTTGTTTACCTGGTGTGAAAATTTGAAAGCACGGAAAAACATCTTCAGAGCTCTCGAAAGTAGGGTTCGAACTCATCATCTCTCAAATGCAAGCTCACAGCTGTGCGCCCCTAACTGCATGGCCAACTCGCTTGGTATATAATACTCCAAACTGTTGTCAAAATGCATGTAAACACATCAACAAAACATTAATGTCATCACAATCAGCTTGATGCTGCTCCTGACAGGTTAAACAAGACAGGGAAAATTTGTGCATTATTGCTACAAAGAGCTGTACACCTGGCTATGCGGGACTGAAACCACACGCAAGGCCGCGTCATTTTTCGGCATCCGCACCACTCTCTCTCCACCAATCCCTTTACAAACAGCAGTGGTGTTGAGTGTGGTTTCCAGCCAGCACACACGAACTCAGTGGGATACGCAATTCCCAACCTGGTTATGGAAAAAAGCGAGCTTATTGTGACCTCACTTTGTAGTTTGTTAGAACGAACTTTTTTTCATGATATTAACTGCGTGAAATAAATAAAAGTGTAAAGTTTACTGTCTTAAATATTTAATTAATTTCACGTTAAACGATGCACCTTCTACTTTATTTGAATGCGCGCGCCACACACATCACGCTTTAAGCCCGTACGTGCCTGGTGTATACCTGAAAACTATTTTCCATGCTTTATAAGCTGGGTTATGTATTTAGGCTTAATCATTTTGTACAGAGCTCAGGTATCATAGGCTACGTCATTTTAATTCCTTGTTGATTAATTTATTTTTCGTTTTTTAACAATTTATAGCTGACTCAATTATTTGGCATTAAATATCAAATGAATAGCCTTCGTTAACATACATCAATGTTTACAAACATAGGTACTCCACATATAAATTAGTCGAACGCACTCCAATAACAAAAATATACTCACATCTTTTGAACACGATTGTGATTATCAGGAACTCAGTGTAAGGTGCATGTTGTCCTAGAGTGTATAGCATTCTTAACATCTAAAAATAATCGGGATATCGAAGAAGGATCTGAAAAGATTTGTCAAAGAAATAAACGTCTAAATTGAAATAAGGGCGATATAATAAAAAGTGGACTCGGGTTGTGTTAACGTGTTACTGGACCAGTTAGGTCTAATTTTAGGCCTAGATCGCGGACAGTAAAATATATACTTAGGAACTCTTTTGAGGAACTGAAAGAAGTAATGGACGAAAACATATAAATGCAAAATAGTGTTCCTAGGCTGACTAAACAAGAGAAGAAGGTAGGCAGGGTGATGATTTTCGGATGGTCACGAAGGTGGAGTGGCAGGGAATGTCTTGGGGCGAAATTCTGACATGGCTGCAACATCAACAGCGAAACCCATTGCATCATTTTCTGTGGTTGCTAGCAGGACTAATAATTGATCTACACAGTTATCTTCGAGGATTTTGTGGTGATCATCGGCGGCTCCAACGATGTATTAAGAAATGTAGGCAAAATATGATCAGCTATCTTAAAATAACTATATCTTCGCTCAACATCGCCAACGTCATAGCTGTGAACCTAGCCCATAGGTGTGATCTAATGAAGAAATCGTTTGTAAATGTAGAAGTAAACAAGATGAATGTAGGGGCTGTGAAGCTATGTAAGCATTTTCGCAATGTTCACTTTTTAGATGTACGTAAGTAATTATGCATATTAGACTTGGACAACCTTTGAATAAGGTCTTAAGTTGTGAAATAACTAAAATTATTGAAAAGATGTTAGATCAAGAGTAGATGCAATTCCAGTACAGTGGTCACTTGGGTATCAGAACCAGGGAAGCGGTTAGAAGAAGCTGAATCTGAAATTCTGATTCAGCAAGTATATTCAGAAACCATTAAGTGTAAGTTACTGTAAATAAAGAGAATCGGGAAGTACAGTCTGGCTCTACAGGTCCCAAGGTAAGCAAACAAACAGTTAGATGGGGTAGTTCAGATCAGTCTAGTGAACTAGATATGCCTAGGACAACAATCACTGATCCTAAGTCTACCTCAAAATTAGTAGTTGATATTTTGGTTTGGAATTGTCAGAGTATGTGAACTGCTGGACATATTAACTACGTAATCTGTAAAGTTATTGTGAACTTCTGAGCAATGGTGGTTGATGATTAGACAGATTGTATTAATTTAGATGTTTATGTAGAAAAGTTCACAACAATGGGGTTAATTGTGTGTGGAAGTGTTTACATGGAGACTTTAAAATTTAAAGTAATGGGTATATATTGTACCCTGATGAGATAGGCTCTATCTTTCATGATTTGATTTTGATACGAGAAATACAGATATAAAGGAATATTAAATGAATACAGTGTCAGTTTTGTGTGGACGGGATAATTTCGACATAAGCTAGACATATCGCGACTGTCAGTCGCCACAGTAAGCTTGTCATTAGGGGGAAAATGTTTCTTGGCCAGAAGATAAGAGGATTAAAGCTAGAGCTCACAACAACGAAGTAATAACTTCGAGGAAGTGAAAGAGTATATATTTCGGACCAAGGGCGAGCAGATGTATCACCAATACCGAGAATGTGACGTGCCAGTTTTTTCCACGCCCGAGGCATTTGGTGTTGTCAACGTTACAAGGAAGAGATTTCAAACTAACCGAAGCGGTGTTGACCAATGAGAAAATTTATCATAAGCCCGCAGATAAACCAACATAAGAAAAACTCAGAG
Source organism: Anabrus simplex (assembly GCF_040414725.1). Lineage (NCBI taxonomy): Eukaryota > Metazoa > Arthropoda > Insecta > Orthoptera > Tettigoniidae > Anabrus > Anabrus simplex. The sequence continues at coordinate 1,201,131,687 of NC_090266.1, read as the reverse complement.
TGAACTCCAGTTAGCTTCTCCGATAACAATAATTAAATTATTCCAACCACATAATTGAATAGAGGGGATTTTTGTGATATCATTCCCATGTTGATTAATTGTAATTGTAATAAATTAAAGTAATGAATTCGTGGAAATGACCCACGCTATCTCGCCATTGGTCGAGATGAGCACGCCATCAGGGACGCCGAGTTAGCGCGCGAAAGGTGGAGGACAGAAATTAAGTGATATTTCCAAGATCACCGAACGATAGGAGTTCAGAATACGACACATGAATGTGTATCGCCAGTGTATTAAGTAGGATAAAGCAAGAGATCCAAATCCACCTGCATATGTCGATTTAGGATAACAAACCCCCCTCTCCAGGAGCTGACCGCGGATGACCCCGGCGGGAAATCATATCGTCCATAAAAGTCCAGTAGCGGACCTCACATCACTCAGTTCTTACCAGTCACCAGTCGTTATCGGTCACCAGTCGTGTCAGTCGTAGGAAGTAGTTGAGACTCTGACACGTTGACTCTGTAAGTCAGTACCTCGGGACGCATTCGAAGTCAGTTAAAGCTGAAAGTACGTGAGTTATTAGGAGAATGAATACGAACAGTGAAATTATCCATAGTACCGAGTGTAAAAAAAATCAGTACAACTGTATGTTGAATTTAATAAATGTCAGGTGATTGAATAATAAATAATTAACGGAACGCCGATAGTACCTTTGGAAGGCAGTGTGCGGAGCCTGAAGTAAACACCTCAAGATAGACGGTGAATAACTATCCGAGCAGGGAATTATAGGAGCTAGGCGATTATCAAGACGGCTTAGAAATAAACCAGGAAGTGCCGGTTGAAGACGCGATACGCGCCGGTTAAAATGAACGACATTTCGTCGTAATGTGTCACGACGTGTGTTTCGGGCGTATATGAAGAGTATATTGTGCGAGTGTCAGGGGTCTAGGAGCACCTATAAGTGTTTTTTTGTTATTAGTATTCTTGTGTAAAATAGTGTAATAAGGTATTAATCATGGGTAGTCATCCAGAAGTGTTTTATTGTGTTAAATTTGTATTGTGCGACATGATGGACGAGTAGATCACCATGGGGCCGTAAGGCCTATATCTCATCCGCTACGAGACAATGGAATTCTACATAGGAATGAGTACACAATTTTGATATTTGGGGGATGTTATCGCGACTAAACGGGGTTCAGTGTAAATTAATTATGGTTACTTAACATGGTCCGCCTCCCGAGTCCATGATTTTATTTTTTCGTTAGACGGACAAATTTATATGAACGTAATAATGGGTTCGATTAATTAATTTGAGTATATGTTTGTTGTATATAATGTAAATATGGGATATATTTCTTTCAATTAATGCATGCTGTTCGTAATACTTTGACTTAAGTTCATTTCAAGTGTTAAATTCTTTTTTTGTGCTAACCCATTTATTTGATTTCTTTCACTGCGGTGATCATTTGTATCTTAATTTACGAATAATTTCTATTAGACAGCCAGATTATGAAAGAGCCAGAGTATGTAAGATTTGTGTTGCGTACGGAAGGTCATTAAAATAATAATAATAATATTTGTGCGTTTGCGAGTTAAAGTATAATAATAACAATGACAGTGCTTCGCGAGTTAGCCAGTGCAAATATAATAATCTATGTGGAGATGACATGTAGCGTTAAAAACTTTCATTCGCGTAATCAGTTTGATTTTACGTAAAATTTTGATTTTACGTTTTTGGACTTTATTTTAACCATTAAAATTTTGTTTAAAAGCGATAAAGGCACGTGAATTAGAATGGTCACGATATGTTAAAAGCCCAGAATGATTTGAGCCCATATTTAGAGTTGGAAGTCATGAGGGACGAATATCCGGCGTGAAATAAATTGAGCCGTATTGTTTGTAATGATGAAATAGATGAATCTCAAGGCCTAAGATGATACAAAAATACAGATGCCGGTGTTATTAGTGGTAGAATCCACGCACCGAGGATTAATTTATGAATTAAATGTTTGAAGAGTTCCGATGAAAGGAAATGGACTTCAAATTGGAAGGAATAGTTTAGCAATCGCCGGCATTGGAGGTATTTGCCCAGCCGCGATGTGCCATAGGTTGTGAGATGTGTCTTGGGAGGACAGGTGTCCCCATATAAAATTAACGGCAGTACGAAATTGAAGGTACGGTCCCGAATACCGTGTTGTCCCGACCAATATAAAGCAGATCTTAGTGGTTCATAACGGGATTTAACATATGTGACTAAATTCTAAAGAGTGGAAATTAAAATATCATCTTTCCATTTTTAATAATAATAATAAAAATAATCATACTCCAAGTGAATCTTGTCTTAAATCAAGTGCTTAGTGCCAAGATAAATCGGAATCGTAAAAGGGGTTATGCGTTAAACATAGTAAGAGTGAACTACCGTGTAACAGGCGAAATTAATTTTTTTAAATTAATAATAATAATAAATAAAAACTAAGATACTTTTTTTTTAAGAATTTACTTTTTTTATATTTTGGACATAATAACGATGTTGGGAGATGAAATGAAAAATTTTAGATTTTTAACTAATAATAATAATAAATAAAATATTTGAAGAAGGAGAAGAAGAACAACCAATGAAGCTACTTTTTTTTATGAAAATAATAAGAGCGAGAAGATGAAGTATTATAGCAAGGATGATTACGGGTTACGATAATCACGATTTCCACTATTAATAATAATAATAATAATAATAATAATAATAATAATAATAATAATAATAATAATAATAATAATAATAATAATAATAATAATAATAATAATAATAATAATAATAATAATAATAATAATGAAAAGTTGAAGGAGCAGAAGATAAAGAACTTGCAATAATAATTTGAGAATAATAGTTATGATGAAAGGAAATTAAGATATTTAATGGGCGATGATTCATTGTTACGAATATCATAATAATAATAATAATAATAATAATAATAATAATAATAATAATAATAATAATAAAAATATTTATGAGGAAGCTGATCATTATATTGTGCGGATAAATTAGGAGGAAGAACGACCCTTCGTTTGAAACGTCGGCAAGAGTTGGCATATAATCATCCCGGATGACAAATGATAATAATCAAATATAGGATTATAATTGAAATTAATGATAATAATAAAATTAATTGATGGTAGTCAAAGAATATGCTAATGATCAGATAAAGAATGGTAATGATATTATTTAATAATCATAGGAGGGTATGCTAGGGACAGTCATCCTGTGTCGAACTGCTCTGAACCAGGTGTTGGGTTTTCACGGGGAGATTGTTAGCAGTAGATACGTAAATAACCCACGGACGGCACATGTTTTCATGGTCAGAGCATAGTAATGAACCTTTCCGTACGTCTTGTCGTATTGACAAGTGTAAATATTAAAGTAGCTTTTGAGTTAATGAACTCTACCTGGTGTGTTTGTGAATCTGGAAATAATAGGCTAGAGTTTGTCCGTATTATAAATTCCCGTTTTTTCGAGGCGATAACATTTTCTACGGTGGGTGTCCGGCTCACCAGAATGTACATACCGGAAGTGTCTCATGTCCAAACGGAACGAGGAGACGACAGTAAAAAGTTACTGTCGTGCCTTCGTCTCCGAAAGAAGATCTCCAGCGGTGAAACGTCCAATCATACGGATGTGAATTCGATCCCCAGTAACCAATTGGGGCGAATTCACCAGATGTTTTACACTACCAGAGTAGTGAGGTAAAATCCAAGTATTATGTCATTTATTTTTCAGGATTAAAGTGTCCCAATGTAAAATTGTCATCATGTGTAGTATGCAAAATAAGTGAATAAATTGCTCCTCATTGCAATTTCAATAGGAAACAGTTTCCATATCTTTTCATTGTAGTTAGTCCAGTATGCCCATGGAATTTAAGTTGTCACTTCCCAGTCCTATTGTGGAGTCAAAAATTTGTATCCATGAATGAGTCGTCCCCCGTAACCTTAAATTTGCATGCCCCGTTCATCCCTGTGTTCATTTGATGCGCCGATATATATATATTTTTGATTTTCTTTATATACATTTTTTATCGTTTTCGAACTGATCACCCCTGAGATAAATGCTAGTCTGGGACTCAGGAGGTGAGCGGGTGCAATATTTTTATGTCGTTTTTGTTGTGCTCACCTATTATCTAAATCTGGTTTTGTTTCAATATATCATTATCCGAAGGGGGACGTAGACGTATTCCTTGAACGGATGGAAAAGACGTTATTAAAGTTTGTTACATGTGATAGGTTTCGAGTGTGCATCTGAGGATACATCCACACACATGTCATAAAATATGAGAGAAAAATTCATTATCTTCTTAATTTGCTGTTCCTTTCCTTTCGATGTTATTGTGCTAACTACAGTCCTACAATGCGTAATAACTCCTGATAATATCTTGATAAATAGTGATAGAGTCTCTTTAAAGCCGGTACACTCGACACAGCCATGACTGGCCAAGGCTCAGATCATAAGGACTTTTGGTTAAAGCTAGGAAACGCCTGCCAAAGAATCACTTTTCAAGCGGCTCTTCCAGAAGGTACTTTTATAACAAGGTAAAATTATGTAGACAAGAGGAAAACTGATCGGTGGGATTCAAAATAATATCAAAGGTAGAACGTACCATTCTTCTTTCAACTCATTTTAGTATTGTTTGAACTGTTCTTTCCTCTCATTAAAAGATCCTACAGTAGGCCTATCTGTAGTCAAAATTATGGCCTGAATTTCACTTGATAAATGTGATATACAGTAGAGTTGGAGAATATCAGAAGATAAGTCCTGTTGTATAATGTCAAGGAATAGGAGTAAGGAATATGTAGATTTATACAAGAATATAAGGAAATAATATAAACAAGCTGTAATTAGCAAGGTTGGAAGCCAATGAGAAATTTATAGGTGGAGCAGTCAATAAATGCAAGCCCATGTATTATCAAAATTAAATTTCAGTTGAAGAACTGTATCTATTTGTAAAGTGAAAAGAGTGCTGAAGAAACGTTTAGCACAACATTTATAGCATATCAAATCATTTTCTGAAATCAACAATAGATCATGTTGTAAAACCTCTCACTAACTGCATTAATGACAGTGTGGAAACAGAGGGGTTCCCGGAAACTCAAATGAATTCAAGACTAGTCTCAGCATTTAAAAAAGGAGGAACATACTGAGCGGAGCAATAACCGGAAAGTTTTAGTAATCCCAGCGTTTGAAAAATTATAGAATGTATATTGTGGTAGAGCAATATGAAGACTTTTTCAAACTAGTAATCTCCTATGTAATGACAAATTTGGAGTTTATTTGGACACTAATCTTCTCTTTATTCTTCCTTTTCTACCGCTTTTCCCACGCCAATGGGGTCGGGGGTGTGAACTTTGTTGCACATGTAGATTTGGCCCTTTTTTACGGCTGGATGCCCTTCCTGACGGTAACCCTAGATGGAGGGATGTAATCACTATTGCGTGTTTCTGTGGTGGTTGGTAGTATACTGTGTTGTGTGAATATGAAGCGGGAGTGTTGGGAAAAACACAAATACTCAGTCCCCGAGCTAGAATATTTCATCACAGGCGATTAAAAACCCCGACCCGGCCGGTAATCGAACCCTGGACCCTCTGAACCGAAGGCCTCAACGCTGACCATTCATCCAATGAGTCGGACTTATTTGGACACTAATCTAACTTGCAATTTAGATATTGATTTTACCACAAGGAAATTGTTAAAGGTAGTATTTATTAAGCCGGCCCCGTGGTGTAGGGGTATCGTGCCTTTCTCTTATCCGGAGGCCCCGTGTTCGATTGTTCGATTCTCAGCCAGGTCAGGGATTTTTACCTGGACCTGAGGGCTCGTTCGAGGTCCACTCAGCCTACGTGAATAGAATTGAGGAGCTATCTGACGGTGAGATAGGGGGCCCGGTCTAGATAGCCAAGAATAACGGCCGAGAGGATTCGTTGTGCTGACCATACGACACCTCGCAATCTGCAGGTCTTCGGACTGGGCAGCGGTCGCTTGGTAGGCCAAGGCCATTCGAGGGCTGTACTGCCACGGGGTTAAGTTTTGTTTAGTATTTATTAATAGCCCTTGCTGATGAAGTTCAAAAATAGGTCCTGTTAAATGAATACTTCGTAATTTTTCAAACATTGGAATTTTGCTGTGGGGAAATTGTAGTATAATCCCAGAGGTCTTTGTGATCCAAAAGAAAGCTCTACGTCTCATATCAAAGTCTCCACCAGGTATATCCTGTAAACACTAATTTTGATAGTTCTATTATGGCCATAGTTAATCTGTATATTTTATTGCATTGCGTCATCTATAATAAAAACACAAGGTGTAGAATCTAGGTGGATATACCCTATTGTAGGTTACAGAAACGAAAGGCTCGCCATTTAATATGTCCATTGAAAGTTTTCAACAGAATTCCGACTAGGGTAAGGGCCGATGACCTCGATGTTAGGCCCCTTTAAACAACAAGCATCATCATCATCGACTAGGGTAACATGTTCTTTCTAATAATATAATTGAAATTACACTGAGGGATTGGCTGTTCCAACATCCTTTTTATTTAACAAAAGAGTTCTTTAAATAGACGTGATTGATATTTAATTGTAGGGTACTTTAAATATTATGTACCAAAATTGTAATATGCATTTGTATTCGTCATATTCGTGCTGTACGTGACGACGTCTATTTCAGAAGCTATGATAAGTGACAGAACAAATATTCATATAGATATTGTTCAATACCCCCATCTTACATGTCATTACATGGAGTTACGTACTAATATAAATTTATTAAACACAGCGTCAGTTTATATAGTGCGCGAGTCTATTATTATAAAGAAAACTGAGTCTTTGTGGTACACATCAAAGTGTCGAAGTGAACGGTTGGGGCAACTCATAGATGGACTGGCTCTTTAGTTGTCACGTCCCACTGGCGCCAGGGAAAATAACCTTTGTTTCTGATGTTCGGGCAATTGCCAGAGTGTGTGAGACAATTCCACCCTCGTGGTAAGGATATGTGATGTCTGCTCCGGTCGAATCATGTACGTGATTGGTTGTTGGCATCCATTATTCTGGAAAGGGACACGTGTAAACTGGGAGGCGGAAGTCGTTCAAGCCCTCGCTCCAAAGGGGAGACCCGCCTGATAGGTATAATGCAACGCAACCAAGGAAACAAAGCCGCTACACTCGAAATGTGACGTCATCAATGTGCGGCCTACGGGAATACTGAGAAGTACGACGTCGTTTAGCATTCAGTACACGGTCGAGCTCGCGCTGACGTTGAGAACAAATACTCATTTTCAGAATTATATTTTAAAATGCTATATACATTACATTTTCTCAAAAATATTATGAGTCATATCATACAATACACCACCGTTCGAATCAACAACGACTATTTTATCATTATTTGAGGGTTAACCAGTGGTCTTTTATAACTATCATTGGTGTAATTATAGCGGAATTATAGCCTCTGTAGCGTAACGGTTAGTGTGATTGCTGCCGTCCTCTGGGGCCCGGGTTCGATTCCCGGTACTGCCAGAAATTTAAGAATGGCAGGAGGGCTGGTATGAGGTCGAAATGGTACATGCAGCTCACCTCCAATTGGGCTGTAGCTGAAAAGAACTGCAGCACCTCGGGATGAGGACACGAGTTGTCCGCCTCTGTAGCGTAACGGTTAGTGTGATTAGCTGCCGTCCTCTGGGGCCCGGGTTCGATTCCCGGTGCTGCCAGAAATTTAAGAATGGCAAGAGGGCTGGTATGAGGTCGAAATGGTACATGCAGCTCACCTCCAATGGGGGTGTGCCTGAAAAGGGCTGCAGCAACTCGGGATGAGGACACGAGTTTACTTTACTTTAGTGGAATTATAGAAATGCTCACGCAGGAAGAAATAAAATAAGGGAGTGAGGACGAGGAAATAACTATTCTGATAAACAGATTTGGTTCTAAAAAAACTACACACTATTTTAGGAAAACATAAATTTCTTGTAATTGTTGACACTTGTCCTGCCGCACAGCCATTTAAACGCCCCTTTCTCTTGGTTCCTTACAGATCATTATACTGTACAGTAATTTATGCATTTTTCATCGGATAATTTTGAATCTTGCACTTGAAATGCCCGCTGTATTAATGGCTCTGCATTGTGCTTCTATCTAGCGTTGAATATCGACACTATTACTACGTAAACTATACAAATACTTCAAATGTTTGAAAATAAATAAATACTGCCGAGTGTGTGTCATGACCTCTGCTGAGCTTGGTTCAGGGTCTCCAGAATTTAATGTGTGGTATATGAATCATAAGAAGAGTGGGAAATGTCAGCAAAATTATGAGGGTAGTTCTGTAGCAATGGAAATGTTTGCTGCTGGAATTTTATGGCATCGTTCCATTACAGATTGTCAGATGCGCTAGACAAATATCCTCTCTGATGGTGACTCTAAAACTTTCAGCCATTTGGTCAGCAAAAATGTGTATGGCACCAACAAAGTACTGAAGAAGGAGGAATGCGTGAACCACATTTCTAAAAGAATGGGATCAGGTTTGCGTCAGATGGTACAGACTTGGAAAATAAAGGGTGTGCAGTTAGGTGGTCGTTCAGGTGGGCTTACTAATGCTACTATTACCAAGCTTACCAGCTATTATAGGGATGCTATTGTACAAAACACACCTAATGTTGCCAATATGAAAAATGCTATCTATGCCACTCTCTGCCACTACATGTCAACTAACAGTGAACCCCAACATAAGAAATGCCCCCAAGGCTTAGATTCTTGGTGCTTCTACAACAAAAGCATAGCGGAATGTAAGGTGGCTCCGAGTCATGACAAAATGGCTGTCAAGTTTTCTAAGCCATTAGTGTGTAAAATTATGCCTGCATATCAGAGCCTGGCCTCTGATGAAGTACTATCCCGATGTGTCCGTGGCGCCACGCAGTATCAGAATGAATGTCTGCATTCTAGCATCTGGAGAAAGTGTCCAAAAGAAACTTTTGTATCAAGAAAGAGACTTGAAATTTGTGTATGTAATGCTGTGGCAGAGTTCAATATGGGATGCAGTGCAACAATAGACCTGAAGATGGACATCAAAAGAAATTGTTCACAGCAAGTTGTAAATTTTGTCTTTCCAGAGTAGATGGGTACAAGGACTTCACCGTAGACACCACCATATTTCAACAAATTATCTTTCTCTAAAGCATGCAGATTTTTCAAGGATTCCAGAGTAGCCATTCCTTCTGGAACATTGTCACGAAACTGTTGAAATGTCATTACTTGCCCTTCTGATTAAACCCATTATATCTTACACATTTTAAAATACGCACACTATCAAAATACGGAGGCCTCTCTGTCACACTTTGTTTGGGAGGGTCATATTTAATTTTCAGTATTCTTGAAAGGTCTCGAATCTTCCCCGAGGGTTTATAAAGTGCTGATTTTCACATCTCTTGGCCATTTGATCTACGTCTATCTAAGTGTGTGGATGTGAAGCAGGAGGCGGGTGGCACCTCTTTCATCAGGCAACAGGTCTTCAGTAAGGTAATGGCCATGTAACATCATCTTTCTTGCTAGCTCAGCAGTTTAACCCGCGGGAAATGTCCGAAACTTTAATACGGTATGTAACCTATCTTTCTAAACATGTAATTTCTGCCGGCTTAGGTAAAAAGTTTCATAGATATTAATTATTTTCTAATATTTATATGCAAATTATTGAAATGTTCTAAATGTCAAGCATAACAAACCGAGCCAGATTCTGCAATTTTTTTATAATTATCTACTGCCTTATTATTATACAAATGAAACTGTGCATCGTTTTTGATATTGTATTATTCACTATCAAGATATAACTGGGACTGAGTTTTAGGCATATTTTGTCAAATAATTCGATTTTTCGATTTACGCATATTATTGAACCCCTGACCATTGGGGATCAAGTAGTGGTATGATTTTCCATGTTCCGCCATTTTTAAAGACACAGCAAGAGCTATATTGATCAAATTTGGTACAGATATTTATACTATCACATACTTTGAGCACATAAAATATTAAGATGCTAACATCATATTTACAGGAATTAGAAATTTCAGTCCCAGTGTCCCTTAACGATATCCCACCACATAAAAATCAACTCAATAAAATTTGCAGTTCCTTCCGAATTTTCAGTTCAGGAGGATCACTAAAGATGGAGATAGCATTTTTATTTATTGAATCATTATCGGCAATAACACCAAATACCTTAAGTTCTATCCCCTCTAGCCTCAAAATCACCGCCTTACAAAATGAATGCAAATCCCCTGCCCTAAAGATTCTTACTGGCAGAATATGGGCTACATCTAAATACTTGGAATCTAAGCTACGGACCATGAAAACATAAGCACTAACAGCACACTGAGAAGTACCTTCCTCATGACCCCCAATATTTCCACCCTTATAATCCAATTGTGGTTTCAGGTGAATTTCATCCATTAAAAGTACAACATCTTTGTCTTTATCATGTAAGAAATCAAGTTTCCTAGCAAGATAACCCAGAAAGTTAGACGACCTCTCTTCATTAACTAGAGACGGAGAAAAGTTGCTAGTAACTCTACTCACGATCAGTGTGTTCTCACACGGAAGAGTCATAAGAGATTTACAACTTAAGTAGCGATAACAGTGAGGTGATATTGAACGCACAAGAGAAAAATACACAAGAGATTTCCTTGAGTATCTTAAATTAGATTTCGGAAACTTGAGCAAATGCAATTGTTCCATCAAAAACTCAATACCATCTGCTTTATCAACATGCAAGGAAGTAAACTCCTCAACATGTCCTGTATGGTGTTCATTTTATCACTCGCTGAATTGAAAAGTCATTAAATTGAATGATTAATTCTTCAAGTACGGTATAGAATGTAATTGGTTGGTGTTACTTACAATTACTGGAAGTTTAGTACTGCCTACCTTATTCGTCGGTGCACCTTCATTAAACACTGATAAAAGAATTCCTCATTGATAACAACGTAGCACACAATCTTAGGAAATGTAACATAACGAATCCGCATAAAACATACGTGTGAATTTCTTTTTACTATCACCCACTTGAAGTTCGTCGAGGTTATGAAATTAAAACCTTTTCAAGTGTTCTTCTTGAACAATAAGGCTTTCCTCGATGCTGGTCTTCAGAAAAACATTTTCGATTCGTTATCTGCGGTTCTCAGGACCTTGTCTTGATGTTGAAGATCTGTATATAAATGTAATAATAATAATAATAATAATAATAATAATAATAATAATAATAATAATAATAATAATAATAATAATAATAATATTGTATGTACAACATTTAGGGCTATGATAGAATAAATTCTGCCATTCTTATAGGTATTCAACTATATTCACATATAGACTACTGCAGATTATGTACCCCACCTTTCCTGAGACGACTTTTGTCTAGGGGTGTTGTTAATATCCTTCCATTCTTAGGGTCATACATTGAAGTACTTCTCCATATCAGTGGAATGGAAATGTAATTCACAGACATGAAAAGCAGGAATAATGTCAATATTATGCACACAATATTTGAAAAATATCTTATGTAAAAAGTCAAGTAACTTAAGATAAAAGTAACATAACTTCAAGTCGGTGAGGTTAGGAGCTGTAGTTAGCTCTATACCTCATCATTTGGTTATTTCATGTATTCAATTTACTCTGTATATTAACAACACGGAGTAAAACATTCAAATAACACTCTGAAAAATTTAACTAGAAAAACTTTAACTCATCACAGTTTGTCTGGAAGCCACAAATCTTGCCCAGACTACACTATAAGTCTGTGACAGTTGAGATCCGACAACGTCGCTTGGAGTCAAGCCAGTGACATCTGCGTTCGTTGTATCTAAACAAGTCTAACGCGGTGTAATAATTTTATTTTGTGTTGTGCGTGAATTAACTTGATGGCAATGTTTTAAATTCAGAGTGTATTGAAGATAGTTAATGTGTTATACTTTAAAAAATTAACCTACAAAGTGTTTGGTATCCTGGAACGACATTACCTAATTTACGGCAAAGGTGAGCTTTCTCATGTTGCAGTATGTATGAGAGTGACAATCCACATAGTTTTTAAAGCCATTCTGCGTTTGTAGTTTTCAAATTGCAGCAGTTTAAAAGTGCAGCATGATTGTGATATTTTATTTCACGTTGCACAAGTATGACAGCCACAACTAAAGTTAGGCTTCATTTCAGATGACAAGGCATTGCTATGTTCCTTCGTGCTCCAGCAACTATAATTCTATATATTTCAGTGTTCAGATTTCCTAAGGATGATGCAATGAAAGCTTCGTGGTTGAAATGTATCCGCAGAGACAACTGAAACCCTACTTCATCTAGTGTAGTCTGTGCGAAACAATTTGCTCCTGAAGATTTGGAAATATTTGAGACTGACATTGATCACAATGGTGAAAGGAAAAAAAGGAAGAATGACAGATCTCCATTAACGTCTGGTGCTCTCCTTAGGATTTCCGCAAACCTTCCCTATTATTTAACAAAACCCAGTCCATCCACAATAAAAATTCCAGATGACAGGAGTAAAGAAATTCAGAAAAAGGAGGAGGAAGAATTTAAAAAACTTGTTGAGCAAGACAAAATTGTACATTTTGTGGCCTTAAAAGATTGTAAAACCCTCCTTGCTGACTGTTTAGGAAATAGGTGGTTGACAGAAAGTAGTGAAAAATTAATTTGTATTTTACACTCTGCCAATCAATGAGGTACCACAAGTTGAGGTAGCAGTAAACGTGTCAGTGTTATTGGAGCTATCCGTGGATGTGAAAGGGAAAAATGTAGGTAAGGATAATCCCTTATTAAAGCGAAAGTTACAGAAGTGGTTGCAACTCAGTGACATTCCGAACAATTATTGTGTATGCCATGCAAATAAGGAGCTGGAACCTCGGATGCATTACAAGAAAATGGTTAACCATATCAAAGGCCAGCTGTCAGATCTTGAGAATTTCAGTGAATCTCACTCAGATGAAGAACTTCCAGACTCCGAGCAAGCAGTTTTTTTAAGCCAACAGTTTCAACTCCTATGTGTGTCCAAGAAGTTATATTCCTGCCTTCTTTTTCGGTTTTAATTTCTAATTTACTACATACCTTCTTCTTGTTATTCTGCTATTCGCAATCAAAACATTATGTTCCTTCCTCATTCTAGACATCTCAAACCCATAGCAAATGCATTATATGTGTCACCTGATCAAGATCATGACAGTGTTCTTAAGAGTGTAGCACGTGGTTTTTTTGTAATGCAGCGATATGTAAATCTCTTTCTGGATGAAAAGAATGTGAACTCATATTGCCAATTTAAGTCAGGTGTTGTGCATAGCCGTGATCAGAATCAAACAGGAAAATTAGCTAGAACCTTTCAGGCCTTTATGATAAGTTCTGTTTTCGGGAGTGTTTCTGCTGTAGTTGCACTGGTGCCAGTAAAAAAGAACAGGTGATGACTTAGATATCTTGCCAGAAAAAGCTATAAGAACTGTCCAAAATTGCGGTTTTACCGTGTTTAGCATTATTTCAGATAATAATCGGATAATTCGCAACATGTTTTCTCTTCTAGGTGGAAGTTTATATTATAATATGCCCAACCCAAGTTGTGATTCTTTTATTAAATTTTTATTTGATACTGCTCATCTCCTTAAATCTGTCAGTAATACTCGGTTCAATCCATGTGATGAAGATAAAACCTTCATTTATCCCAAATTTGATTCTGTCGTTGGTCATGGTTCTTCAGTTTTCGAAGCCCAGTTTTCAGTGTTGAAAGAATTGTGGAAGTTAGAGTCCAACAATTCATTGAAGCGGCCTCTAGACTTAATTACAAGTCAGTCCTTCCATCAGTCATAGGCAAAATGTGGCTCGTGCTTGTAATATTTTTTGTAACACGACAATTACAGCAATGTCTACAAGGGGCTATTCTGAAGTAGACCATTTTCTCAAGTTAATTAATAGATGGTGGACAGTTATGAACATTAAGAGCAAGTCAATTAGAAGCAAAAAGAGAGAAGTTCATGCTTCTCATTCACATCAAGATATGATATCAGATTACCGGTACCGTTTCTTTAAGAATTTGTGAATTGGTTGAGGACATGGCTTAATATGACCTTGCAGTATGGTCTCCTTTCAGTAGATACTTTCAGAATTCACATACAAACAGCAAGTGCCATGATTGAGTTGATAAGCATTTGTTTAGATCTACCTCAAGTGTAGTATGTGTTGCCAGGAAAGTTTCAAACCGATAAACTTCAGAAGAGATTTAGTTCTTATAGACCGTTGTGAGGTGCCAATTATAACGTATCTGTTTTCTTCTTCTTTTCTTAATGGGGCCTCTAAATATTAGTTCCTAATTAGCGTCGACCTCTATGATCTTTTGCTATCATGTTTTTCCTTCATTCTCACCTAGATATACCTGTTCCTTCCACAAAGAAGCAGGTTGTACTTATTGGGTCTTTTTGGATTTTTCTCTCTTCACCTGGTAGTCCTAGAGTGGAGACTCTGATTCTATCTAGCACCTCACATTTGAAAAACATGTGTTCAGCTGATTCAAGTGCTTCATTGCATTTCCTACATATATATTCTCTCTTATTACTCCAATTTTATGTAGGAGTTTTTTCGGATGGCAGTGTTCTGTCAACAGTCCTACTACCCATCTTATATTTTCGCTGCTGAGTTTCAACAGTTCTTTAGTATGCTTCTTATTTGGTCCTTTTATCAGTTCCTTTGCAGGCCTGCATCCTGGAGTACTTTTCCAGTTCTCCATTTGTTTCTTTTGTACCCATTTTCCTATGTAGTGTCGGGATTGTCCATAGAAAATCCCACATACAGGTTCTGGGCCTACAAAATGTGTTTCTGCCCCTTTCCTGGCCAGTTTATCTTCCTTGACATTTTATTCTATACCTGCGTGCCCTGGTACCCATATTATTTTGACAATGTTGTACTTTGAGAGCTTCAGGAGATTTAAATGGCAATACCAGACAATTCTGGATATTATCCAGACTATTTCTAGTGCATTAATGCCCGCTTGGCTGTCCGTAAAAATTAAAATATTCTTATTCCAATAATTCATTTTCAGATTTTCTTCAAGACATGTTGTGATAGCTATCACTTCAGCTTGAAATACTGTAGTGTGTTTGCCCAGGCTCATCTGCATTTATCTCTTAGTCTTCCTCCGTTGATCCCTCCTCCTGTGCCATCTCCATTCTTTGAGCCGTCCGTCCACCACACTATATCTTCTTTTTCAGTATTCCATTTGTTGATATCCCAGTCTTCTTTTTTTATTATCTGGGTCTCAAACGGTTTTTCATAGTTGTACTTTGGTATCATATGATCAGAAGGCATGTGTAGCAATTCCTGTGTTATTACTCTGTTAATTTTACAGATTGGGTCTTTGTGCATTCCAACACTTTGCTTGTGCCATTCTATATGAACTCATTCTAGTCTGTCCTTTTATGTAATTGCATAGTGATGGGAGGTCTAGTAAAGTATTCAAGGCATCTGCCGGCGTAGTTCTCATAGCCCCAGTTATGGCTATGCATGCCATTCTCTGTAGGCTATCCAATCTACTACTGACTTTTCCTTGGCTTACTTTCTGCCACCAAATGATTGCAGCATAGGCCATCAACGGTCTAATGATCATTGTATAAATCCACATTACCATTGATGGTCTTAGGACCCGTGTCTTGGCCCGGGTTATGTTCCTTTCTGTATGTGGATTCCAGGTTAGATTTTTATCTAACACTACACCTAGGTGCAGTGCCGGTATTCCCATATATATAGTCCTCTCCGTGTAAGGACGTACACTAAGGGTGCAACCTTACCCTTTCTCCCCTGTAATATTAAGGTATTGGTTTATAGTGACTTTTCTTGATGTTGGGTCTTTTTCAGTGTCGGTAACCATACAGTTTAGGGACCCTACTTGCCGATACGACGTCTTACTGTTACCGTTAATCTGGCACGTTGGCAACGTTCAGTCACTGTTCTAGCGTGAATTGTGTGTTGCCACCGCATTGCCTCTAAAGTCACTAGCGATACATTTGCGAGAATATTTAAAGCATATTTTCTTTTTCTGTGGGATTGTAAATCTATTTGGCTAATACCAGGTAAGTAGAATTGTGGCATGTTCGGATAATGCATTTAATAACATAGTTTGTGTGAAATGATGAGCACATCATTTTATTAATTACGTTCCTATTTCGTCCCATACTTATACGAACAGAATTCGATTGGGATGTCTAAGAAGGAAGAAAAATCTGCAAAAACTCCTCCGAAAAGGAAACCAAGGTTACGTCCTTTACAAGCTTCAGGTCAAGAAATGCTTGTACATTGCTACGAGCAATTGAAACAGGAAGACGACGAAGAAGGTATCAGTCGTAGTGATACGAAGCTAATGGCAAGAGTTTCATTATTAACTGGGGTAAGTGTTCGTTTTTATCTTGTTTCTATGATAAGTTTCTGGCATAATGACAATCAGTTGAAAAGGAGCAGTATTTCATTCTGAACCTAACCTAACCTAACCTGATCATGTAGGCCTAGGCCTATACCGGTACCATGTCTTGTGTCGACTTCGATACGGTTCGTAGACTTAACCTTTGTGTATTCATGTTGACTTATGGTATATGTGTATGTAATATATTTCTGTGTGTGTATTCTTACAGTGTAGTTTCGGTTTAGTCCGAAAAGTAATAGGAAATTTCAAGAAGGGAGTTGAATTTTCTACACCAGGTAAACGCCGAAAGCGTGAACATCCAGTGACCGGCATAGACAGTTTTTCTAAGGAAGCGATAGCAAGGTTTATTTATGATAAATTACATAAAGGTAAGGTGACTTCATAAGGAATCTATTGCAACATTATTTATAGAAATTGGCACGCAGGTGAGATAAGCTCCCAGAAATGTTTTGTGCATGTATTGTCATACAGCTCTTTTGAGTCCCTTGTAACTCTCTTTTTTCTTCCCACAGGAGAAGTCGTAACTGTAAGAAAGGTTTTCGACCACATGAAAGCAAATTATGACACTTATTTGTACAAGGGCTCCGAAACATCATTAAGAAGAATTTTGAAGGCCATGGGGTTTGTGTGGAGTAAAGGTGATCCCTATGCGTATGTTAGAGAAAATGAAGACATTTGTTTTAAGAGATCCTGTTTTCTGAGGGAATACATGCATAATAAGGACAGTGAGAAACCAAAACCTGTTGTTTTCTTGGATGAGACTTGGATTTTTATGAATGGTGAATATATATGTTATATATTACATTTTACATTTAAAAAATCTTGGAATAATTTATCTTCATCAGGTGTCTTTGGTTTCAATTGTGCATTTGTCTTTCAGGGTCACCCACATACTCCTGGAATAAACCACACAAATCTGGACATGATGTTCAAGGAGTAATTCGTCGACCTGTGTCTGAGGGAGGAAGACTGGTTATTGTTCATGCTGGAACGAAGGATGGCTTTGTACCTGGTATGTTCTTAATTTATTTTACTTCATTTTATTGTAGTGAGGTGATCTCTCTTTACATAGTTATGAGGGTATTTAGGGTTTGTAGTACGGATGCAGGGGGGGGCACATAAGTCTCTGATAAGACCCCAACTTAAGTACAGTTCCTGTGTATGAGACCCTCACTGGGATTACTTGGTTTGAGAATTGGAAAAGTTCAAAAGACAGAAGCACGATTTGTTGTGGGTGATTTCTGACAAAAGAGTAGCGTTACAAAAATTTTGTCGGGTTTGGGCTGGGAAGACTAGGGTGAAAGGAGACAAGTTGCTGGACTAAGTGGTATATTCCGAGCTGTCGGTGGATAGGTGGTGTGGAATGACATTGGTAGACGAATACGTTTCAGTGGTATTTTAAAAGTAGGTAAGATCACAGTACAGTGCTAAAGTTGATGAAAAGTGGGGCAAATATTTGTTTTTTTTTAAGAAGGGAGTTAGGGATTGGAATAATTTACCAAGGGAGATGTTCAATAAATTTCCAAATTCTTTGCAATTATTGAAGAAAATACTAGGCCTATCCCTGAAACTACATCTTCTGTCCTAAGTGCAGATCAGTGGTGACTGATTGATTGAAATTGACTGGCACTAGGTCGGAAGTGGCATTATAACTTACCGCTCATTGAGCTCTGTACGTGGTTTTTGATTTTGACTTCTCCACTGTTATTAAAAAGACTTGCAGGTATTCACTTTAGGCCAATGATTAACCTTAGAGAGGTATTTCAATCAAAACTTACTCAGTGTATTTTCATATAATATTACTGGATATTTGTATCAGTAAATTACTTGTATTGTAGGCCTATTTATTATGTTTATTCTGCATTCGACAATCTCCACCTGAATCAGTGCTTGATACCTGACTGTTGAACACCTTCCAAGCTTCTTATTTCTTACTGCCTGATATAGGTTCAGTGTTCGCAGCAATTACATTTGTTCTAAGGTATTGAAATGGGTGTTTATACTTATATCTTTTATGCAAGTGATCGTGGACTTCTAATCCAGATATAGGCCTACTAATGGAGATACATTCATGAGAGATGTTACGATAAAGTAGTGTAAGTAGTAATTAATTGACTTCATCATCAGGTGACTTTGCTACACAGTAGTTGGTTTTACTTAAAATCAGACAGCTTTTTGTATCATTCAACAGAAATCACATTTTTTATTAATAGGCCTATACTTTTTTTAGAACAAATAACTTCATACTAAAACTTAAAATTCTTACAGGTGCTGATTTGATATTTGCTACAAACTTGAAGAGAAATCAGGATTACCATGGTGCTATGAACAGCGAGAAATTTCAGATGTGGGTGAAGACGCAATTAATCGTAGGATTAAGAAATATAGGACCCTGTGTTATTGTAATGGATAATGCACCATATCACTGTAAGCTTGTTGAGCATCAACCAACAACGAAATGGAGGAAGGATCAATTAGTGGTAATTATACTTAATTGAATATTTCCTTCTACTGAATGATGTTTAATGATGTTACAGAAATTAATTTTTATTTTTCCTTTAATTTACAGTCATGGTTAAGGCAGAATGGAGTTTCTCCACCAGAAAATGCCACAAAAGATGAGCTGCAAAGGTTGTGTAATATGAATCGAAGTCACTTAAAGAGGTACAGAAGCACGTAAACATAAGTTTAGATAATGTTGTTTACACTCGTGTATTTGACTTTCATGTATGCATAACAATATTTCTCTGTTTCTTTAAAACCAGGTACATTGTTGACGAGATGCTGCACAGTGAAGGCCATACTGTCTTACGACTTCCTCCATACCACTCATTTTTCAATGCCATCGAATTTGTATGGTCTGTGGCAAAACAGTATTATAACAAAACAGTGGCTTCAAGACCTGGTCACGGATTGGACAGAGCTACAGCTGTGTGGAAAGAATCTCTTGATCAGGTAGGCCAAGTGGAAATGTTATTTATTGGATATATGCAAGTGGAGTTTATAATATACTTGTCAGGTTGTGATACTTCAATATATCCTATAGGCGACAGCAGAGATGTGGAGAAATGAAGTAAAACACACTGAGAAGAAGATTGTCGAGTTCTACAATAATGAGGTGAGAGGTCTTCCTGAAGTGGAGGAACTAGTCATTCATCATGGAAGCAGTGAATCGGAGGAGGAAGATGAAGAAGATGAAGAAGAAGAAGAAGAAGAAGAAGAAGAAAGAAGAGAAGCCGAGGAGTTAGCTGTACCATTGTAAGAGCCATTCCATGAGATTAAGAATGTTATAACTTTGCTGGGAAATAATACATTTCTGATTGCCCCGTCCTTTCTGATATAACGAAGTTACATTTCAAAATTGTGGGAATTGTGTATCTACAAGTTACAGGGCGGTATAGATGTGCAGGTGGGGATCAGTGTCCAATCGGAGTGGAATTATCTAGAACTGCTGTGGCGCAATGTGATGAGGAGCGGGCAAGGGGGGGAGAGAGAGAGGGAGACAGCACTCTGTCACCAATACACGATGTAAACATTGTACGCCTGTTAAAATACTGACATAACTTAAATTTTATACACTATCTAATGGTTTTCCACAGTTCTCTGAAAGTCACAACTCACGTATACTGTATATATATAGAGAGAATTACATATAAAAATACCTGTGTACACAATAAGTAGCCCACATATTAAATATAAATCAATTTGCTTTATGTCGCACCAACACAGATAGGTCTTATGGCGACAAAGAGGATAGAAGAGATAGGAAAGGGCTAGAAGTGGGAAGGAAGCGGCCGTGGTCTTAATTAAGGTACAGCACAAGCATGTGTCTGGTGTGAAAATGGGAAACCACCGAAAACCATTTTAACGGCTGCCGACGGTAGGATTTGAACCCACCATTCCCCGAATGCAAGCTCATAGCTACGCGACCCTAAACGCACGGCCAGCTAACTCGGTCATCTTTGAAAATGTCTTTTTCTATCAGCAGAGGCTTTTTTAAAATCGTCATATTTTGTATAGGCTACAGGAGATGTACAGTAGCCCACTGGTTTTCTGATTAAACATCATTTATTTAATCTATTGCATCAGTCTACTTACATACTCACTGTCCACGTACATCGGTAACCTCGTGATTCGATTATTGAAGTATTGTGCAATGATGCGACATACAAACTAAGAGAATACCGAGTGGTTCTTCCAAATATAAAACAGACAATTTCGAGTGGTCATGAGCATGACTCATAGTCATAGGGTAGGCTAAATAATAATGTTATTGGCTTTATGTCCCACTATCAACTTTTAGGTTTTTTTTGAGACGTCGAGGTGCTGGAATTTAGTCCTGCAGGAGCTCTTTTATGTGTCAGTAAATCTACTGACATGAGGCTGAGCACCTTCAAATACCACCGCACTGAGCTCGGCCCTGCCAAGTTGGGTTCAGAAGGCCAGCGCCTCGACCGTTTGAGCCACTCAGCCAGGTGTGGAGGCTAGAGAGCTGAGTTTAAGTAATTGTCGAACGTCAACTACTTATAAAGATACTGATTGATTAAACTAATACAGTAATTAGAATAACCTAATTGACTACCTACTTACAACCTAGGTACTTTGGAATTGTGTTCTATCTTTTTAACACTGCAAATAAATCCATGTATTGTTTAAAACTCCCTGTAAGAAGAGGACAGTGGATGCGAATAGGTATTATTTTCAAATGAGCTGAGCTCGAGAGTCCATTATAGCATACGATTTTTTCAGTGTACCATGACTCTGTATGTATTGCTTCAGAGGAAGTTCGGCTCCCCGCCAA
Organism: Anabrus simplex; assembly: GCF_040414725.1. NCBI lineage: Eukaryota > Metazoa > Arthropoda > Insecta > Orthoptera > Tettigoniidae > Anabrus > Anabrus simplex. The sequence continues at coordinate 1,201,110,409 of NC_090266.1, read as the reverse complement.
TGTCCAGTGTACCGATAATGAACCATGTGTGTGTTGTGTCTCACTGATCCATGACTGCGTACGATTCTTTCAGTGTGCCATGATTCACTGTGGCTCACTGCAGCGAAAGCTCGACTCCCCGCCAGTGTCCAGTGTGCCTATAAGGAGCCGTGTGTGTCGTGTGGCTCACTGAGCCGTGATTGTGCATGATTTGTGTGCCATGAGCTTGCCGTTCCTGTGAATCGATTCACTCGGACACTGAATGAATCGATACACTGCTTCGAATCAAGCACTCAGTAGCCTACACTAGTAGAGGTACATAGTACATTACCATTAAGATAGATAGCATTGCAAAGTAATTTGTCTTTACCATAATAACAATAATAATAATAATAATAATAATAATCGTATGGCCTCAGCTACCATGTGCAGACATTTCAAGTTGACGCCATCTGGCTGTCTGCTCGTCAATTTTGACGTTCCGTTATACTCTAGGCCCACTAGATGGCAGACCGAGTAAACCGAAACTCTCTTGGGCGTCTGTGGCTGAGATTTAATGAATTTTGTCGGGTAAACACCAAATGCGTCACCAGAGATCTTTTACATGCCGACATCGTACGACATGAAGTGTCGAATGGACTTTTTTCTGCCCTTCAAAAATCCGACTACCTCTGCCGGGTTTGAACCCGCTATATTGGGATTCGGAGGCCGTCACTCTACCACTGATCCACAGAGGCAGCTGTCTTTACCATGAAATACATCGTCGTCGTACATGACTGAATTACTATCAATATATCTTAGAGAAACTGTAATGTACATGAAACCGAAATTGAGTTAATTTCCACGATACATTCTTCCTATATAAAGGAGACCATGTAGCTTATCCACCTTCATTTCAGCCACATAAATATTCAGCAAAAATTGCAAAATCACATTAAAGGACAAATACAATTTTTTAAGTAGAAATAGTCTGGAACATAGATTAGTGAGGTTGGACATCCTGCGCGTCATCATTCAGGAGTCGCTGTTGAACATACTGTACTTGTCAAAACTAGTAAGTTTCTATTTTACACAATAATAGTGAAATGTTGATGAAGACGACATACACCCAGCCCCCGTGCCAGAGAAATTAACCAACGGTGGTTCAAATTCCCCACCCTGTCGAGAATCAAACCCACACCCTGTGACCAAAGGCCAGCACGCTAACCATTTAGCCATGGGGCCAGACAATAATAGTGAAAAAGCATGTTCACTGCAGCTATTGTTGACAGGATATTTCTTCTCTTTAAAGAACAATGAGTACCACGAATTAATATCCTGTTTTGTTGATTCCTGTAAACTTTGTATGTACGGTTTTGGTTCGCCAGTTCCTAGCGTATCTACTGAATGAAAACTTTGTAGACCAATGGATTCAGTTTTATGTTTATTGCCTTCAGTCGTCACGACAGTTTTTTCAATGACAACAGTCGCTCAATTACAAATCCTGTCAAACCTAACCTAACCCTGCGACAATCAGTGGTTTTCGATGGATCACTACCTAACCGGTCATTATAATTTGTTTTCGGTGGATCACAACCAAACCTGTCCCTATCAGTGGTTTTCGGAAGAATACAGTCGTTTTGTCACAAGTCAATACAGACTCTTGAATCAATGTGTGAAAATGGGAAAGTGTAGAAAACCCTCTTCAGGAATGCCAATCTCTAAGTCCATAGTCTTTTCAGCGTTGTCACACAGCTGAAATTCACTTTAGAAGTAATTGTAAAAAGTCGTATATAGGCTCTACAGATACATAGTACATTACCAATTCCATCTCGATTGCTATGATACGCACACTGCATAGCGGTTTTGCTCTATAGATAAATCATATTATAGTGAAAAAAAATTTGTTTAAAAAAAAATCTGTCTGGCATGAAGGTCCAGAAGGAAAATACTTTCATTGAATTCTTATTTATGTGCTCACCACCCTAGTAGGTTTAAATAAACCTTATAAATACGTTGTAAGACCCATTCTCGAATATGGATCTGCATGTTGGTTTAATAAATTCCCTAGAGAAAGTTCAAAGAAGAGCGATGCGTTTCGTAACTGGGAATAGAAGGAATACCATTAATTGGGAAAGTCTTGAATCTAGAAGAACTAGAGCTCGCCTGTGTGGTCTTTATAAGAGCTATACGGGAAGGGCTGCTTGGAGTTGTATTAGGAATAGGTTATAACCTCCCTCATTGTATCACTATTTGCAGCGATAGCCAGGAAGCGTTAAAAGCACTATGTGCAGTTAAAACAACATCAAAAATGGTATGGGAATGCCAAAGGATGTTAGATCAGCTGTGTGAATTTAGCTCAGTTACCCTATTACGGGTCCCTGGGCACACAGGTATCAGTGGAAATGAAGAAGCTGACAAACGAGCGAAACAAGGCTCAAAAGGTCCTTTTATAGGACCAGAGCCCTTCCTGGGAGTGTCACTCCGAAGCGTGAAACTGGTAATATCCCAGTGGACAAACCAGTCTCACTTAAGACATTTGGAAGAGGTTAACTATAGCAAGGCAGGCACGTGAACTTATCAAAGGGCCTAGCCAAAGTTATAAAAAGGTCCTGATAAATTTGAATAGGACCAGAATGCGAATGGTAGTTGGACTGTTGACAGGCCACAATACCTTACAGAGACACCTACACATCATGAAAATCAGTCAGGATCCGATGTGTAGAAGATGCGGTAGGGAGGAGGAGACCTCCGCGCATGTGTTATGTCAGTGTGAGGCTCTTGCAAGCACTAGACATCGATACCTTGGCTCACATTTCGTGAGCCTGGAAGACATCAGGAATGCCAACATCCGGGCACTGGTATCCTTTATAGGAGCACTAGGTCTGGACTAGGCAAACCCGTTTAAGGGACACAAAGGGTCTTCACAGACCTACGTGTGGAGCCCTGCGAAGGCAGGGTTCACCCATTCTTTATCTATCTATCTATCTAACCTCCCTCATACTTATCGAGAAATTATCATAAGCATAAAATTAGGGCCAGAAACCAGCATACGGATGTATTGGAAATAATTAAATTGTGTATGAAACTGTACATGATGCTGGATTTAGAATGACTAGTAGTATTTCTTGTAATATTTTTTTCCATGGAATTCCTTTTTGTACTTGAGTTGTTGTAGTTGTTGGGTAGTATGATTTAACTTTATTATCACTTGTAGTGTTAAGCTAGTAGTAAGTTCAATCTATAGTATTGTAATTTGTGGTGTTAAGTACTGGAAATACTTAAGTTGTGTGTGAATATGTATATAATGACACTGGATTTAGAAAGTTTAATTAGTAGTATTTCTTGCTTGTTGTAATGTTGTTGTTGTTGTTGTTGTAGGGTAATTACGGTTTAACTTCACTTTATTATCACTTATAATGTTAAGCTAGTAGTAAGGTCAACCTATAATATTGTAAGCCAAATTGTTAAGCACTGTAAATACTTAAGTTGTGTGTGAATTTGTATATGATGTTGCTCGATTTAGAATATTAAACTAGCAGTAATTCTTGTTATATTTTCCTTCCATATATCTGCTTCTTGTACTCTTGTTGTTTGTTTGTTTGTTTGTTTCTTTGTTGTAGTTGGGTAATTATGTTAACTTTATTATCACATTACTGTAAGTGACCGTTGCCACCGGGGTATTTCCCATTTGCAATTTATTAATAATAATAATAATAATAATAATGAGTGACAGAGGTTTAACGTAATTTGGAAGGAATGTTTTGCGTATGATAAATGAGTACCAGTTAACTATTGGGGGCAAAGGCGGTCATGCGTTGAGCTAACCACTCCACCCCACCCCACCAAGTGCCAACGTCATGGATAGTGGAAGCCTTCACCTTCCCCCTTTCCAATGGCTTTCATGGTTTGTACGGAGATGACTTTGCTTTTTGCTTTTTAAATATTAGTATTCATGTTTATTATGTTTGTTTATTCATACCCCTGCTTTGTAATTCAGTGACCATGGAATGGCTCTAAATGTTGTAAATTATATTTATATTTACTTGTATTTATTTCCTTTTTCCTTATTGCACACGTTTGTTGTTGTTATTGTTATTACTACTACATATCGCTTAACATGTAAATAAACTAATATTTAATGCAGTAAATAATGCTTATCTCTTCGGATTCATTTCTTCGTTGCGTATTCGTTTTGCTATGACAACATGACTTCTTTATGATATAAATAAATATAAAATAAAAGTATTTCTTCCCAAACATATTTGTTATACGTGCACCAATCAGAGAACCAACTAGGGAAGTACCTCTTACTAAGGTGCATAATGTTTTTGCATACATGTATAATTGAAGAATTGAAGATCCATATACAGGTAAGTGGGTCGCCCATGTGGTAGGCCTATTACGCGTCATAGGAAACTGAGTGAACTGGCTGTGCAGTTTGATCACATTGCTGTTAGCTTGGTTTCAGGAGATGGTGATGTATTCGAACCCCACAGTTGGCAGGTCTGAAGTTTTTTTTTGCCCGTCATTTTCATTTCAGGCTAGTGCTGTGTCTGTACGCTTATTTACATCTTAAATCCTAGCCCTCTTTCCTATCCAATTCTTGCATCACAACCTGTCTTCATGTGATTTAAGCCAATATATATGTAAAAATCTGGTAATGTTGTAAGCTTGAGATACACCAACTTGTAAGCTGAAAATATGTTTAAAATGCCAAATGCCGAAAACCGTAAAAGTTCTTAGTGGGATGTAAAGCTGTTAGCATTATTATTAAAAGGAAGGACATATGTCTTATGTGGTAAGTCCTTGAACTTGCAGAAACCGCAATGAATTATTCAATCTATATTCCCTCCCCCCTTTCTTTAAGAATGCAGTTATAGTAATGCATACATCAGAATCAGAATAAAGGCAGGAAATGTTTAACATTATTTTAAGCGAGTGAAGGAGAGAATGTATGACTAGCTCATGTTGGCGGATTCGAGTTCGGCGGTATTTGAAAGTGCTCAAATACTCCAGCCTCATGTCTAGATCTACTGGTACATAAAGAACTCTTGCGGGACGAAATACTGGCACCTCGGTGTATGTGAAAACGATAGAAGTAGATAGTAGAACTAATATTCAATTGTGCAGTGAGCTTGAAGCTGACCTAATTTCCGTTCACGTAGCTTGGCACATTAGTATTCCTATATGTTTCCTGATAACCGTGAAGATATACCAGCCTGCAGGCTGAAAATATGCCCAATCTCTCTCCTTAGGCTACGGGTTACCGGTATTGAAGAGAGAAGGAAATGTTCGCGCAAAAGAAAGGGAAGTCATTGGACTTTCGAAAATCACACTGCAAAGACTTATTAAACAAATTGCATCGTTTAACACGCCCCTATTTTCAAGAATATGGTTATAGTACGCCTACTGCATATCAAAATAAAGACAGATATATGTAACATTAATTTGAGTGAGAAAGGGTGTTTATTTCCTAAATTTCTCATTGAGCGTGGAAACCGACTTAATTATGAATATCTTGATTTATTTCATCTTAACTTTTATCATTTACTAGGGTAGGGAAACATTTATTATCGGTGTTTACATTGAGGTTAGTTTGTTTGGTTATGTCTGGTGATTTTAATATGTAACCAGGCAGGTTGGCAGCAGTGATCAGCCATTACAAAATAGAGAAAAGAAGAGCATCGGGCGGCGATATTTACTTTCTGGGGTATTTCGTTACGTGGCTATTACTTTATATCTTGCCCAAAGAGCTTCAGTGATCTCTTTACCTCTAATTTCCTCCATCTTGTAAAAGGGAGGACCAGTGTTATATAGTTCGTGTTGACTGATAGTTGTTCTTCCCGACACCAGTCCTTCACAAGATTAAGTAGTCTTTGCATGAGGTCCAGGATAACACTCATCCACCTTACCTTGTACCACAATCACTAGGTCATCTGCGTAACCTTGTGTATAAAAACCTTGTTCGTTGAGCAGAGCTATGATTTTGTTCACCACGAGGTTCCACAGTAGAGGAGAAAGAACTCCTCCCTGAGCACAGCCTCGGGTGGCCCTAACGTCAGCGTTTCTTCAAACAGGGTTGCTTTTATCTTCCTTCCGTCTAATATGGATTTAATCCATTTGACGACGGTTTTACTCACCTTGCTTTTTTCCAATAGGTTGTATTGCTGAAGGCTCCTTCTATATGTAGTAATGCCGCCAGTGAATTTTATTTATATTCTAGGCTTTCCTCTAGTTTACAAACCAACTGGTGGAGTGCTACTTCAGTGGATCTGCCAGGTCTATATGCAAACTGATTTTCGTGTAACGTTGAGTTCAGTTGCACCGTTCTTCTGATATATTTATCCAGAAGTTTCTCAATTGCTTTCAGCATGAAGGAGGTTAAACATAATGGTCTATATGCTTTGGCTTGGGCATAATTTGCCCTTCCAGGCTTAGGTATGAATACTGCTTTAGCTTCAGACCATGGTTTCGGCACGTGCCCTAAATCTAGACTAGCTTTGAAAAGGTCCGCCAGGGCATTAACGAGTATCTTCCGTCCTTCCTGTAGGAGTATCGAAAGTATCTCATCTGAACCCGGAACTTTTATAGGATGAAACGTGTCGATAGCCCATTTTTCATTTTCATGCTTTATTACGCTATTGGCACAGTTCCAGCCTGTTTTCGAGCTCCGGTCTCGGTTCCAACCGTTCCTTCTTCTGTCATCTCCTCAGCCAAAGGAAAGTGACACGCTATTAGTATCTCCAGCGTGTCCCTCCCCGCCTGAGTAAATGAACCATCTGGTTTCTCCAGTGTCCCCACTTGATTTATATGGGTTGCTTTCAGAAAATCTGGAGCCTTGCTGTTTCGGTGTGTGATTACACTTTCTCACAGAACAGTCTCGAAGATTTTCTTTTTGCTTTCCGTATCTCTAGGTTATACTCAGTGACTTTCCTATGATATACATCCCACATACCATTTCTAGATGATATTCTATACAACGTCCTAACCTCTTTTTCATTTTGGCTAGTTTGTTCTTCCACCACCTTACTTTTTTGGTGTTTTTCTTTTCTTTGAGAGGACAATTTTCATGGAATGAGTCTATAAGGGCCTCTTCTAATAATTCCACTGCCTCATCCAACACTTTCTGTACTCTCACGTTATTTGGATTTTTTGTACAATATTCCCTAGAACTTCTCGGTATCTGTCCCAGTTAGTTCTTTTTGGATCTCTGTACATCTCAATCCCACACAGTCTCGCATCTATTGCAAATTGGATATGCTGGTGTTCTGCCAATGATGGTTCTTCCAGCACCTTCCAATCTTTAATAAAGTTAGCAATATGCGTAGTGCTTAGTGTAATGTCTATTACCTCTCTACGATTTTTATTTATATGTAGTCTTGTTTTCTAGGTTTAGTATGGTCAACACAGTTTCAATAATAAACTCTAGTAAAGACTCACCTCTTGCATTGTAGTTCATGCTGCCCCGTGCCATGTGGTGTGAAATTGCATCTGCTCCAAGAAACAGGTGTTCGCCTTTCCTCTTTGCGTTGCAAATTACGTTCTCAACTTCGTCTGATGGGGGCAGATTAGTTGAGTCATATGGGAGGTATGCAGAGCCTATGGTTATTTCTCTGGGTCACTCCCAATTTCCAAGTTTAATCTTGGCCACGGTTAAGTCTCGTGAACAGTGTTCCTGCAACGTAAGATATTTTAAAATACTGTTCACAAGAAGACATGTTCTGGGTATTTCCGATGTTGTATCGTACATCAGCTTACCTCCAGATTCCGCCAGTCCTGCTACTCTGCCCTTGACTACCCATGGCTCTTGAATAAGGGCCACGTCAATAGCCTAGGACATGAACTTCCTGGCGAAATTGGCCACAGCTGATTTTTTAAGCTGAAGATTGGCCTGAAGGACCTTAAGCTCCATCTTTATCAACACTGGGTTTCGCTTTTCCCCTAATGACTTGAAACTTGATCTGCCCAAGTACGAGCTTAGCCTTAAGGCTTCTCGTTTTGAGCTCTTTGAAATCTCTTCCACCAAGGGCTAAAACGACTGTCCTTCCTGTCTTATCGATTGAAGTGACATTTAGCTCTCTCCACACTTGTGTTAGAAGTTTGGTATCGTGCTGATTGAATCTGACAGCAGTCTGCTCTACTGGAGCTTCTATTGCCATTTTTTGTTTTGAATCGGTGATAGCCTGTCCAATTGGGACTGGGCTTGCTCCCGGATCTGCTTTACTGGAGCTTCCTTGGCTTCCATTGATGTCAAAAAATTTTGAAATTGGTTCTTTATAAACATCAATATTTCAATCAATCATAGGATTTTTGCCACTTCTAGGGCCCTGAGCGTCGTTCTGACCATCCGCGGTGAGGCATAGAGCCAGACATTGTCGTCCCGTAACTCAGGCTCTCTGTAGAGAGTCCATGCCCCTCAGTCCTCCATCCAGCTGTCCGCGACTGGCCGGAACCTAGCCAGATTTGTTCCCCCTTCAGCAGGCCTACTCACGTGGTCTCCACTTGGCATTATCATGACTGAGTTCACAGCCATAACTTTACCCCTAGGTTGGGATGGCCCCTTTCCCAAACCACGGCTTGTCCAGGCTACGTAGAGCAAAGTGATTTGTTGGTTCCAGCACCCCGCAGTGAGCCTTCACCTCAATCACCAGCCCCACTTCACGTGAACCACCGTATCACCCATGTGGAGGAACCATAGATGCTCCTCTAGGATGTGTGGGCGAGGCCTCAACTTCCGAGCCTTGACTTGGGCTAGTAACAAATGTATCTGTTTTACACGTTTTTGAAACTGAGAAGAAGACAAGAGTTCAGTGTTTGCTAGGATTAAGGTCTGCATAATATAAAGAAATATTTTTAAGCAAGGACATATTTGAATTATATTCCGATCCAATGAACATGTAGTTATTGATGATGATTATGTACTTGAATAATAGAACAGGGATGGTGTATTAATGTGTTTAATTAACACTCCAGGTATCGTGGGGACGAACGTAAAAACATGAATAATAATCAGAGAGAATATAGATAATATCAGAAGCACAGAAGATCAATATATAAAAGTCTTCGAAACATAAACAAAGTTCAAGGATTATATAAACATATATGAGTTTATACACATATATTAATACTCGAGGCCACCGCACACTCCCTCCGCAGTGACAGCGTCCATGTATTTTCGAGGGAAGGTGACCCTTCGACCTGATCCGTGGTGCGGGTGTATTGGACTGAGTGCTGCCTGTCTTCTTCTGAAGGTTGACAGTCTTTAGAATGGAACTCGACGGAATGTCTAAAGTGGTTTCTCCAAATGTGTCTTCCTTGTTGTCCGATGATTGCTCTGCCAGAAGGAAGGCAGGTTTCAATCTGTCAATGCTAATAGTTAGTTTCCCTGTTGGCATCTCCACCTCGAAGTGTTTGTCACTGCGAGACAGGACTGGATATGGCCCGTCATATGGTGATTGAAGAGGTGTTATGACCGCATCATGTCGAACGAAAACGAACTTGCTCGTCATCAGCCGCGGATGAACAAAGATCTTTTTGTGGTCGTGATGCTCTGTTGGGACTGTTCCTCAACTGTTCCTTCAATTTGAAAACGAAGGTTGGGATGTCAGTTACTAACTTCTGTTCATTGAGAAATGCTCCTGGTAACCTAATTGTTGAGCCATAAGTCATTTCCACTGGTGAGGTATTGACTTGCGGAAAGACCAGAGGAAGCTTCGAAACCCAATCATCACACATCTGTGCCTTCAAAGCAGATTTTAATTGACGGTGCCAGCGTTCAATTTTTCCATTTGCTGCCGGATGATATGCTGTCGTTTTAATGTGGACGATGCCCAGTGAGCTTGTGAGGCATTTGAAAAGTTGACATTCAAACTGCCTTCCGCGGGCAGTAGTTATGATATGAGGCACGCCAAAACGAGATATCCATATTGAGACTATGGCAAATGAAACTGCTTCTGCTGTGATGTCAGCTAATGGAACTGCTTCTGGCCATCGGGAGAAACGGTCAATAATTGTTAGTAAATAGCGATATCCTTGTGATGGAGGTAGTGGTCCAACTACGTCCACGTTAATGTGACCGAATCTTGGTGCCGTTGGAGGATAATGTCCCACTGCACTGTTATTGTGTCTCCAGACTTTACTTCGTTGGCAAGGAATACATGATGATGTCCAGCTCTTTACGTCCTTTCTTAGTGATGGCCAAATGAAGTGCTTTTTTACTAAATTAATGGTTGCTTGAATCCCAGGGTGAGCTAGATTGTGTAGCGAGTTGAAAATTGCCTGTCGTAGTTGTTGAGGTACATATAGACGGATCATATCTTCAGTCATGTCGCAAACGAGTTCTTAACCATTGGGCAACATTATTGTTCGATGTGCAAGTGACGTATTCTTAATGTATGGAAGTTCTTCGTCACATTGTTGGCTTTCTGCTATTTCTTCCATGGTAACAGTTGGAGGTATAGTGAATGAAGCAATTCGTGAACAAGCATCAGCTGCGATGTTCTCCTTCCCAGTAGTGTAACGTATGTCTGTGGTGAACTGTCCGATGAAACTAATGTGTCGGATCTGACGTGGAGAAGCTTTGTCTGAACGTTGCTTGAACATGAAAGTGAGTGGCTTGTGGTCGGTGTAAATCGTAAAATTACGTCCTTCAAGCATATACTGAAAGTACTTCACAGCTGAGTAGGCAGCGAGGACTTCTCTATCGTAGGTTGAGTAATTCCTCTCTGCAGTTGTCAGTTTCTTACAGAAGAATGCTAATGGTTGCAGATTATTGCCTTTGATTTGTTGCAATGATGCACCAATAGCATAATCTGAGGCATCTACCATTAAAATTAGAGGTAAATTTGAAGATGGATGGGCTAGAAGTGCTGAATCTGCCAAGCTACTTTTTAGATCATTAAAGGCTTGTCGAAGATTTTCTGTCCAATTAATTTTTCTGTTGTCATTTATCTTAGTCCCGTGGAGAAGGTTCAAAAGCTCTGCTTGTTTAGTGGCTGAATTTGGCAGTGCTCTTCGGTAAAAGTTAATGAGGCCAAGAAACCGGCGCAGTTCTTTTATTGTGTTAGGTAGCGGATAGTCAACAATGGTTTGTATTCGCTCTGGTAGTGGTCTGATTCCTTCTGCAGATATCACATATCCCAGGAAAGGTACTTCTGTTGAACTGAAAATGCATTTGTTCAGATTGATTCTGATGTTGAACTTACTGAGGCGTTCGAAAAGCATTTGAAAATGCTTCTTATGCTCTTCTCCATATTGTGATGCCACTAGGATGTCATCTATATAACAGTACACGAAATAGAGGTCTCTGAGTATACTGTCGATATATCTTTGAAAAGTTTGAGCCGCATTATGGAGTCCAAATGGGAGTTGAAAAATTCAAACAAACCAAATGGAGTTATCACTGCTGTCTTAGGTATATCGTCCCGATGTACAGGGATGTGATGATAAGCTCTGATCAGATCTATTTTTGAAAATTTTCGTTTTCCAGGTAGTTGGCTGTTAAAATCTTGAAGGTTGGGTATAGGATATCTGTCAGGCTTGGTGATGTTCTAGAGAACACGGTAATCTCCACAAGGTCTTCAGGATCCGTCTTTCTTGGGAACTAAGTGAAGTGGACTTGCCCAGGCGCTCTTTGACGGCTGGCAGATTTTCATATCGATCATTTGTTGAAACTCTGCTTTAGCTGCTTTGAGTTTGTCTGGTGGTAGTCGTCGTGCCTTTGCTGCTACAGGATGTCCTTCTGTGACAATGGTATGGTAAACAGAGGTATCTGGTATGTCGAAATGGACGTTTTCATGGAGCAAGTTAGGAAATTTCTTTAGAATGTCAGCATGTTTTTGATCTGGTGGCATTACATAAACTGTTTCTATGCCCGAAACTTTAATCAAACCAGGCAACATCACGTCCAGAGCTGGCTATGTGGACCGCCAACCTCCGCTAGGAGAAGGCGCCTCAAGAAGAAGAAGGCGTCTCTGCTGACGTTAATGGGTCAATGATACGCCTGTTCTTTAGATCTACTATAAGGTTGTAATGGTGAATGAAGTCGGCTCCGATAATCGGTTATTGCACATCTGCAGTTATGAAATTCCATGTGAAATTGCGCCGTAAGCCCAAACTGAGTACTAGTAGACGCTGTCCGTAAATATTAATACCAGTGCCGTTTGCTGCATAAAGTTTACGATCTGTTTTCTTGGGGCGATCACAATCCGAAGGCGGAATCACAGAAATGTCAGCTCCGGTATCGATTAGGAAATGACTTCCGCTACTTCTGTCTGTGAGAAATAGGCGGCGTGAAAAATGACTCCGATCACCTGCCGCCGCTAGTGTGGAGCGTTTTAGTTTGACCGCACGTTGGAATTCTGAGCGGAAGGTGGTTGATATGAGCATGGGCTCTGACATTTCTTTGCCCTGCTGCGATATTTAAAGTGATACCAACATAGTGCTCCATTAGGATTAAAACACTGGGCTGACCGCGACCTGTCTCGTGATCTTCTTGGTGAAGAACGAGATGATCATGAGCTACTTCTTGAAGACCGTGACAACGTTTTCAATTAATTGATTTTCAGTGTTAATTCAGCGATCTGCATTTCTAGTCTTGAGATACGATCGTTACTGACATCATTTATTTTATTGACTGCAATGGTGGGTGGTGCCTGCACGGTTTGAGCACAAACATTTAATCCCGGTTGTGAAATTTCAACAATTTTGTCAGCCATAGTGGCTATGGTGTCCAGATTAACTTTACTCGTAGCTAATATAGAACGTGCGGTAACAGGAAGCCGCTGCATAAATATGGTTTTCAAAAAATCGTCCTTGACTTGCGTACCGGCTAAAGTTCGCATCTCACGCAAGAACTGAGTGGGCTTCTTATCACCTAATTCTAATTCTGTTAATAATTTCGTCACTTTCCTATTCTCTGACTCTTCAAATTCCTGAATTAGTCTTGCTTTAAGCTCTGTGAACGGAGTGGTAGATAATGGTCGAGATAAGTCGGAAATTAATTCCACAATATCCGCTTCTAATGACGCAACAACATGATTAAATTTCGTGGTTTTGTTAGTAATACCCAACGTAGTAAACTGTGTTTCAACTTGAAGAAACCATACCTTTATGTTTTTCTTCCAGATGGGCGGAATCTTCACTGAAATGTGAGCAATACCCGCTTCGTCCCATACTGTTGTTGGCGGTGGATTTGTTTCGTTGCTGGCATCGGTCATTTTCACATTTGACTAACCATAAAATGTGTTCCGCGCCGTATTTTAATATCAATTCGGGAGTCACCAATGTAGTTATTGATGATGATTATGTACTTGAATAAAAGAACAGGGATGGTGTATTAATGTGTTTAATTAACACTCCAAGTATCGTGGGGACGAACATAAAAACATGAATAATAATCGATGATGATGCTTATTGTTTTAAGGGGCCTAACATCGAAGGTCATCGGCCCCTTGAATAATAATCAGAGAGAATATAGATAATATTAGAAGCACAGAACATCAATATATAAAAGTCTTCGAAACATAAACAAAGTTTAATGATTTTATAAACATATATGTGTTTATACACATATATTAATACTCGAGGCCGCCACAAACATATATGCAGTGAATTTTCCAGTGTGCTAGTTAAAGTAAATGAAACAGAAGTAGACTTCGATAACATGATTCTTGTCATTTACATTCAGGTAATGTAGCTTTTGAGCTAGCCAGTAAATTTAATTGCAGATACTGTATCCCGAACATATCAAATGAAGCAGTGGAAAATCACATGTTTAATAGCTTAAACATAGGTGGGTTATTTGTCCCATCAGATTTGCTCTTAAATGTGTGTATAAGTGTGCATAAGTGTGTATAAGATCATGCAAATTTTAATCCCTGAGGAATATGAAGTAGCTTTCCTTCGTAGTAAGAAACAGAAGTGTGTATTGATTCAGCTTGCAAGGCTAAGTGTAAGTGATAAATGGGCGTGCTGCTCATGTTGTGAAAAACCTCAAATATGATCTTCTCTGTCTATCTTTGCCCTATTTTGCAAATATTTTAATCAACAACTACACAAAATATGTTAATGCTGCTGATGCTATGGTTACGAGTTCTAGCAAGAAAAGAAAACTGATGACCCTGGAGAGATTATGTTGTAAGCTGATTCCCAATGTTAAAATTGTATTTTGATGGACATAGGATTGTGTTGTTTTTCTAGTTGTAGCCATTTGTTTGTTTATTCTTATATTTATATTGACGTACTTATTTTAATTTTCACCTTGTCTTATAAGTATGTATCCAATGAAAACAGCTGTTTCACCAACGTTTAATTTGAGAAAACATAACTGAATGTTAACTTCCCATATGCTACATGTAAGACTCCAAGGAGTAGCAGTACAGTGTTGCAATGTTTCAGATTCACAGCTTTAGTGTAGTCTGGCCATGCACAAATGTATCCTGGGCCCTGTTTCATAAAACATCTTTCAGTAATATTATTAGTAAGGAACCAATAATATTAACTAATAATATGAGTATTATGTTTCATAAAATTATTAGTAAATAATATTAGTTATTAGTTTATGAGTCAAAATTATTAGTAGATGTTCCTAATAATATTAGTAAATTGTTTCATAGACAACATGACAAATAAAAGTTACTCATATTATTAGGATTATTTCCATGAGTGTATTTTGACTCATAATTCATATTATTAGTGAAACCAAAGTGAGCGGTATTTTAATATTTTGGCATACAATCATGAAGATCACTGAAATGGTCGACTCTGATTCAAATAGTGATAAGGAACGAGTGTAGGTATTCACCGTTCAATAAATGTTTGGTCAAAAACAGCCAGTACTGACATCTAACAAACTTATGAATACCGGTACAATGGAAGATTTAGGTTAGATTACATAACTTTTGAGTATTTGCTTGAAAGGATTGGTAGGTAATAGAACGTTCCACTGCAAGGAATGAAGCATAACCTTAAAATAGCAGCTTCGCATTGCTCTCCACCGGTTGGTAGTGATACACAATATCATTGTGTTTCTCTAGTGCAGTTCTGCTCGGAAACTCCAAGTATCTTTTAAAATATTGGCTTATATCACCAGTAAACCAAGATGATGCTGGTGATGATTATTGTTTTCAGAGGAAGTAGGCTACAACTAGGCGACCATCATCCATAATAATACTAATCAGATAGAAAAATGGATAGGATCCGACATTTTGAAAATGAAGGTGTCGGCTAAAGAAAGAGAAGTGCCACGAAGGGCGTGATAATGAAAGGCTCTCTCGGCCTCGCAACCTAATACTGTCAGGGTCGGAAAAGAACAAGAGTTGAACAAGGGAGGTCAGAAGGGTAGATTTAAAATGAGCCTGGCAGAAGTAAGTTGAAGCAATGGCAGGACTCATCTCAGTGCCCCATGTTCACCAACACATGCTCTGAAGTTGAGAGCCCTGGGACCCCTTTTAGTCGCCTCTTACGACAGGCAGGGGATACCGTGGTAGTAAACAAAGATTTTGCTAGTCCATCTCAACAGAGATTTTTAAGAGCACAAGAAATAAAAAGTAAAAGGAACAAGGAGAGTTATAGTGTGAAAAAGGCTGCGAATAGTTGACGCTTTATCTCAATCACTTTTCGCAAAGAAATTTACTTCTCTCACATTATTTTCACTTCTTTTATCCATTTTCATATGTATTGAAGTCACAACAACGAAAATCTCAAGTGAGCCTTTGAACATGTGGATTAACAGTCGGTTGTAGTCAAGCATTAGCCTACTGCTAGGGACAAACCCAAACCAAGAACATATGTAACAGACTGATTCTAACCTCCATTTGTATCAGCTGACTAATGAACTAATATTATTAGTGAAGATATTTAATTAGTCATGTGTAAATCTTTATGAAACGGAATTTGGTTAACTAATAATTATTGTTATGAGTTCTAATATTATTGGCTAATATTATTAGTTAGTTTTATGAAACAGGGCCCTGAGCCCTGTTTTATAAAACATCTTTCACTAATATTATTAGTAAGAAACCAATAATATTATCTAATAATATTAGTATTAGGTTTCATAGAGTTATTACCTAATAATATTAGTAATTAGTTTATGAGTCAAAATTATTAGTAGATATTCCTAATAATATTAGTAAATTGTTTCATAGACAGCATGACTAATAAAAGTTACCCATATTATTAGGATTATTTCCATGAGTTTATTTTGACTCGTAATTCATATTATTAGTGAAACCAAAGTGAGTGGTATTTTAATATTTTGGCATACAATTGTGAAGATCACTGAAATGGTTGACTCTGATTCAAATAGTGATAAGGAACGAGTGTAGGTATTCACCGTTCAATAAATGTTACGTCAAAAACAGCCTGTACGGTACTGGAATGTAACGAACATATGAATACAATGGGAGATTTAGGTTATATTACAGAACGTTTGAGTATTTGCTTGATAGGATTGGTAATAGAACGTCCCACTGCAAGGAATGAAGCATAACCTCAAAACAGCAGCTTCGCATTCCATTCCATCGGTTGGTAGTGATACACAGTATCATTGTGTTTCTCTAGTGCAGTTCTGCTCGGACACTCCAGGTATCCTTAAAAATATTGGCTTATATCACCGGTAAACCTAGATGATGATGGTGATGATTATTGTTTTAAGTGGAGGTCTACAAGTAGGCAACCATCATCTATAATAACACGAATCAGATAGAAAAATTGATATGATCTAACATTTTGAAAAATGATGGTATCGGCCAAAGAAAGAGAAGGGCATGAATATGAAAGACTCTTTCGGCCTCGCAACCTAAACTGTTAGGGTCGGAAAAGAACAAGAGTTGAACAAGGGAGCTCGGAAAGGTAGATGAAAATGAGTCTGGCACAAGTAAGTTGAAGCAATGGCAGGACTCATCTCAGTGCCCCATGTTCGCCAACCCACGTTCCCAAGTTGAGAACCCTGGGATCCCTTTTAGTCGCCTCTTACGACAGGCAGGTGATACCGTGGCTGTTATTCTACCACCCCCACCAACAGGGGGTAATAAACAAAGATTTTGCTAGTCCATCTCAACAAAGATTTTTAAGAACACATGAAATAAAAATAAGGAACAAGGAGGGTTATAGTGTGCAAAAGGCTGCGAATATTTGACGCTTTACTTCAATAACTTTCCGCAAAGAAAGTTTCTTCTCTCACATTATTTTCACTTCTTTTATCCATTTTCTAATGTATTAAAGTCACAACGAAAATATCAAGTGAGCCTCTCGAACATGTGGATTAATAGTGGGTTGTAGCCAAGCATTAGCCTACTGCTAGGAACAAACCCAAACCAAGAACATATGCAACCAACACCTCCTAGATCTAGGAGGTGTTGATGCAACAGGCCGATTCTAACATCCATTTGTATCAGCTGACTAATGAACTAATATTATTAGTGAAGATATTTATTAGTCATGTGTAAATCTTTATGAAACAGAATTTGGTCAACTAATAATTTTTTATGAGTTCTAATATTATTAGGTAATATTATTAGTAAGTTTTATGAAACAGGGCCCTGGTGAATGGATTTAATCCATTTCTCTTTGAGGTCTTGATCACTCGGAAAGAGAAAAACACTCACTTTTGGTCCGGCTGAATAATTGCCGTTACAGGCAGGAACGCAACATTTACTAGGCTTTCTACATACTTAATCTGAACAACAGTTCACAGTAGCTGTAAGAGTCCCACGTGTTTCGGCACGAAGACAACATTCAAACACCTCCAAACAACATGGATACTTCCACTCTACTACTGGGTTAGGCCGCAATGCTGTGACGTCAGCAGCTGAAATCCCGACAGTGTAGCGGCCTTGTATCCTAGGTGGCATTGGATAAGGTAAATTTTGTTTTCGTAATTATGTCTTAAATTAACTTTTTTCACTCGCAGGAATTTTGTGGGGCAGTCTCGCGTCTTCGATGATTCAATTTCATAGAAAAACGCTTTTCAGCGCTATCACGCTTTTATTCTAGGGGCATGCAACCTTAACACGTTACTTGTAAAATAACTCATACCACTTTAATGTTCTTTATTTGCCCGCAGCAATAAGGGCATTTTCACTCCGAAATAGATTTTAAATTACTTGGTCAATGTACTTTGAATCAATTTGATGACCGTTAACTTACGAGTGTTTTCTGATTTGCTACTGTTTAACGTTGTTTTTAAATGTTAAATTCCTCTTGTTATCACATTTAAACCTGACGGCGTTGATTTGATGCACGGAAAATCAACCCAGGTTCCGAGAGCAAGACAACGAACCCAAGTGCCTGGGCGCACTCTCACAGGGAAATAATTAAGAATGTTGCATTTTGAATGTAGATCTAATTTCTAAATTCAAATGATTGACGTTTCATGTTTAATAAACAGTATTTATTTTTTAGGATTTACTTTACGTCGCACCAATACAGATATGTCTTTTGGCGATGATGGGATAGGAAATGCCTACGAGTGGGAAGGAAGCGACCGTGGCCTTAATTAATGTACAGCCCCAGCATTTGCCTATTGTGAAAATTGGTAACTCCCGAAAACCATCTTTAGGGCTGCCGACAGTGCGGTTCGAACAGATTAACTCCCGAATGCAAGCTGATAGCTTCGTGACCCACGCCACGTGGCGCTTGCTTGGTCAAACAGTATTTTAAGGAACATGATTGTCTGATTTCAAGAATTTAAGTGTCACCAGGTTACGTTCCCGGGTAGGGCTGTCTAGCATCTTCCACATCCTGTTCTCCATCTGCTCCTATTACATTTAGTTGTCATTGCTTTGTGGCGAGCACATACTTTCCGGTATTTAAACTAAATGAATTTATTAAACTAAATCACAGACATGTGAATTCACGAAAAGTTATCCATAGTAGGTACCTTATGCCGACTCTAGATCAGGCGCTGATTGGCCGTTGCCGGTCCCGTGATTGTGACTACACAGCGTGGGAGATTTTTAATTTAGGCGCGGAGGTAAGCGTGGCGCCGCATGTCGAGTGCTGCTACACAGCATACGATTTGAAAATTAAGGTGGACCAAGCGCGGAAACGGAACAAAGATTGTCCACATCGCCCGAAGTGGTGCCAAACTTACAGGCCCAAGTTTGATGATCAGAACTGTGCAGGCTTTACTTTACAGGCTTGCATTCGACTCCAGGCTAAAACTCACAGGGCACTAACCTTACTGACTGGACATTTCTTCTTCTTATTATTCTTATCTTTCCTTTTCTTGTTCTTCTTATTACTATCATAACATTCATGCCTGATGTGTCGTACCAAGTAGAGAGTAATAAACGCGCTTATGTTAACTGTTTGCTTCTTTCTCTGCCTTTAACGAACCGTTCTTTTAAGTTGTTGTTGTTGATTTGTTAGGAAGTTTATAACGTTGAGGTCATCAGCCCTGTGCACATATATGTATGGAGAATTTGATTGTTAACCTGTGTTACTGTAGTAACTATAGTCGTGAGCTAAAATATAAGAGTGTTAGAGGACGGGGTAAATACATACCTTAACTTTAAAATTCAGAAAAGAAGCGACAGTGACGTGGTGTGAAAATTGAAAATGACTGACTGTAAGCAAACAGTTCACGCGAAGAACAGGCCACCTCAGCCTAGGGGTTTCCTACGTGCTAGAGAACCATCGGCTTCGATGCTCTAGGTCTAGAAGAGTAGTAAAGTGAGTCGATACGTTGACCATGTTTCTTAATAGCACCTGTAAAATAAATTTTTTCACAGGTTACTTTAAGTCGCACCGACACAGATAGGTCTTATGGCGACGATGGGATACTTAATGGCCAGGAATGGGAAGGAAGCAGCCGTGGCCGTAATTAAGGTACAGCCCCAGTAGTTGCCTGGTGTGAAAAAGGGAAATCACAGAAAACCATCTTCAGGGCTGTCGACAGTGTGGTTCGAACCCACTATCTCCCGAATGCAATCTCACAGCTGCGCACCCCTAACAGCACGGCCAACTCGCTCGCTGTAAGCTAACTGGACAATTGATCTAATGATAGCTCAGTTATATGATTAACTACGCTTCACCCTTGTACCTTCTTGTAACAACATTTTAATGTCTAAAATCTTTTTCGGACAGTTATGTTACACGGTTTATGGTCTGTCGGACTGGATTAGCACATTCAGGCATTGGAAAACTACATAACTCCTTCTATTCACTACTGCGCCTCATTTTGAGCCACCATTGTTTTTTGCTTTCTCTCTATATGTACATGACCTTTACCGGTGCTATCTGGGGATCTAACCAGCCTCTTCACCTCCAACTACACCTCCATCTCCACTTTTGACAGACACTAAGAAGGGAAGGGCGCGTACCGGGGAGTCGCCGATCTTACGTAAATTTTCCACAAACGTTAAATGATCGATGAATAATTCAATGGCCAGTTTTTTTACGGAAATTAATTCGTGCGACCTACAAAAAGCGATAAAATTCGTATCATTTGATTGGCGTGCTCGGCTACCCAGTACTGCACTGCGTGCTAGATTCACTCGTCAAGAGGCCGCTACTCCAAACACTACCCGCAACTCGCACCACCCAAAAGCTAACCCAAGCTCAAGAACGCCTGAAAAGTAAGGTTATTCAATATTGGAGAAGTGGTAGGCGGGGCCTACTTTTGTTTTCGTCGGGGAAACAAAAGTTTTACTTTGTGAAAAGCAAAAAGGATTTATATTTGTGGGAAAAGCGTGTTATGAACAGTGGGACGCGCCGCGACAAGTTGAGGGTAGTAGCACGTACTGTCAAAAAATCGATTTTGCCCATCGAAATAAAGAAATAATTCATGATGTGACCATTCAGCAGTAGGCTATGCGAGCTTTTTCATTAAGAACAATGCGCGGAGTTTAAATCATGCCACACGTGGGTAAGTAAATTTAAGAAGCGCCATGGTACTGTGTCGCTGAAAATAACTACTGTAACAACGAGAATACAGACCAACAATCAACCGTGGCGGCAGCAGCAGACATATTCGTAGAAGAAATTTAACGAGTTACAGGGTCCTACAGCCACGAAAACGTACGTAACAGTGATCAAAGTGGATTCACCCTGCAGATGTGTACGGGAAGTACATTGACTTTAAAAGAGGAAAAATCAGTTACCACCTCAGTGCAATTTATGGTGTCCACCAAACAGTTATAGCATACCGAGAGTTCCCACAGGTGATGAACTTATGGGGTGTGTTTCGTACGACGGTGAAAAAGAAAATGTTTTCGCATGAAAATATTCATGTTGATTGCAATAAATTCGGAAAAATGGGATCTATACAGGTCAACGAACAGTTTAATGGAGTATTCAAGCAAAATATATCGTCCGCTAAAGTTGCTCACGCTCGATTCCACTTCTGGACATTAATCTACACAAAATGAAGATACCGTACAGCTGATTATAATTTCTCCTGGTGCCACAGCTTACTGCCAACCACTAGATGTATACGGGTTTAGAGTATTGAAAGTTTTTCTTACGTAATTTTCTGTTCTATTATTGAACTTAGATATCGTTTTGGAACAGGGGAACACCATCTTGAAAATGCAATCTCCGAAATACCACCAACTGTCGTTTCCTCGTTTTCGTCCCATGTGGTAACACGCCCGGTACTGAAATGAGTACTTGTCAAAAAATCCGGGAGCCTTTGAGCACTCTGTGCAATATTTTTTACAGTGGTAACTTAAAATGTTCCGCTTGCGCTTATCCTCACTTCGTTAGGGATGGTTGGTGCAGGAACGCTTCGTGCTTTCAAAATTTCTACCGCGAGCATCATTGTTGCAGAAACATAAAGAGTAACTTGCTTTCATGTGTAACGTCCCGTGTTATGACGTTTAACTATTATTTTCACCAAAACAATCTTATTTTATTGCCTTTATCGGCCCAGAATCAATGCAGGAATTAAATTATTTCTCTTAATTCCACTACATCATCTTCGCGACAAACTACGCAAGTGCTAAAAGAAGATCAGTGGCGAGTGAACCCAGCTTGCACCGCAGACCTGCGCAGCAAAGCGCGCCAATTCATATATGCTCATAGCTGTTTGAATGCAGAGATTCGGGTCAGAGAATTCAACCTTCATTGCTTACTTCCTCAGCCTGAGTGACTCGATATTTGTACCATCTTCAACGTTAGATTTCATCCTAGTTAAAGTCCCACTTTCGCAAACGTGCAGATTACCCGTTGGCGAAAACCCGAATGATATCCACAAGGGCCTCTCCGGAAGACACACGCCATATCATTAGTCTCCAGACCTTAGTCCGTAAGGTTATCAGCCTAGAGTCTTGATGGTTCCTCAGATAGCAACACCAAAAATGTAATTATAGGGAAAAACCAACAATGGCACCAAAATGAGGAGTAATAGGCAATCGCAGGTTTGAGGTAGTTTGCCATGGACTGAATGTGCTATTCAGGCCCAACAAACAAAAAGCCATGTAATAGCAGTCCGAAAAATATTTTAGACATTAAAAAGTTGCTGCAAGCAGATACTTCGGGTGACGCGCAGTTAGCATAATAAATCATTTAGCTTTTATTAGACAGCCGTCCGGCTAGTTCGCTTACAGGTAATATCGCGAAGCATGGTCAACGTAACGACTCACTTAAATATATTTCCTACTTCCCTACGCCTAGAGCATCGAAGCCCAGGGCGCTCTAGCCAGTAGAAAACCCCTAAATGGAGGCGTTCTGTTCTGTGCGCGTACACTTTGCTTAGATATTTGGTATTGCTATCTGAGGAACCATCAAGACTCTAGGCTGATAAACTTACGGACTAATGACTGGAGACTAATAATATGGCGTGTGGCATTCGGAGAGGCCCTTGTTGATATCATTTATCTATTTTCACATCAGGCCACTGTCACATAATTTCTATTCCTAATCCTGTCCCCATCGTCGCCATATCTGTGCCAGTGTGGCGTAAAACTAATTGCTTTCCTCTTACTGGGAGACCACAGGTTCGATACCCGGTCTGGTGAGAGATTTTATCTGAATCTGAAAGTCGGGAATTCTAATTTTCATCTGAAGTTAGATCAAACACTAAAATTAAAGCCCGAGGGGCCAGCGCATTACCGCCTAAACTACTCAGCCTGGCCTTAATATGTTTTCCTGTACTCACAACAATAACGTCTCGTAAATTGTCCGCCTCCGTAGCGTAACGGTTAGTGTTAAAAGCTGCCGCACTCGGGGGTGCGGGTTCGATTCCCGATACTGTCAGAAATTTAAGAGTGGCAGGAGGGCTGGTATGTGGTTAAAAATGGTACACTCGTGATCAGAAGAATTCCTGGTGGAAAGGAAAACAGGCAACGTTCGGGAGTAGATGTTGGCCAACCTTGAGGATGAAGGAGAACCAAGCAAGACAACGTCACATGTGCTCGTCTTCCAGGAGGTGTGGCTTGTGACGTTGCGCACTCAAAGGTCATTTCCTAATCAAGGAAAATAAATAATTAACTGAAATTTAATTGTGAAGAAACGTACACGACGCACACTCGCCCCAATACGTATGGTATTTATGTGTTTGAACAGCGCTGAAAATAACTCATACGAGTGATTTTTCAAACACACTTGGGTCTCTGATGATCATAATTATTTAATTCGAGGTTGTTTTTACTTTGGTTGTTGAGGATAAAAGATAATAATAACAATTGTTCCGAGGTATCTGTGGAACAGCAGAGGTGAAAGAAGGTGCGGACTGAAATGGGTCTAACTACAAGTCCGAAAGATGAATTAAAATTTCAATAAAGGTTATATTTTCGAAATCAGGTACACAATCAAGAAGTCCAATATTAGATAAAAATTTAACCAGTTTCCACTAGGGGAAATAACAAAATCAGGTACCACAGTAGTTTTTCAAGGAAAGCCCGAGTTTCGGGTTCTTACAAGTCCTGGGCTTCGAGTCCCAATACGACAATCCTTGAGCTCTCAGCTCACAACCACAAAATACAAAGGGACAGAAAACCCGTAATTACATGAAGCTCTTGGTTCCGCTTAGTAATGTCCAGCCTTCTAGAGGCACCTTCCAAAATACCAGAAAGAGCTGACCTGCTCTCAGTTATACAAGCCTATCAAAGGCCACACCAGACTTTACTTCTAACTGCCCTCAAGGCACACTTACAGTGAAACAGGGGTATCTTGTGCCCAACCTACAGGGCCTTCGCATGAAGAAAAAGAAAAAAACAACAAGTTAAGTTACTGGCCCAAAGTACAGAGAGGACTGGAAGCGTGAACTTGCACTCCTAAATACACATTTTAAAACCTAAGTGGCGCTAGGCCGATACACAGGGGCTAATCCCAAGCTAGGGAGGTGACTAGTATATAAGATAAATTTAACACATTAAGAAGGAAGAGAAAAACGGTTATGAAAACATAGTCACCTCAAAATCAAAATGAAGAGAAGCTCGAGAGGGTAAAGCACTCTCTATCCCCGATTTACATTTAAAGAGATTTGTAGATTTTACATAGACTGAAAAGGGATTTACATTTTAAAGAGTGGGTTACATATTAAAGGTTTCGAACCTTCCCCGAGAGTTGAACTGCTGAGCTAGCAAGAAATGCAGATGTTAAAACGCCATTACCTTGTTGAAGAACGGCTGCCTGAAGAACGAGGCCCTTCCCGCCCCCCGCTACATATTCACACACTGAGCAAGATGTTATAAGAGTAGCCCGGAGACATGAAAATCAGCAGTTTTTATACCCTCGCGGAAAATTCGAGACCTTTCATGAATGATTACGACCCGCCCACAAGGTTTTATTGGATGACAGCAAAAACGTATACACAAGTCGATGAAGAAACACCTTATTGGTGGAAAATTAATTAAAGAAATTCCTGATTGGCTACATTCAAAACAGGCGGAAAGAAAGGATTAATATTGCCAACCCACAAATGACAGAGCGAAATTTAGTAAAGACAAAACTTATGAATACAAAATTTCTTCAAGAAGGTTCATTCCTTCACACTAGAGTGCATAATCATAGTTTTTGGTAGAGACATCTGTTAGAGAATGTCCACACTTCTTGATCAATGAAAAACAAAAGCAAATCAAAAACACACAGTGACATCTTCTGATAACCAGTAGAGTTAGTTCAGTTGTTAAAGTTCAGGGTTTCTCCAGTAGAGAAGTTTCAATTGGTGCAAGATTTGAACTTGAGGTGTACCACCCGGTGCAGACCTCCCCCCCCCCAAAGTCCTTCCAAGGGGTGACACAGAAAAAAAATGTTTTCCAAAACAAAGTCCAAGTTTGTTGCTGATTGGTTGAAGAAGAATTTGGACGAGAAAATACAACTTTTCAGTAGTCGGATGTCCCTTAATTTGTTTGATATAGATGGGTGGGACTAGTTTAAGTCCAGTTTTAGAATTTCTTTGTTGTAGTAGAATTGCGAAACTAAAAACATTACTTCATGGGGGTAATATTTTTCTAAGTCCACCAAAGGTTGATTTGAAGCAAAAATGTATTCATTGCAGATACAGAGTGTCCATGTAGCTGAAGAAGTACATTAGCTGCCGATTAATTTTGACGGCAATACCTGCCGCCGCTGCCTGTGTCCAGAGGAGGCCGCTCGGACCCCTCAAGTACCCTGAGATACCCCTCTCCCGCTGCTATGAGAGGGGTAGTCGTGGTGAAGCACGCCGCAAATGCGAAATTTGTTTACAGTCCTCGAGTAGCTTGCGCCGCACATCAGCCTTGGCCGGAAGGAGGGCTCCAGCTCGCCGTACACTGGTTGACCTCACTGGAGTGGAGTGGGCCCGTACCCCACCTCAATGGCGGTACGGCGCCGCATGGCTGCGGGGGCACTGAAGCAGTAAGATCTCGGCGGCAGAATTTGTGTTGGATATTAATGTTTTAGGGTACTGTCTTGGAGGTGAGGCTGAGGGGCCAGCAGCGTGGAAACTTTTTATTTTATTTTTATTGCCACTGGTGTGGTTTAGCAGGAGACGGGAGCGTTGTAATGGCCGTAGGGGCAAGACAGCAGATCAACTATGGGGAAGGTTGCACATGAAATACTTAAATCAATAACCATAAAATTAAATCGGGGCAGAAGGCCACGGAGAACGACAAAATATATCCTTTACACCATTGCGAAACATAAGTGGCTAAGTTAACTATGATATTACACAGGTTTCACCTGAGACAGATGTACCCTAGAGATCCTCTCGGTGGCTGGATTACTCACTAGCAATGTGACCGGCGTAAGAAAATCTAAAATAATGCACGGCCCATGAAATCTGGGGGCAAGCTTGCCCGCGGGAACAAAGTTCTTGATCATAACTTGGTCTCCTACCTTCAAATTGGTGGGCCTCCGTCCACGATCATATCTTTCCCTAACCTTTCCATGAGACACTTTAACATTGGCCTTGGCCTTCTTCCAAGGATCTTTAATATTATCTGGATCTATTGTCTCAGGTAGAATATCACTAAGAGACCAAAGGTTAGAGAGCGGCGTGTTGGGTACAAACTTGAACATCAATGAAGCAGGGGTGAATTTATGAGATTCGTGAACCGCCGATTTCAAAGCGAAGGCTAACCAATGCAGGGATGTATCCCACCTGGAGTGATCGTCGTGATGATAGGCAATCAGAGCCGACCTCAGATTACGATTGACCCGTTCCGCCAGAGACGGTTGAGGATAGTATGCAGAAGTTGTTACATGTGAGATAGATAGATCAAAACAGAATTTACGAAAGAGATTAGAGGTAAAGGCTTTAGCATTATCAGACACAATATATTGACACGGACCAAAAGAAGCAATGATAGAATTTAAACAAGAAATGGTGGACTGAGCGGCAGCCAGCTTAGTCGGAAATAACCAAGAAAATCTTGTAAAACCATCTACACACACAAGAATGAATTTATTGGCGTTCCCCTTAGATTGGGGGAAGGGTCCTACGTAGTCGATATAAAGACGTTCCATGGGGCGCGACGCTTGATGAGAAGACAAGAGCCCTTGCTTAGTGTACATGGTGGGTTTACTAAGCCAACAAGATTTACAAGCCTTTACCAATTCACGGATTTCTCCGTCCATACCCTTCCAAATGAACATTTCTCGGATCATTTCTCTAGTTTTGAAGATACCTAAATGCCCCCCTAATGGGGTCTCGTGATAGTACTTGAAGATCAAGGGCACGAGAACAGCTGGAACCACAACTTTCATCTTCTTATCATGCCCCGACGGGCGACATAAAACACCATTCCTCAATACATAAGGGACGACAGGTTCCCCAGAAGAAAAGGTTTCCATAATAGGAGCCAGCACTGGATCTTCACGCTGATATTTTTCGATATCCCTAAATAACATGGGAGCATCTGTTAGAATGGCATTAACCTCAGGTAGTATGGACTCGGGAGGTGAAGAACTATCAACCTGAGCAGGGGTCTCTACATCATTGGCAAACATACGGCTTAGTCCATCTACCACAACATTTTCCGTTCCTCTTATATGCCTGACATCAAATAGGAAGGCAGCAATTCTGATATCCCAGCGGGCTATGCGACCAGTACGACGCGGCCTAGCTAAGACCCAGATTAAGGCTTAGTTATCCGTTTCCAAGTCGAACTTGACATGTTCCAGATAGAGGCGGAATTTTTCTACAGCAAATAAAACAGCCAAACCTTCAAGCTCATAGATGGAATACTTGGCTTCTTGGGCCGATAATGTCCTAGAGGCATAGGCCATGGGTCGCCTCCCTAGTTCAGTCTCTTGAAGAAGGACTGCAGCTACCACCGACGACGACGCGTCGGTTTGGACGATGAATTTTTTCGAGAAATTAGGCATAGCAAGAACAGGAGCGTTACAAAGAGCTATTTTGAGGTCTTCGAAAGCGGCTTGTTGAGAAGGCCCCCATTCAAATTTGACACCTTTCCTACGAAGTAAGTTCAAGGGTGCCGCTCTATTAGCGAAATTTGGAATAAATTTCCTGAAGAAGTTCACCATGCCCATGAACCTGGCAATACCTTTGATGTCCTTAGGAGGCTTGAAATCACGGATGGCCTCTGTTCTAGAATGATCTACAGCGACACCATCGGGCGACACAATGTGCCCTAGAAATGACATGGAAGGTTTAGCGAAGGCAACCTTGGACAACTTCACCGTTAACCCTGCCTTACGAAGGCGACTCAGGACCTCTTTCAGATGATCTAGATGTTCTTCAAAGGTCTCAGAAAATACGACATCATCAAGATAATGGTATAAATACTCAAATTTGATGTCGGAGAAGAACCTGTCTAGCAGTCTCATAAGCACAGCTGCTCCCGTGGGGAGCCCGAAAGGCACGCGGTTGTATTCATACAAATTCCAATCCGTGGCAAACGCTGTAAGATGTTTAGACTCTTCCGCTAGGGGAATTTGATTGTAGGCCTGATTCAAATCCAAGATGGTGAAGAACTTGGCCTTACGGAACCATGAAAAACAAGAGTGAAGGTCGGGAAGGGGCACAGATTGTAACACCACCTTCCGATTGAGAGCCCTATAATCAATCACAGGCCTGAAGCCACCTTGGGGTTTCGGGACTAGGAAAATAGGCGAAGAATACGCCGACTTAGAGGGTCGAATAATACCATCCTTCAACATCTGATCTATGATTTCCTTCAAAGCCTTCATTTTAGGTGGAGATAGCCTATAAGGTGGAAAACTGACTGGAATCGAATCCGTAACCTCAATCTTGTATTCGATAAGGTCAGTAACACCAAGAGTATCAGAAAAACTTCTGGAAACGACTGACACAACTTACGAATACTATCAGCCTGCTCCTCAGGTAGATGTCTTAGGTCTAACAACATCTCATCCTGGGTAGGCGAAACAGATGAACACGACACAGAACTATATTTTAATAAAGGGATTTTGAAATTACTAGCTAATTTGAAAGTGCACGACTTGCTCTGAAGGTCGAGCACTAGACCAGTGTGAGACATGAAGTCCGCTCCCAATATAATGGGACAAGACAAGTGCTTAGCCACCAAAAGTTTTACTTTCCAAGTGAATTTCAAAATGCGGATTTTGGCATACAGAGAACCTAAAATTTCTAATGGAGATGAGTTTGCCGAAACGCATTGAACCAAAGACGAACAATAATCAGGAAGTTTACCAACAGATTTCAATTTGGAGTACCACTCGGCCGAAATAATGGAACACACACTGCCAGAATCTAATAGAGCGGTTACAGGTTCATTATTCAATTCAATTTTGAGAAATGGAACAGGTGCGGGGGAATCCGCCGCAATCCTAAGACATTCTTTGGGACATTCAAATGGTAATGCAGAACAGTTCTGACTTTTCCCTGAATTTTCGTCGGATTTAACCTGGGCTGAGCCTTGAAAAGATGAATCTGCCGACTCAGCCGGAGCCACTAGACACTTATGATTGTTGGTGGAAGTTGCACCCGAAGTTGAGCAGGAGGGAGTGCTATTCGAATTCGGGAAATTTTTGGCAAAATGGGAGAAAGCGCCGCATTTAAAGCATCCTTGACATGACCCTACTCCAATCTTTGTCCCGCTAGATTTAACTAAAGGACACTTGTTCCGAAGATGGTCAGGCGACCCGCAAGCATAACATTTACGGGGTGTAACGGGTCGGCGAGGTGGAGGCCGAAAATTACTAGAGGACGTAGGGGGCTCCTTTGCGACCCGTAATGTGTCGGCATATCTAACCCCTTCGGCTGAGACAGCCATAGCTTCCAACTCGGCAAAAGTTTGAGGACGCGACGCAAAGCACAAATATGATCTGTAAGATGGGGAAATTCCTTCCACAATAGCCTGTACAATTTGATCTTCTGGAAAATGGAGGGCAAATACTCTGGTGTAGAATTTGATGTCTTGGATGAAGTCGGCAAGATTTTCATCCAGCCCCTGTACTCGGTAATAGTACTTCTGAATTAGTGATGACCTAGCTCGAGCCGGAATAAAATTAGCTAAAAGATGGGCGAGAAATTCTTCTATAGATGATTGATCAGCAATTGCTCTTACTATTTTGTCAGATAGAACACCAATTGAATAGGGATAAATAATCTGCAGAATTTGACACTGAGAAAGAGAAAAAACAAGAGCATGATCTTGGAATTCAACAAAAAACCTTAAGAATGAAATAACGTCACTGGTAGACTTAACAGAACACTTAGAAATACATCTGAGCAACATTGCTAACGGATGGGGCAAACTGCTGAAGCCAGGTGACATAGCGGGTAGAGGCCTAAGTGGCGGAGAAGCTGATTCAGAAGGTGCATTATTCAACGAGGTACGACGTTCAGATTCATTGTCTAATGGGGCAGAGGTTTGTTGGTCTCCTACTGATTTCCTATTTTCTTCTCCTTTAGAAGACTCTTCCTCGCTAACTATGTTTACCGTAGCGGGCTGGTCGGTTTTGGGAGGGACTGCCCCAGTTAGCCATAGGCTGACCTTACTGGACAATTTGGAAAGGTTTTCGAGAAGAGCACTAGCCTCTTTCCCTTGAATGTCACTCAACTTAAGAGAAAATAGATCACTAACTCTATTGGAAAAATGGTATAATCTAGCCTGTACACGTTTGAGCTGATTAGGTGATGGATCACCCCCTTCAAAAAAACTAACCACAGATGCTAGCTCAGTAGCATTATCAGTGATCGTGGAGAGAGCATCGTCAATCTCTTTCTCTCCCAAAGTTGGGATGGTAATAGGCAATTCAAGGGAATCTTTAAGCTTAGTGATGTTGGCCGCAACCGCGCCTCCAGATTGAACATTTGTAATTGTTAATTCATAGATCAATTCCTCCTTGCGCAAATAGCCGGGATGGAGGACATCGCGAGGGCCGGGCATGATGACAGAAAAATTTAGAAAATCAAAAAATTCCAGCGACTGAGAAAATTGTTAGAGTTCGAATCAAAAGCAATGTTTAGCCGTCAAAAGGGGCTAAATTGAGACCCATTCAACTCGCTCTGCTACCACTTGTTCCGAGGTATCTGTGGAACAGCAGAGGTGAAAGAAGATGCGGGCTGAAATGGGTCTAACTACAAGTCCGAAAGATGAATTAAAATTTCAATAAAGGTTATATTTTCGAAACTAAACAATGGTGACAAAATTTTGAGCATACAACAAATAACAACAAGTTAAATCAGGTACACAGTCAAGAAGTCCAAGATTAGATAAAAATTTAACCAGTTTTCACTAGGAGAAATAACAAAATCAGGTACCAGAGTAGTTTTTCAAGGAAAGCCCGAGTTTCGGGTTCTTACAAGTCCTGGGCTCCAAGCCCCAATACGACAATCCTTGAGCTCTCAGCTCACAACCACATAATACAAAGGGGCAGAAAACCCTTAATTACATGGAGCTCTTGCTTCCGCTTAGTAATGTCCAGCCTTCTAGAGGCACCTTCCAAAATACCAGAAAGAGCTGACCTGCTCTCAATTATACAAGCCTATCAAAGGCCACAACAGACTTTACTTCTAACTGCCTTCAAGGCACACTTACAGTGAAACAGGGGTATTTTGTACTCAACCTACAGGGCCTTCGCATGAAGAAAAAGAAAAAAACAACAAGTTAAGTTACTGGCCCAAAGTACAGAGAGGACTGGAAGCGGGAACTTGCACTCCTAAATACACATTTTAAAACCTAAGTGGCGCTAGGCCGATACACAGGGGTTAATCCCAAGCTAGGGAGGTGACTAGTATATAAGATAAATTTAACACATTAAGAAGGAAGAGAAAAACGGTTATGAAAACATAGTCACCTCAAAATCAAAATGAAGAGGAGCTCGAGAGGGTAAAGCACTCTCTATCCCCGATTTACATTTAAAGAGATTTGTAGAATTGACATAGACTGAAAAGGGATTTACATTTTAAAGAGAGGGTTACATATTAAAGGTTTCGAACCTTCCCCGAGAGTTAAACTGCTGAGTTGCAAGAAATGCAGATGTTAAAACGCCATTACCTTGTTGAAGAACGGCTGCCTGAAGAACGAGGCCCTTCCCGCCCCCTGCTACATATTCACACACTGAGCAAGATGTTATAAGAGTAGCCCGGAGACAAGAAAATCAGCAGTTTTTATACCCTCGCGGAAAATTCGAGACCTTTCATGAATGATTACGACCCGCCCACAAGGTTTTATTGGATAACAGCAAAAACTTATACACAAGTCGATGAAGAAACACCTTATTGGTGGAAAATTAATTAAAGAAATTCCTGATTGGCTACATTCAAAACAGGCGGAAAGAAAGGATTAATATTGCCAACCCACAAATGACAGAACAAAATTTAGTAAAGACAAAACTTATGAATACAAAATTTCCTCAAGAAGGTTCATTCCTTCACACTAGAGTGCATAGTCATAGTTTTTGGTAGAGACATCTGTTAGAGAATGTCCACACTTCTTGATCAATGAAAAACAAAAGCAAATCAAAAACACACAGTGACATCTTCTGATAACCAGTAGAGTTAGTTCAGTTGTTAAAGTTCAGGGTTTCTCCAGTAGAGAAGCTTCAATTGGCGCAAGATTTGACCTTGCGTCGTAGAGGTGTACCACCCGGTACAATAATAATAATAATAATAATAATAATAATAATAATAATAATAATAATAATAATAATAATAATAATAATAATAATAATAATAAATAACAATTCACCCTATGGAAAGTTAAGTCACAGTTATTTAAAACTCAACGACTTTATAAAGGCGAAAGAATTGGTCATAATAAGAAGGAATATTATACCACATGGCAGTTTGTGAAGGAAAAAAGAACACAAGTCTGACCTACTTAGCACGTTTCCCCTGTGAATAAATTCTGGACTTGTAATGCCACTTCGACAATATAGAATAGCACACAGCGATCGAAGGAAACTAATCAGGGAAAAACGGAAACTATGGTTCTTCATTAATTTGAGGAAAGGACTTCATTTCTTCTGCTTTTTCTGCCGCTTTTAACACATTTGTGGGGTCGCGGGTGCAAACTACGTCGCACATGTGGATTTGGCCCTGTTTTATGGCCGGATGCCCTTCCTGACGCGAACGATTTATGGAGGGATGTAATCACTATTGCGTGTTTCTTTGGTGGTTGGTAGTGTGGTATGTAGTCTGAATTTGAAGAGGGGAGTGTTGCGACATACAAAAACATACAGTCCCCGAGCAAGAAGAATTAATCAGAAGCGATTAAAATCCCCGGACCCTCTGAACCAAAGGGCAGTACACTGACCATTCTACCCACGAGTCGCGCAAGGAAAGGATTTTCATTGTTGTCATATAAGAAAATGAACGCGATGTGCTAATTCTTGTAATTCATTTAACAGCCATTCAGTACAGTTTCCTTCTCGATACTTCTTAAAATATGATAATGATGAATCATATGAACAAACAACGTTGAATGGTACAGAAAACAAGTCTGGTTGGCAACGATGAAAAGGTTCTGTAAAACATTCGAAATCTACATAAACAGTAAACGGAACAGGTTCCTGACGATAATAATTCTCAAATATCATTTCGGCATTTTTACTATTTTTACTATTTTGGCCCTGTTGTACAATCAAATAAATGTGTAGCTAACATGCTCTCTGTTGAAAAGTATGGGAAGCATCTGTCACATATAAACTTCGTTTGTTTTTTGATGAACGTTCTGAGCGTAACAAACGTACAAATTTTGTTATAAGACAGTAGTGGCTTGTATTTTCATTGCAAACATGCAAAAGATAAATATGGTGTTGTTTTGAAGAAGAAGCTGTATAAAGATGTCCTACAATACTCTCTCCGTTTACACCGTACACAGAAAATGAAAAATCAGGATGGTTTTTCTCAAATTTGGAAATGTTTTGTAAGTCCATTGGATAAATAACACCGTCAAAATTTAACGTCTGTTGCAACTCAGTAAACATATCTTCATACTGTGTTGTTCTTGAAGGATTATGTGTTGATGGTTTTAATGCCATTGCGATACACTATAGAAAGCAAAAGTCATCATTGTTCTGAATATTGATAACAGCTTTTTTATCTGCAATGGCTTTCAGAAGTTTAATATACTTTGGATACTTTTTAGAGTTTTATTGCTCGCACCCTCTTCAAGTTTTTGAAATTTTGCAAGCAATTCGTCTACAACGTGTTCACGAAACCATTCTGAAATTTTATCAGTACATAACAGTTTCGTCATTTTCGGTAATCTATAAAAAGTTTCATAAATTTCATCATTATCTTTAAAAATAATAAGTGAACATGCAAACGAGGCATTTAAATTAAGCGCAGTATGCGTAGTTAGCAGAGAATATATTTTTCTTCAAATATATTAGAGCATGATATTAAAAACGAATTTGGCACTAAAATATTCCATGAATTTTTTACAGTACCACTTATTATACGTGATGAAAAACAAGTATTAATAGTTTCCCAATTAGATGCCATGACATTAAAATAATAATAATAATAATAATAATTCAAATTCATGCTATTTGTGCGTTAATTAAATATCAACAAAACTAAGAATACATGTATTGTTTTCTATTCCATGATAAGACAAGGCAACTGTTCGTTGATTTATATACTGTAATTCCGAATCTGATAACGCATTCAATCTATTAGGTAGAAATGCCTTAAATTCTTCACAGGTACACAATATTCTATCACCTGCAATTAGCCCTTGCACATTTCTCACACTGCTCGGGCGGCATCGGATTGCTGAAGGCTGCAAAGAAACCTCACCGTTCAATTTGGTACGAAGTCGGCATGTTAAAGGTCTCTGGTGGTACATTTCAAGTCTACCCGACAAAACTGATTAAAAACTTGCGATCTGGCGGAGTAAGAGTGAACTTCGATATTGACACGCTGGCAGACTACATGGCATCACCTAAATATGCCAGCTGTTGTGGCTGGGGCCTTTCAATTATTCATTTTTTAAATTTGCCACGAAGACAAATACACTGACTGACAGAGCAAATGCAACACCAAGAAGGAGTGGTTCGAAAGGGATGAAAGTTGGGGAAAAAACAGAGACGGCACGGACGAATAATTGGTGTTTATTTCAAACCGATATGCAGGCTACACAATGCGCACGGCATCGACTCAGTAGGATGTAGGACCACCGCGAGCGGCGATGCACGCAGAAACACGTCGAGGTACAGAGTCAATAAGAGTGCGGATGGTGTCCTGAGGGATGGTTCTCCATTCTCTGTCAACCATTTGCCACAGTTGGTCGTCCGTACGAGGCTGGGGCAGAGTTTGCAAACGGCGTCCAATGAGATCCCACACGTGTTCGATTGGTGAGAGATCCGGAGAGTACGCTGGCCACGGAAGCATCTGTACACCTCGTAGAGCCTGTTGGGAGATGCGAGCAGTGTGTGGGCGGGCATTATCCTGCTGAAACAGAGCATTGGGCAGCCCCTGAAGGTACGGGAGTGCCACCGGCCACAGCACATGCTGCACGTAGCGGTGGGCATTTAACGTGCCTTGAATACGCACTAGAGGTGACGTGGAATCATACGCAATAGCGCCCCAAACCATGATGCCGCGTTGTCTAGCGGTAGGGCGCTCTACAGTTAATGCCGGATTTGACCTTTCTCCACGCCGACGCCACACTCGTCTGCGGTGACTATCACTGACAGAACAGAAGCGTGACTCATCGGAGAACACGACGTTCCGCCATTCCCTCATCCAAGTCGCTCTAGCCCGGCACCATGCCAGGCGTGCACGTCTATGCTGTGGAGTCAATGGTAGTCTTCTGAGCGGACGCCGGGAGTGCAGGCCTCCTTCAACCAATCGACGGGAAATTGTTCTGGTCGATATTAGAATAGCCAGGGTGTCTTGCACATGCTGAAGAATGGCGGTTGACGTGGCGTGCGGGGCTGCCACCGCTTGGCGGCGGATGCGCCGATCCTCGCGTGCTGACGTCACTCGGGCTGCGCCTGGACCCCTCGCACGTGCCACATGTCCCTGCGCCAAACATCTTCGCCACAGGTGCTGCACCGTGGACACATCCCTATGGGTATCGGCTGCGATTTGACGAAGCGACCAACCTGCCCTTCTCAGCCCGATCACCATACCCCTCGTAAAGTCGTCTGTCTGCTGGAAATGCCTCCGTTGACGGCGGCCTGGCATTCTTAGCTATACACGTGTCCTGTGGCACACGACAACACGTTCTACAATGACTGTCGGCTGAGAAATCACGGTACGAAGTGGGCCATTCGCCAACGCCGTGTCCCATTTATCGTTCGCTACGTGCGCAGCACAGCGGCGCATTTCACATCATGAGCATATCTCAGTGACGTCAGTCTACCCTGCAATTGGCATAAAGTTCTGACCACTCCTTCTTGGTGTTGCATTTGCTCTGTCAGTCAGTGTACATCTATTTGAAAATAAAGCATACATATGGACTAATTAACTGGTTTATTTTCTGTTGTCTAGAAGCTCTTTCGAGTACATTCAAAGTGTAATGTTAATTGTATTTTGGGATTACTCCGAAAAACTCTTCCTGCCATATTTTCATACCCACTGGGGTTGATCATCGTCGAAGTTCCGCCGTAAAATGCTCCCTGGATACGCCCCTGGTGAGCCATGTTACTTCACATAAATTCCTGAAGAAAACATGCAATCCACTGCAAATTCCCGTGCGAAGAACCTGTACAAATGCTATTTATAATATAAATGTTATTATAGTTATAGCTACCAACACAGTATTTTTAACCTCTTAAATAACTGTGACTTGTTGTATACCACGTATAAATCTAAGTTTTGCAGTTTTAATGTCAGGTAATTTGACTCTGAATATTAAAAAAATACTGATAGGCGTATATACACACAGTATAAGCAAAAGAAATAACATCTAAAAACATTGAACTAGTCTATTCTTTATTGAAACAAAAATAATATTACTCTCCTTCACCAATCAGCTGAATAAGTTCTTGGCTAAAACATGGCGGCTGAACTGAACTTGGATACACTGTACACATAGCGTTACTATAACGGCAACAGCCAATCAACGCTTCATCTACAGTCGGCATAAGGTATCTACTACCCAAAGTTTACAAAATACTGCCCAACGGCAGTGCGCTGAATCAGTCGTCTACCAGGCTCCCAGTCTGTTCATATTGACTCTGAATCCTGGTAGTATCTGGTGAAGTAATTTCATCAAATGCAGTGCGTGGTGGCCACTTAAATGAAATCAGTACCAAAACAAATATTATAACATCACCAGTGAATACAGTTATAGAGATCATATTTATACTGTATTGTATTGTGTTGTATTTATTTAAACATGACAGGCGATTAACCCAGATACATGTTTACACAGCCCCTTTCCATGCTCAGACAACTAAAAACCAAAATAAAAGAAACACGAGACTCCTTGGGCATGCCATGGGGCCCGTCATATACTCCGGAAACATGACACTCCCAAGGGAGTGACACCACGGCAGTCATCTCCAGTCTCCCATGCCAAGTCCATCGTGTCCATTTAATATTAAAAACAAAATAAATAATAATTGAATAAAATATAATAATATCGATAATATGAGCTAACTACCTACTACTACTGTCCGGTCGCGCCATCGCCCCTGGTAAGAAAAAGGCCAAATCCCTACGATGGCACGACCTGCACTACCCGTGGGGCCCAAAAGAGGACCCTTTCTACCTTTACCAGATGACAGCGCAGTTCTCTCACCATTCCATTTACGGCCGGCCACTTGGGTCTGAAACCGCTCATGTACTGTTCCTCTCGTCTCTCACTCCTCATCCAACATTTATCTTCATCATTTTTTGGGGAGTAGGCCCGTCCCATCCCATCCGCTTACGAGCATGTCTTCCTCTCCCTTACCCAACTACTATACATAACTAGTGAGAAAACCGCACACGCCTTTTTAGCTACAACTACGTGTCCTCCTGCTACCGTACTACAATTAATAATATGGGGAAAAATAATAATGAACAATTAATAGTCACAATTAACTACCATATAAAAGAAAAACTAATTGAATACCTACAATTCCATTCCTAAATAAGTCCAGTCTGGTCCTACTCTATCCTTATATTTTACACGTATCATTTATATCAGGTCATTGTTACAAAATCAGCTGACATCAAGTTTCATCAACTATTAGCACATGACCTTGCCTGCCTATCTACTGCGTTCGCAATTCTTGTCCACTGTCCTACTTTGGCTGAATTCCAATAAACTGTTAGTTAACAGTTTCACAATCACCTGTCGTATCACGATCCATAGGGCCTCCTACAGTTTCAAAAACAAACAAGCTCCCTAGTTAACACATTACACTCACCTTCTTTTTTCAATGACATAAACACAGTTCGATCTTTTCAGCCTTTATACATCCACTTATTTTTCCTATGCCTCCTCCTCTCTCACTCTTTCTCTCACACTCCTTTTTAATGGCACGTAAGTACCTATTCAACTGCCCCCCATTGTGATGTTTGGGACATCACTGCATGTTTTCAATTATTGAACTATATAATTAATTGATAAGATGTATATATTTAATCACTGACAGGTCATTTTTAAATTAATATGTGTATATATTGTACCAGGAAAAGTTCTTGGGTAAAGGGCATGAGTAGGACCTGAGGAAGTGGAACATGGTTTTGGAGCCGATACAGAGTAGGATAGACTCGCAGAGCGAATAATAGATGGTTATAATTTTTTTAAATAATTTATTGATGCATCACCCTGTAATATGATTATTGGACTCAAATCTGGCCTTGAAATTAAAAATTTAAACGTAATCTTCTTGAATTCTGGTCATGAAAATTAAATGAATGTCACTGATTCCAAAGTCTTTCATATGTGAGAATACGAGGTATTAGATTTCCACCTAAAGTCTTTCTAAATATGAGCACACACTTGTAATTGCAAATTAACATGAGAATTTAAATTTTTGTTGAAAGTTTTTCAGTTTTTCAGTTTGTAAACCTTAATGTATAGCACACTTGAAAAGCCTAAAGTTCTTCTATGAGATATGAAAATTAAATTTGAAAATTAAATTAATCACAAAAGATGAACTTCTGAGAAATTATGGGAACTCTGAAATATTTGTTCACACGCGGCACTGAAGTTTCCACTGTTCAAAATTGATGAGAAAATTTTAGTCAGTTTGTTACTACTCACTTAATGAAAGAAATGTTGCTACAAATGTTGAAGGACGGACGTCTGGAATGTTCCGTGGAGAATCAGGATCGGCGATGTTCCATTAACACACCATGTTGACGTCCCTCGATGAGGTGATGATTGCTGGAACTGGATCGTGTAGAATTGCAGCTCGTTAAGGTGATTTTTCGCACACGGAAAATTCACTTAGTGCAAGTAGTTATCACTGACACTGTCATTTACCGTCGAACACAGTTTATGGCGTATTTGAACTTTAAGACGTTAAATGAATAATCACAGTCCTTTCAGTATGAAGTACTATTTAAAGTCGTTACTAAGAACGTCCATAATTACACAATTCACACTTGAAAAAGGCAAATCACAGTCTATAATCACAGTCGTTCAACACGGTCATTAAGTCACTAAGGATTATTTTCTGATTATCTGGATATTATAACGTCATATTACCTCAGAAAAAGTTCTACGTATTCATCCAGTTTACTACTGTAAGTCGTATACTAATATGGCATGAACACTACGTGAATAAAGAAACACAGTTCAATACTCGAAAAGAAATGAGTCCTGGTAATTCTACACATTAGTTTCTGTTCATTGTAGAAGTTCAATATTATGTAAAGTAAACAAAGTCCACACGTAATGATATACTCTGTGAACGTTAAATATTTGGTATTTGCACTTCAATAAGTTCACTCGTATTATATTCTCAAATGTCTTTAGAATTACACCGTAGTCGCGACGCGATATACTAAATACAGTGCGACGACTTTTATAACATTATTTTGTCGGCGATATAACTTCGTATTCCGGAAACGCGACGGCAAGTACTTTCCCGTGACTGCGCGGACATACTGTACGAGGGTCGGTCTCCCCTTTGTCTCACTCACACACACATCTGTGTACTCGTCCTTGTACTGCTCTGATCTGCTTGTTAGCCTTGACATATATACCGGCGCTGGGAGGGGTGTTTCTCTTGGTCATGTGACCGTGAGTGCATAATCTTCTTAGACTTTAAATTATTATAACTCAACAACCATGGGATGGATTAATTCGAAATTCACAGGGATTAACTTTTACGACGTCCGCTACAATTCAGCGTTTGTCCCATTGAAATTGGTTAAGGCGTTGGAAAGCTTGCGAAAAGAAAATTATTTTCGAGAAATATCTCTAGGGGAGGTGAGCTTCGAGCGACAGGTGACGTCACTTGACTTCGCCTAGTGCACTCGTGGAGTCTGGCACATGCTGGAACATTCCTTTGCTCAATTGTTCGTACGTCGGACGGACATTTTATGCTGGAATAAAGTTTCTTTCGATTGATATGGGCCAGGACCTAGGCTTTCCTGGTACAATATATATATGGGGTTTTTATCATCCATTTCAATCATCATTTCATTTCTTTGTATCGCGGCTGTAACGTATTCTGAACAAACAAATTATTGGGTAAAGTATTTCAACATCATTCATATTTATAACTTGCAGTAAATTTTCCAATAGCCGTTGTGAGGTGACCAGAGTCAGCAGGCTAATTTCAGCCTATTTCCAGGAAAAGTACGTCATCTAGGTTACGAGAGACCTCACCCTCTCTACCTCATGAAGAGACAGTTGATACATTATAAACGCCCACTTTTCGAACTGCGCTACCTGACGCTTTATTTCAGCGGGAAAGTTCAGCCTAAGTGAATAAACGTAATGAAGCAACGTGATGGATTCACAGCAATACATAGGAAAAGGGATGAGACCTCGAATCTTACTGGACCATGTGATATGGCTGATGGAAGGAGACAAGTGCTGGAGAGGACATTCTGATGGACATTCTGATTCTCACTCTTGGAAGACACTCTTACTACGATTCTACGTCTGCACATCGCAGAAGATTTTAACTCAGTTCACTTCTCATCTGAGTAGTACCGTATGATACTACTCAAAAGTTACTCTCATTGGGACTTGTTATCTCAATGACGAGAGGTAGTCAACGGGAGACCGGTTTTGACTAGTATAGGGGAGGAGAACTTTTATTATGAATTTAGCTACGCTACTGTTCCGTAATACGGAAGAATACAAGTGTATTCTCTCCATGAACATAACCCATGGTGTTTTTGCATTTAAAATTAGGTCTCATTACGACTTTATGTAGGGAGTACAGTAGGAAGTGTTAAAGACAGGAAATGTAGAAGTAGGACTGGAATACAACAACAGATGAGGCAGCCGGCACGAGATATCCACCCATCATCAGCTTCAAGACAACAGAGCCTACATATGATGAGCTTATGGCATAAGTTACTGCAAGTCTTCGCGCAACAGTTAATTTTCTTAGAGTTCATTTCATTAAATTTTTATTTTGCTTCAGTAAGTTCAGATTTCGTTAATACGCCGTTACGTCACGTTTTCCATCCTAATAAATAGCTGTTTTAATTTGTATGTTCTGAAATTATTATTAATGATCCTTATATTCCATGTTAGTGTACTTAATGAATTTGCGTCTCGTCACCCTACCCCTGGGAGTTTTTTGAGTCTCATTACGTATTATTATTATTATTATTATTATTATTATTATTATTATTATTATTATTAATTATCAACTTTCGTTTTCAAGCCATAAGCCTGAAGACTGGCGCCCATGGGATATTGTTTATGGAGAAACAATGAGATATCATTTATTGATTTTGATATTAAAGTGACCCGCCACGTTATAAATTTGTCTAACATATGTGGGCAAAGTGGGTACGTAACACCATCTCTCCACTGCTTGATAATCCACCTTATAATATTCCTCTCATCCCCTTTTTCTAATAATTTACGATATTTGGCACTCAATAGACAGTTTTTTAACTTACTCGTTTCTTTACAATTAGTAGTTAAATGAAAATCGTAATTTACTACCCCTCATAATACACATGCCGTCTTATCTCAACCCTTTAGCCATCCCTTGTTCTTGTGGAGTCCCATCAACCACCAAGCCATCCCGCCCCTATTAAGCCTATCAACATACCTAATATTTACCTCCGTTACTTCTAACACTTTATTCAAAACACTAAGGGAAATCCTTAGCCTAATTTCTTCTAATAATCTCTGCTTTTGCATATCTCTAATCCTCCTGGAGAGTACCTTCCACCCTCTTGCTTCTGTCTTCGACCAAATCGCATCGCACATGTACCCCAAACCTATCTTCTCCAAATATCCTTTAATTTTTTCTAGCCAACATCCCTTATACATGTTCTTCAGTTGATGATTGTACGCGGCTTGCAACAATTTCCCGCCCTCTCCTCTTTTCAAAATCATCCAGTATTTAACTATTCATTTCGCACACTCAACTTCTGTATCTTCCCCACATAGTAATTCCACCCCTGCATTAGCTGTGCGCTGCGGGAGCCGCACCACCGACTTACCGAAATTACAAATAATTCGTCTTAATTCCACTCTTTTCCCATCCAACCCCCTACTTCAGCCCCATATATTACCCTACCAAAAACCACCGATCTTAAAACTCACCTCAAGGTTTCATAACTGATACCCGGAAATTTAGCCAACAAGTTTTTGACTGATGCTAGGGCGGCAAATCCTTTGCTTCTCGCTCGACTTATGCGATGGTTCCAAGTCCCTTTTCTGTTAATAATAACTCCTAAATATTCCATCTTACTTACTTGTTCCAGCCTTTCTCCCTGCACGACTCATTTCCCATCTTCCTTTCTTCCTTTGTGTACCTGGGCTACTAGCACTTTCGATTTATTCCCGTTAATTTTCAAGGCCCGTTTCTTTGCGAAATCCGACATAGCATTTAAGCCCCTCTGTATTCCTCTTGACGTTAGCGTCATCAATATCACATCATCAGCAAAAATCAATCCCGGTATCTCCAACACATTAATCACCGGGACGGCCCAATGGATTCCCCCATGTCCATCCAGAATATCGTTAATAAATAAAATAAGCAATATTGGCGATAATTTACACCCTATTTATATATATATATATATATATATATATATATATCTGGATATATATTATACGAGGATAATTCATAGCAAATATTTTCCTTACGCACACGTGTATGTTGCTCCCAAACAGTGGTCATAGGCTCAGGCATAACTATTTTACCCTCAGTTAGTTTATTTTCACGTACGTTTCAACTTGACACTTGCGTCTTTATGGATAATCGAACTGACGCCCTTATTCTCTATACCATGGACTTGAGAATTATTTATTCTCTATACTTTCATATCTAAATGCGCATTAACCTATCCAGCCTTGCAAATGGTTCTGAACTCTATTGCTCCGCCAGCTGGGCCCGATTGTGTGAATCTAGTGGCCCGGGAAGATCATATTAATCGCTCGCAGATTCTCGATAATTTACAGGAATTAAAGAATACAGGGAGCTGCCCGCTACATTAATCTCTGTGGCTATTGGTTGAAGCCAACGTCCATGCCCACCATGTAGATGAAAACATGGCAGTTATAACGTTGTGGACATATGCAACCTAAGATATTTCCTCGTGAGTATGTAAACTTCGAATCATACAACAGACTGAGGGACTCAGTGGAATAAGGGCCCATCCCAACAAACGGACGAATGTCAGTGCTGTACAGCATCTGTATCTGGGAGCCATGTGCAGTCAAGTGTTCACAAGATCGAACTTCAATCTTTACTCAATATATGGCGTTTCACATATACTTTCTAACAATATGCTTTGAACTTTCCCTTGCGCCCACCCCGACTCCCGCCACGTGAACGTATGTTGCTGCAGCAGTGCAGAGCATACTACTCTCTCTCCTACAGCACGCGGCGATATGACTCACTCGCCTAATTCTTGTGTTAGTCGTGATGTTTCAAATTCTAAGGAGCGGAAAAGAAATGTGCAGGAGTGGAGTGAAGCAAAGAAGAAGATTCTACGAAACCGTGGAAATGAGTATGTTTCAGTATCTTATAAAGGTTTATTGATTGAACTAAACAGGCCTTCGCC
This sequence comes from Anabrus simplex, assembly GCF_040414725.1. Taxonomy (NCBI): domain Eukaryota; kingdom Metazoa; phylum Arthropoda; class Insecta; order Orthoptera; family Tettigoniidae; genus Anabrus; species Anabrus simplex. The sequence goes on along the minus strand of NC_090266.1, from coordinate 1,201,066,461 downwards.
ATCCATCCATCCATCCATCCATCCATCCATCCATCCATCCATCCATCCATCCATCCGTCCGTCCGTCCATCCGTCCGTCCGTCCGTCCGTCCGTCCATCCATCCATCCATCCATCCATCCATCCATCCATCCACCCACCCACCCACCCATCCATCCATCCATCCATCCATCCACCCACCCATCCATCCATCCATCCATCCATCCATCCTTAAAGACGGTTATGCCTTTCATCGTTCAGTCTGCAAGCCTCTGTGAATTTACTATAAGTCACCACAATCCTCTATTTGGAACTAGTGCTGTGGCCTCATTTAGTTCTATACCTCTAATCTTTAAATCATTAGAAACTGAGTCCAACCATCATCGTCTTGGTCTCCCTCCACTTCTCTTACCCTCCATAACAGAGTGCATTATACTCCTAGGTAACCTATCCTGTTCAATGCGCCTCCATCGAGTTCATTCCTAAATAAGCCTTTATTTCCTCATTCCGAGTACCCTCCTGCCATTTTTCCCACCTGTTTGTACCAGCAATCATTCCTGCTATTTTCATGACTGTTACCTATAACCTATGAATAAGATATCCTGAGTCTACCCAACTTTCACTCCCATAAAGCAAAGTTGGTCTGAAAACAGACCGATGTACAGATAGTTTCGTCTGGGAGCTGACTTCCTTCTTACAGAATACTGCTGATCGCAACTGCGAGCTCACTGCATTAGCTTTACTACACCTTGTTTCAATCTCACTTACTATACTACCATCCTGGGAGAGCACACAGCCGAAATACTTGAAATTATCGACTTTTTCTAGCTTTGTATCACCAATCTGACATTCAATTCTGTTGAATTTCTTACCTACTGACATCAATTTAGTCTTCGAGAGGCTAATTTTCATACCATACTCATTGCACCTATTTTCAAGTTCCAAAATATTAGACTGCAGGCTTTCGGCACAATCTGCCATTAAGACCAAGTCGTCAGCATAGGCCAGACTGCTTACTACATTTCGGCCTAACTGAATCCCTCCATGCCATTTTATACCTTTCAGCAGATGATCCATGTAAACTACGAACAACAAAGTGGAAAGATTACAGTCTTGTCTAACCCCCGTAATTACCCTGAACCAAGAACTCATTCTACCATCAATTCTCACTGAAGCCCAATTATCAACATAAATGCCTTTAATTGATTTTAATAATCTACCCTTAATCCCATAGCCCCCAGTATGATGAACATCTTCTCCCGCGGTACCCTGTCATATGCTTTCTATAGATCTAAAAAACATAAACACACTGTACACTCCTCTCGTAGCATTTTTCAATTACCTGGCGCATACTGAAAATCTGATCCTGACAGCCTCTCTGTGGTCTGAAGCAACACTGGTTTTCATCCAACTTCCTCTCAATGACTGATCGCACCCTCCCTTGCAAGATGCCAGTGAATACTTTGCCTGGTATAATAATCAATGAAATACATCAATAGTTGTTGTAATGCTTCCTGTTCCCTTGCTTATAGATAGATGCAATTATTGCCTTCGTCCAATCTGAAGGTACCTTTCCAACACTCCATGCTAATCTTACTACTCTATGAAGCCATTTCATCCCTGCCTTCCCACTATACTTCACAATTTCAGGTCTAAATTCATCTATTGCTGCTGCTTTGTGACAATGGATTTCATTTACCATCCTTTCCACTTTCTCATGCGTAATTTCACGAACATCATTTTCCTCCTCCTCATCCTCCTCCTTACGAGCTTGGCAGTTTGCAATACCACCAGGAAGATTTCCTTTTACGTTGAGAAGATGTTCAAAATATTCCCTCCACCTCTCCAGTGATTCCCTGGGATATGTTATGAGTTCACCTGAATTACTCAAAGCACTGTTCATTTCCTTGTTCCCTCCCTTCCTAAGATTCTTTATTCCTGTCCAGAAAGGTTTCGCTGCTGTTTGACCTTGCCTTTCCAGGTTACTACGAAAATCTACCAATGACTTCTTTTTGGATTTAGCAACTATTTGTTTCGCTCTGTTTCTTTGGTCTATGTAAAAGTCACTGTCTGCCTCGGCCCTCGTTTAGAGCCATTTCTGATGAGCCTTCTTTTTACGTTTACAAGCTGCTCTCAATCATTCCACTAAGATGTTCGCCTTTTCCCATCTTTACACACAGTTGTCCCTAGGCATTCCCTTGCTGTTTCTAATACAGCATCCCTGTATTCCACACATTCTCTTTCTATATCCTGAACCTGCTTACTGTCTAATGTTCGAAAATTCTCTGTAATCATATCTATGTACTTCTGTCTAATTTCCTCGTCATGGAGATTTTCTAGCCGTATTCGTTTGCAGACAGATTGCACTTAATCTAACCTAGGCCTAGAAATATTTAGTTCACTACAGATCAGATAGTAGTCTGTATCATCGAAAAATCCTCCAAAAACTCGTACATTCTTAACAGATTTCCTGAATTCGTAGTCGGTTAAGATATAGTCTGTTATGGATCTGGTACCCCTAGCCTCCCATGTGTAGCGGTGAATAGCCTTATGCTTGTTAATGTATTCGTAACTGCTAAATCCATACTAGCACAGAAGTCCAGAAAACGCTTCCCACTCCCATTAGCTTCCATATCTTCCCCACATTTAGCAATCACCCTTTCGTATCCTTCAGTTCTGTTTCCAACTCTCGCATTGAAATCGCACATTGGCACTATTCTATCCCTGCTGTTGACTCTGATCACGACGTCACTCAATGCTTCATAAAACTTGTCAACTTCATCCTCATCTGCACCCTCAGATGGTGAATACACTGAGACAATTCTCGTCCTAATTCCTCCAACTGACAAATCTACCCACATCATTCGCTCATTTACGTGCCTAACAGAAACTATGTTGCGTGCAATGGTATTCCTGATAAACAGCCCTACCCCATACTCTGCCCTTCCCGTTCTAACACCCGTCAAGTACACTTTATAATCTCCTATCTCTTCCTCGTAATCTCCCTTTACCCGAATATCACTTAATCCTAGCACATAATCCTCTTAGCTGACTCAGCCAGTTCTACTTTCTTTCTTCCATAAGCCCCATTAATATTGATAGCTCCCCATCGAATTACATTTTGTTTGCCACGTTGTTTCTAAGGAGCCCCTCGCCTGTCAAATGGGAGTGAGACTCCGTTACTACCATAGGTCCAGGCTTGCTTAAAATGTTCTGAGCTCGGTAAATTCATGAAGCAGGATGTTACCCTGCTTACACATAGTCCAAGTGAGGATCTGTCCTCTAACGGGTTACGGACCACCAGTGGATTGTATAGTCCTAGCCCCCTGAGCACAAGGAGGGCCATGACTCAGAATATGTCCGAGATGCCCACTCCCATTCCATAGCAACTGGTATCCCAACTCTCAGGACCACATACTAGGCCACTCAGCCGTTGCACATGGTTCACGAACTAGGTCGTGTCTACAGTGGCCCACACCATGAACCACATACTAATTATGTATTAATAAAAATAAAAGAAAAGGGGTATTAGTAGTGCTCTTCCCAGCAGTGCTGACTACTGCGGAAGCCTGGTGTAGACCAGATAATTAAGAAATGTTACGCAGCTTGCATCGGTTACGTAATGTACAGATATGCTACGTCCGACATTTTCCCGACTCCACTTTGCTTGGGTCTGCCCGTCTGGCAATAAAATACCTCATACAATAAACCCCAGCAAGCCTCCCACTGAGTACACTTGCTTACTCAGGACCATCATCCTGCCATTTAAATTCCTTTGCACATTACGTTCACATAACACCTTCACTGCCTTTGCTCATTCTGCTGAGCTGCGCCTACCTCACTTCCTGTTCTACTTAATGTTCCAACTCCTCACTCACTTACGCAATAAGAGAAAGGAAACACGCGCTGCATAATTCGCAACCTCCTCCAACTCACCAGCTCACAAAATTTTTCAATACTACTTGCCCTTATTTAAACCAATTACAACTTATTCAAATAAACCTCCACACTAGAGTTTTCTTCATTTCTCTCAACCAAACCTCCTCAGCATACATCACCTTTAATTTCACTGTATACCATCACATACCACCATATACCAACTACACCTCGCTCACATCCTCTCTCTTACCGCTACCAAGTACAATAGTTACACACAATACAAACCATTTCCCACTTACTTAATAATACCTCCACACTGGAATTCTCTCTCTGGCCAACATTCACAACAAACATCACCTACCCACACCTACCTCTCTCCATTTGATTCACTCCTTTAAATAAACTCATTCCACCATACCACAACTTTATTAACTCCTTCAATTTCACTGTATACCGGCACATAACACCATATACCATCAACAACACCTCATTCTTATCCTCTCTCTAACTACTGCCAAGTGTAACAACACCTATAATTGTTACACACACTACAAACCATTTAAAACTTTCTTAAATATAAATATGATCTTCACATTCACTATCCTCACCCAGTGCCATTCAGTTACAACAACTCTTCTCTCAATTTAATTCACTCTTTTAATCAAGCACATTAAACCAATTACAACTTCATATATCACCTTTAATTTCACTGTATACCATCACATACTACCATATAACAACTACACCTCGTTCTCATTCTCTCTTTACTGCTACCAAGTATAATAGTTACACACACTACAAACCATTTCCAACTTACTTAAATATACCTCCATACTAGAATTCTTCTAATTTCTCTAAGGCCAACATTCACAACAAGCATCACCTACCCACACCTACCTCTCTCCATTTGATTCAATCCTTTAAATAAACTCATTCCACAATAACCCAACTTGACTATCTCCTTCAATTTCATTGTATACCAGCACGTACCGCCATATACCATCAACTACACCTCATTCGTATCCTCCCTCTAACTACTACCAAGTGTAAAAACAGTATAATTGTTACACACACTAAAACCCATTTACAACTTACTTAAAATGTACATATGATCTTCACATCCTCTATCCTCTCCCAATGTAATTCAAGTTACAACAACTATAATAAACATACTACTTACACACACCTACCTCTCTCCATTCGATTCACTCTTTTAATCAAGCACATTCCACCATACACCAAATTGACTATAAACACACCTCCGTAACACTTCACCATTACATTCAATATACCATACACTCCAAACCGATTACAACTTATTTATATAATCCTCCTCACTAGAATTCTCTTAATTACTCACATTCAGTTAAATACCATACCCTTCTTTTGACCATATCATATCCTCACCTCCACTAAAACTTCTTAATTCTACACACTTTTCTGGTTAAATCTCCAACTCAATACACCAATTCCACCTCAATATCAACCTCACTCTCAACATTACCAGGTACTATTCCACACTCTCAATACTTTTCCGTTACAATACTCGCTATACATCTCAATACAACAACTGCGATAGTTAGAGACACTGCACACTAATTACAACTTACTAAAAACACAAAAACCTACCTCTATATTCCCCTCCAACTCACCAGCTAAAGATTTCTCAATACAACTTAGTAGTATAATACAGGGATTCTGCCGCCGCCTCCGCCTCCCGCGGGAAATTTGAATTTTGGCGGGAAATTTGAATTTTAGCGCGAGATTTGAATTTGTAAACAAAGCCACGTGCTTTTTGACAGCTGTCATCGACAACAACGCATCGCTAACCTCACTGCTGCCATCTTGACGGGCCTAAAACTCAGTGGTACCAACTTAACCTAACTAGCGCGAGATTTGAATCGGTAAACAAAGCCACGTGCTTTTTGACAGACAACAACGCATCGCTAACTTCACTGCTGCCATCTTGACGGGCCTAAACCTCAGTAGTACCAACTTAACCTAAATAGCGCGAGATAAACAAAACCACGTGTTTTTTGACAGCCACGTGCTTTTTGACAGACAACAACGTATCGCAAACCTCAGTGCAGCCATCTTGACGGACCTAAACCTTAGTGGTACCAACTTAACCTAACTAGCGTGAGATAAACAAATCCACGTGCTTTTTTGACAGCTGTCATCCGCCATCTTTAAACCACAGAGCACTGTGCTGCCCTCTTTATCGCAGTAGCTACAAATTCGTCACCTGTCATCCGCAGTGCTGCCATCTTAACGGGCCTAAACCTTAGTGCTACCAACTTAACCTCACTAGCGCGAGATAAACAAATCCACGTGCTTTTTTGACAGCTGACATCCGCCATCTTTAATCTATACAGCACAATGCTGCCCTCTTTAGCTACTTACCTTTGAAATGTGGTGGCGGATAATTTGAAAAATGCTTTTTTGACAGCAGCCATTTTGCATCGCAAACCTCAGTGCTGCCCTCTTTAGCTAGATACCTTTGAAATGCGGTGGCAGACAATTCTACGTGACAGCAGCCATCTTTGAGCACCGTGCTACCCTCTTTGTGGTGGCGGGTAATTTTTACGTCACAGCTGTCATCCGCCATCTTGCATCGCAAACCTCAGTGCTGCACTCTTTAGCTAGATACCTTTGAAATGTAGTGGCGGTAATTTGAAAAATTCTTTATGCTCTTGTTTGGAAAAAAAGCCACGTGCTTTTTTTGACAGCTGTCATCCGCCATCTTTAATCGACATAGCACCGTGCTGCTATCATGCGGGCAATTTCGTCAGCTGCCATCCGCCATCTTTAAACCACAGAGCACCGTGCTGCCCTCATGGGGGGCAATTTCGTTAGCTGTCATCCGCCATCTTTAATGAACAGAGCACCGTGCTGCCCTCATGCGGGACAATTTCGCTAGCTGTCATCCGCCATCTTTAATGAACAGAGCACCGTGCTGCCCTCATGCGGGACAATTTCGTTAGCTGTCATCCGCTATCTTTTAATGAACAGAGCACCGTGCTGCCCTCATGCGGGACAATTTCGTTAGCTGTCATCCGCCATCTTTTAATGAACAGAGCACCGTGCTGCCATCTTTGTGTTGGCATCTTTATTCTTTGACATGTGGTGGCGGTAAGTTCTACATCCACAATCTGAGAGCACAGTGACGTACTCTTCGTTGTGGCGGACAATTTAAAAAAGAACATGTCAAGGAATACCTTTGTTCTAAAAGAAAACAAGACTACGGTTCTGAACGGCTTGCGTAAGATAGCGATTGTTATAACCTCCTTTTCCCTGCTCTGTTAAGGCATAGCTTTATCGAACATACAACGCGATCTTACACATAAGACAGCATGCATATCACGTACCTGCAAGTTTAGACTTGAACACATAATACTGCTTATAGTTCGACGTTGTTGAACACTGCATTGCATGACTAGAATCCAGCACTGTTTAGAAAGAAAAAATTATCTTCTCAGCATACTTACTAAGCTGCTCTTTTTCCTCTATCAAGCTACATCTCTATCGAACATGCATTGTAAAAGCAAGAGTATTGCAAGTTTAGACTTGAACACATACTACCGTTTATAGTTCGATGTTGTTGAACACTGCATTGCAATCAAACACTGTTTAGAAAAAGAAAAAAAATTCTCTTCTCAACATGAGCTAGACAATAACATACTTACGAATCTGCTCATCACCTTCTTTCTTGCTTTTCTTCTTTGAGTAATAAACGAAACTCTATCTTGCAAATAAGGAGCGGGAGGAAGGTAATACCTAACCTAAAATAAAAGAATATGCCAATTCTACATTATTTATTTACATCTTGTATGTACAAGTTTTATCTCGAATCATTTTACCCTAGTGATGTTTGCGTACTTCTCCCATTCTCGATGCAATTCTTGTATGTACAAGTTTAAACTTGCCGTACTACGCTCTCAGCGTACCTCTCCTTATCTTTATACAATATGTACAGTGAATTGTGATGTAAGACAGCGTAACGTAAGTACACACCTCTAGCATAATGTTTACACACATCTGCTTTATGTAAAGTAGTACCTATCAATACTACTATGCCCCCAGGCTAGAGTGTTGGTAGAATTTGGAATGACAAACCGTTTGCAATCATCACTATTAAGGGCTACCTTACTAATTAAATGAGTGTACAACTGGTGCTTCTTGCTTCTAATGACAGACATTTGCTTATGCAAAACAGGAGGATTACTTTTAATGCAATTGTTATAGTTTTCAAAACTTAGCTGATTCTGAACGACATTCTTTTTAACCCTCTTCAATCTCTTTATTTGTAGTTCATTTCAGAGTTTTGCAATATGACTTGGATTTAGTACCTACAAATGAATCGATAATATTCCCAGCACATTCATCTTTCATTTTACCTAGAACCTTTTTGTTCACTAGAGGTAGATGATATTGATTATTAGCAGGATTGTTACTTGTATCAAACCTACCCAAGTCTGGCTTTATATCATTGTAATAGTCATTAGTTTTGATTTGATAAATAAACGAATCTGTATCTGTGTAGAGCAAATGCGCATTACGCGCGTACTTCCTCATCATATAATCGTAATGGAATTCATACATGAGTGTTTTAGCCAATTCAAGTACTGCAAAGCCGACGTAGGTAGGTTTGTCGTTCTTAACCTTAACACGATTCATCTGTATAATAACTAAATTCTCATGTATGATGGTGCAGCTGTGGAAATTTGGTTTACTTATTAAATAGTTAGCACCATACTTTTTCTTAATATTTTCCCAGTTTGTAATCAATTTTACATCAACGCGTTTGTCAACATTTTCCATAGTCTTACCAAACACACTGTTATTCATGAGCTTGTAGAAATCTTTTTCAAACTCGTTAACCGCATTCGTTCTTAAATTATTGTTCAGATCGATATATGGCATTAGCCACGGTGACTGATTAAATTCTAGTACGCGATGAATTTTGGATAACTTCAAACCATGCTGCAAACACTGTTTTAAATTTCGGTAATGAATGATATACTTAGATTTATCACACAAATTAGCAATTAGCATTTTCGTCGTTGATGCGATGTACGGGGACTTCACATTTTCAGGGCAGAAAGGTAAGTCATTATGAGAAGTGTGTAACTCTTTAGGATACTGTAAGTCAACTTCGAGGAAATAGCCTTTATCAGCTTCATCGCCTAGGGCGTGCAGCTGTAAAGCATCAATTTCGCACTGCGTTAGCCAGCGGAAACCACTCACCGGTAGATGCTGACTCATCGCCCACCCATACTGATTATTAGCATCGAGATAAACGATATACTGAGATTCCTGACTAGAATCGAAACTCGGCATGTACTTATTATTTGCTTTAGAATACCGCCCGCTGCACTGACTTAGTCCGCCTCGAATAGATGATTTTATAAAGTGCACCATATCAATATCGGTTAGCAGTTCCAAATTCACCTGCGTGTATTTTAACATCGCATCCCAACTTAACCCAGGCGCAGTAAAATACTCACATGGGTCAAGGCTGTAGGTTTTCTTACAAACATAGCGAAAATTTTCAAAAATATCAGCTAACAAAAGTTCATCCGTCTTTAAATATAAATCAGAGTATTCACCCAGCGTTTGAATTTGGAACTGCTCCCAGATATGTTGTGCATGTAAATAGTCATCATCACTAATATCTGCTGAATTCAGCGAGCTGTAAAAGGATTGTTTCGATGGTAAGGCACGTTCTTCGAGGCGTTCTAAGCAGTCAAGATATTCGTAACAAAAAACACCCTTACGCCGAAGTAAATTAAACTGCGCTTCTTCAGGAAAAACGCGTCGAATTTCCGTAAATTGTTCTAGCTGTAAATGACTAGAAAGTTTATCGAGGCTACTCGCCATAAAGCGAAACGAGTCAAGGAATCTCAGTTTTATAGAATGCTCCGCATCTACTTTTACAGACTTTGCAAACGCAATGTACCGCTCTTTATTCTGAGGGATTATATCTACTTTTTCATCTGAAGCTCCAAATTGTGAAATGATGAAATGAGAGTCGAACCAGATAAGTTATGAAAAATTACAGGGATAAATTTAGGAACTCTATACTTAAGATTACAGCTATAATGAGCGGCACATCTGTAGAAACCAGTTAAATGATCATGATCAAAAACTTTAGGGTCATTTTCGGAAAATTCCCCATCACAAATGCTACACTTTGTAGCACGTTCTTGATCATTTAACTGAATTTCGGTGAGTGGCTTCATAGGAATATTACTATTTAGAATACGACCGAGACGAACTGCATCACTTTCAAGTCTTTCTAAAAATACTTTAGCAGCATCAGGTCCTCGATACAGCTCTAACTTGTTAAGCGTACTATCATAACTACACTTGATGTAATACGCGAAGCTATACGGGACATGCATGTGCGTAGTATTAGTGAAAGAGTTGTCAGGATTAGGTAAGCATGTGTTGCATGGCGTGAGGATGGCTTCAAAGTCTGCATAAATCACGAAAGGTACCCACATCTGCTTGTGAAAATTTGTAAATTTTAAAACATTATTGCCTGTAGTAGGTATCTCTGTACGTACATGATTGCAGTCATTCTTGGAATGCTTCGTTAACTGATCTTCAGTTCTAAAATACTGCAAGCATCCATCGCATAGCCACTTTTTACACCTTTCTTTGGACAACTGACTACCAACAAGTCTACTCAGATTTTTAATCCAGCAAAAGTGGCTATTTTCACTGTTTTCGATATAGAGTAAGTTAACATGAGTACTCTTCTTATGACATGTATAATACAGAGGGCCTACTACAGACTTTTCTCTACACTATACACATTAATGCTAATGTTATTGAGTTCTTCAAAGCGCTTAATATCTTTTAACTGCACTGGAAATTCTATACTATCGAAATTTAGCTGCGTTGAATAGTGTGGATACGATGATGTTCTATTCGCTACATTCGATTTAGCAGGATTTAAAGCCGACATCACCGCCCATGCAAAATATGCCTCGTCATTGTTTTGGATGTTTACAACAGCTTTTCTTTGCTGAATCCATGTCGGCAGCTCGATGTGCGAAGATCCTCGCATAGGATTGTACTTATTGATGTTAAGTTCTAGATACATTATTTCAACTAAAGCCCACCCTGATTCCTTTTCCTGAAATTCCTCGCTCTTAGTTGAAATAATGTTAGAGACATCCCTAAGTACATCACCAAAATTAGTCGACTCACTTATGACAAAATTCTTCGTATTAAATGATTTAATGTCCGTTATTTCGGATTCATCCGTGCTTTTAATGTACAAGGCGAAAAGTTCAAAATTAACTTTAAATAAATTATGATTGGACAAAGATTTAGCAAGAAGCTGTTATACATCCGGTTGAACACAATTTAAAAAGTTTGAAGTGCTCTGAAACTTTTGACTGGTGCGAATTCTGTAACTAGAAATCCTACTTTATATGCTGTATTAATTTCCTCGATGTTTGCGTTACTACCACTTCTACACGCATTATTTTTATGTGCATTACTCCGTAAGTGTCCCTGAAAAATGTGAAGATGGTACATCAGTGTTACAGTGCTCGCAGTGAATAGTTTGAAGTTCATGATTTTTTCTAGGTTTTTACTACTAGTACTTTCTACAGCTACATCCGTTTTTTTACGCTTTTCTCCTATTACCTGAGGGCAAGTAGATACCTGATGTGCTTCTACTAAGTGAGCCTCGTATCGCTCTACGTTAGCGAAATACACACCACAAACTTCACATAAAGCAGATGTTATGCTAGGGTGTTTTGATTTTATATGGCGCATAAAGTTATCTCGCCTTGCGAACGTAACGTTGCACTGCCCGCAGGAAAACGTATCAGATGCATCATGATGTTTCGATTTTACATGACATGTGAGGATGTCACGTCTTCTGAACGTTTCATTACACTGCGAGCAGGGAAACATCTGAAAAGAGAACAACCAATAGAGATTAGCCTAAAGTTGCGATGTTCAACGTATAGAGGTCGGACATGGCTGTAAGTTTGAAATTGTAAGATTAACCTCTTCTACAGCATGAAAGATTGAAGAGAACAACTATTTATCAATAGACTAAAGTTGCGATGTTCGGAAGAAACCAAGTTTCAATCTATAGAGGTCAGACATGGTTGCGAGTTTGAAATTATAAGATTAACCTCTTCTACAGCATGAAAGATTGAAGAGAAGGACTATTTATCAATAGACTAAAGTTGCGATGTTCGGAAGAAACCAAGCTTCAACGTATAGAGGTCAGACATTGCTGTGAGTTTGAAATTATAAGATTAACCGCTTCTACAGCATAAAACATTGAAGAGAACGACTATTTATCAATAGACTAAAGTTACGATGTTCGGAAGAAACCAAGTTTCAACCTATAGAGGTCAGACATTGCTGTAAGTTTGAAATTATAAGATTAACCTCTTCTACAGCATGAGGATTGAAGAGAACAACTATTTATCAATAGACTAAAGTTGCGATGTTCGGAAGAAACCAAGTTTCAACCTATAGAGGTCGGACATTGCTGTGAGTTTGAAATTATAAGATTAACCTCTTCTATGACATGCAGATTAAAGAAAATAACTATTTATCGTTAGACTAAAGTTACGATGTTCGGAAGAAACCAAGTTTCAACGTATAGAGGTCGGACATGGTTGTGAGTTTGAAATTATAACATTAACCTCGCCTATAGCATGAGGATTGAAGAGAACAACTATTTATGATTAGCTTAAAGTTACGATGTTCGGAAGAAACCAAGTTTCAACGTATAGAGGTCAGACATTGCAGTGAGTTTGAAATTATAAGATTAACCTCTTCTATGACATGCAGATTATAGAAAATAACTATTTATCAATAGACTAAAGTTACGATGTTTTAGAAGAAACCACGTTTCAGGCTGTTGAGGTCAGACATAGCTATGTGTGTTTGAAATTATAAAATTAACCTCGTCTATAGCATGAGGATTGAAGAGAACGATTATTTATCAATAGACTAAAGTTACGATGTTCGGAAGAAACCCAGTTTCAACGTATAGAGGTCGGACATTGCTGTGAGTTTGAAATTATAAGATTAACCTCGTCTATAGCATGAGGATTGAAGAGAACAACTATTTATGATTAGCTTAAAGTTACTATGTTCGGAAGAAACCAAGTTTCAACGTATAGAGGTCAGACATACCTTAAAATCCTCGCGCTGCAAACTGTTACTCGGATGAGTAAAATGCGTGCGTTCAAGCCTGAAACTCGAATGATAATATTCTGGTCGTACCTAAAAAAGAAGAAACATATATGAATGTAGTGTAGGGTACATCAGCTAGCCTAGCTATCTTTACAACTCAAAGTTCGAAAACATACCTTAAAAATGCACGTGCTGCAAACTGTTACTCGGATGAATAAAATGCGTGCGTTCAAGCCTGAAACTCGAATGATAATATTCTGGTCGTACCTAAAAAGAAGAAACATATGTGAATGTAGTGTAGGGTACATCAGCTAGCCTAGCTATCTTTACAACTCAAAGTTCGAAAACATACCTTAAAAATGCACGTGCTGCAGACTGTTACTCGGATGAATAAAATGCGTACTTTCAAGCCTGTAACTCGAATGATAATATTCTAGTTATACCTAAAAAGAAAAAAACAAACATATATGAATGTAGATGCTTATTACCTAGCGTAGAAGTTGCTTTGCAAACAGTAACTAACAGTTCAGGCTTACCTTAAGCTGAAGGCTGAAGAATAATATTCACAGCGGACAGTACTTAGACGGGAGATGTGCACGTAATAAACACATACAAAGAACTGTGAGCGCTTCACGCAGACTGCAGCGAGTAAATATGCTCCTTGTTACCAAGCGGATATCAAGAATTGCAGACGTTTGCAGTACAGTTAGAACGAAATGTTTATGCAACAAGAGCTCTTCTGAGGGTCTTACGCTGAGTTCTGCAGGCTGACGTATTTAAGCCGGGATCGAACCTGCTGTTGATGTCGAGGTGTCAGAATTTAAGAGTTCTGCAGCGGATCGAGCCTTGGAAAGTTAGCGCGCGATCCTCGACCTCTGGACTTAAACGGGAAGGTACTAAGCTACATCCGCGGTATTCCTTACCTGTAGGCTCTTAAAGGTATTGAGCTAAAACTACATTTAGCTAGATCATGTAATTACACGTTATGACGATCGCGCAGGTCCCTCGCCTAGCATTTGCTATTTTTTACGGCTTCCGACAGTAGGAGTTCGAACCCGCTATCTCCCGAAGTAGCGAGAATGATTGCGGGTACAAGAGTGTTGAGGGTGATTCATTCGTCGGATGGAGGCGATCCTACTGTTGCATATTACATTCTCAGGTAGTTTCGAGGGCGTGCAAAAAGCCAGCATTAAGTAAGGGCTGTTGATGGGGACGTTAAACCTTGTACAGGCTCCTTCGAAAATGATTGTGAGTACAAGATGTTGATGGTGATTCATCTGTCGGATGGAGGCGGTAAGCTGTGTGCAGGCTTCTTCGGTAGGAGTAGGCTATGTGCCGGCGCCGGGTTTTACCCTCTCCCTACTGTAGTATATTACATTCTTAGGCAGTTTCGAGGGTATGCAAAAAGCCAGCATTAAGTAAGGGCTGTTGATGGGGGGGGGGTGTTAAACCTTGTACAGGCTCCTTCAACAGGAGTAGCCTATATGCCGGCGCCGTGCAGGCTCTTTCGATAGGAGTGGGCTATGTGCTGGTACTGGGTTTTAACCTCTCCGTACAATCATAATATTTTATGTTAGGAACTTACACGAGCTAAATGCTACACGGCTAAGAAAACGTTCCGTGAGTTACAAGTGGCTTATCAGCACGCAGTGTCCTCGTTCAAGGATAGTACAGCCGGAAGCCGAGTGTACAATTTCAGTCAACGCATTCATTCCTCACATCGCTCTGACTAACTGCGCCGATACAACTTCAAAGACTGTGGAACAAAAAAGCAGTGGAACAAAAAATGTAAACCCATAGCCCGTTCCTAAAGCTTAACACTGTATATGTTTGGAGCTCCTGTTTTTACAGCTAGATGTGGTTCCTAACGTAACAGGGCCGGGATTAAAAATATATTTTACAGCCGAGTGCCTCCTCCCGACGCAAGAGTTTAAATCGCAAGAATCTGTTTTACGGCCGGTTGCCCTTCCTGACGCGAGATTTTAAATCACAACAATCCGTTTTACAACAGGATGCCCTTCTAGGATTTTAAAAAGCAGTATCTTGCCTCTTACATCATACACTATTGTTTTACGGTACGGCCGGTTGCCCTTCCTGACGCGAGATTTTAAATCACAAGAATCTGTGTTACAACTGGATGCCCTTCTAGGATTTTAAATAACAATATCTAGCCTCTTATATCATACACTATTGTTTTCGACCGGTTGCCCTTCCTGACGTCAAAGAACTGGGATTAAGGATCTGTCTTGCGACTGGTTGCCCTTCCTGACACAAAACTAGCAGTATCTAGCCTCTTACATCATACACTATTGTTTTCGACCGGTTGCCCTTCCTAACGTCAAAGAACTGGGATTAAGAATCTGTTTTACAACTAGTTGCCCTTTCTAACACGAGAATCGGGGTTTTACAGCTAGATGCTCTTCTTGGTGCAGGAACTAAGATTTTAAATCGCAAGAATCTGTTTTACGGCCGGTTGCCCTTCCTGACGCTGAAAGACCAGGATTTAGCCAGTTACCCTTCCTGATGTAACAAGACTAGGATTTATTTTTAGGCTGCACTTGGCTAGAAATAGACACACGAAGTTATTATATAGAAAGAGAATTGCCGGCTCCTACGGTTTGGTTTAGTGTGCTTGCCTCTCACCCGGCAGTCTCGGGTTCGATTCCCTTAGAACGAAGGTGTACCCCGAACACATCAATCAATGTTCTGATCATATGTTGTATCGAGTACAGTGTTCGATTATACTCTTAATCGCTTCTTTTGTAATATAATCTTCAAGTATTCGATAAAGCTATACCTTAACAGAGCAGGGAAAAGGAGGTTATAACAATCGCTATCTTACGCAAGCCGTTCAGAACTGTAGTCTTATTATTTTTTCTTTCAGAACAAAGGTATTCCTTGACATGTTCTTTTAAATTGTCCGCCACAACGAAGAGTACGTCACGGAGCTCTCAGATGGCGGATGTGGAATTTGCTACCACCACAAAGAGTGCGCACGTGGAATTCGCCACCACCACAAAGATGGCAGCACGGTGCTCTGTTCATTAAAGATAGCGGATGACAGCTAACGAATTGCCCCGCATGAGGGCAGCACGGTGCTCTGTTCATTAAAGATGGCGGATGACAGCTAACGAAATTGCCCCGCATGAGGGCAGCACGGTGCTCTGTTCATTAAAGATGGCGGATGGCAGCTAACGAAATTGCCCGCATGATAGCAGCATAGTGCTCTGTTGGTTAAAGATGGCGGATGACAGCTGTCAAAAAAGCGTGTGGCTTTGTTTCCAAACAAGAGCACGTGGAATTTGCCGCCACCACATTTCAAAGGTATCTAGCTAAAGAGGGCAGCACTGTACTCTGTTGTTTAAAGATGGCGGATGATGGCTGTCAAAAAAGCGCGTGGGTTTGTTTCCAAACGAGAGCATGCAGAATGTTTCAAATTGCCGCCACCACATAGAGGGCAGCACGGTGCTCAAAGATGGCTGCTGTCAAAAAAGCATTTTTCAAATTATCCGCCTCAAAGGTAAGTAGCTAAAGAGGGCAGCACTGTGCTCTATGGATTAAAGATGGCGGATGGCAGCTGTCAAAAAAGCACGTGGATTTGTTTATCTCGCGCTAGTGAGGTTAAGTTGGTAGCACTAAGGTTTAGGCCCGCCAAGATGGCAGCACTGCCGATGACAGGTGACGAATTTGCAGCTACTGCGATAAAGAGGGCAGCACGGTGCTCTGTAGTTTACAGATGGCGGATGACAGCTGTCAAAAATGCACGTGGCTTTGTTTATCTCGCACTAGTGAGGTTAAGTTTGTAGCACTAAGGTTTAGGCCCGCCAAGATGGCAGCACTGCCGATGACAGGTGACGAATTTGCAGCTACTGCGATAAAGAGGGCAGCACGGTGCTCTGTAGTTTAAAGATGGCGGATGACAGCTGTCAAAAAAGCACGTGGCTTTGTTTATCTCGCACTAGTGAGGTTAAGTTGGTACTACTGAGGTTTAGGCCCGTCAAGATGGCAGCAGTGAGGTTAGCGATGCGTTGTTGTCTGTCAGAAAGCACGTGGCTGTCAAAAAACACGTGGATTTGTTTATCTATTCAAATCTCGCGCTAGTTAGGTTAAGTTGGTACCACTAAGGTTTAGGCCCGTCAAGATGGCAGCAGTGAGGTTAGCGATGCGTTGTTGTCTGTCAAAAAGCACGTGGCTGTCAAAAAACACGTGGATTTGTTTACCTATTCAAATCTCGCACTAGTTAGGTTAAGTTGGTACCACTGAGGTTTAGGCCCGTCAAGATAGCAGCAGTGAGGTTAGCGATGCGTTATTGTCGATGACAGCTGTCAAAAAGCACGTGGCTTTGTTTACAAATTCAAATCTCGCGCCAAAATTCAAATTTCCCGCCAAAATTCAAATTTCCCGCGGGAGGCGGAGGGGCCCCTGGGAGCCCTGAGGCGGAGTTGGCGGCAGAATCCCTGTATTATACTACTCAACTTGTCCACAACTACACCAATTCCACCTCAACATCATCCTCTCTCACACCATTACCAGGTACAATTCCACACTCTCAACTCTTTTCCGTTACAACACTCGCTATACATTTCCGTACAACAACTGTGATAGGCAGAGACATTGCATACTAATTACAACTTACTCACAACCCAAAAACCTACCTCTATATTCTCTTCCAACTCACAAGCTAAAGAATTTTCAATACAACTTGTCTCTAATTCACACACTTCATCATTAGGTTCTTTATAAATACATCTACCTCTCACCATTACGTTAAATTTACCACTTCATGGCCTATCCTCAAAGACTGCAAACCATTTACAACTTACACAATATAAAAACAACCCTCTCACTCCTTATGTTGCCACCCTGTCTTCGACAATTATTCCCTTACTTACTACTAATTTTAATAGAGTTTTTGCTTCTTGTTACGATACCCTCATCATTTCTTTTCATTCCCCACATGTCCTTTAAGCTCTTGCTCCTCCTTCTGGTCATTAACAGATCTATTCTCTTCTTGATTGCCTCTGACCATTCCTTTTCCCTCTGTGCCTCCATTTCTTCATTGCATTCACCTCTCTGACTTTCCTCTTCTTTAGCTGTGTCCATAGCTGTATCCCTAGACTTTCCTAATCTCGCCCCATTATCCACTACTCCTTCCATATCATTGTTTATGATCACACTTTCACTTTGCACATCTCCCTGCCCTCCTTCATTCGTCTTACTGTTTCCTTTGGTAATTTCCTTATCACCTTCTCCGTCTTCTCCAACAATGCTGTCTTTAACTTGTCCTTCTTCCACTCTATTCACCGTACTCCTCTCCGTTACTTCCACTTGTTTCATCTTCTCTTCTAGGTCCAGCAATTTATTCACGGTCCAAATACTTCTCCATCTGACAAATGTCACTACTAGTTCCTGTCCCCTGATAAATGCTCTCAATCCTTGGTGTCTAGCTCGTATCATATGTTTCTTGAGAATTTTAGCATTCCTGATCCCTCCAACTCCCATATATCTGCTGATCCATACTTTATCCCTCTGAATGTTACCCGCATTTCCAATCACAATATCGGTCATCAATGTGGACAACAGTTGAACTTTAATACGCCTGTTGCCTTTAACATTCCCTATTCTCTCCACATCGTCTATGTCAACTTCGCTATAATTAATTTTCATTTTCCACCACTTTATAAATTGTAAGCACTTTCACCTCCCACTTCTCTTCAGGCACATCATATATAAATAAGCAATTCTTGCTTCTATTATGAATACTGGCTTCCACTTCTGCTTTAAGTTTCAGCGCTTCCTCTTTTAATCGTCCAATTTTCTGACTTAATGATGCAACTTCTTCGGCATTGTTCCTCACTTGGGATGTTGTGTCATCTGCCTTTTCTCGGAACCATTTCTTCATTTTGTCGAACTCCCTCGTTTGCCCTTGTATCATATTTTTGAGTTGCTCAAATGGGAAGACTTCTTCAGCCACCTCTTTTACTACCCTCCTGATTACTTCCACGTCTTCCCAACTCATGCTTCCACTGGCAGTCGGACCGCGGTTCAGTCCAAATCCCCCGATCCATACCTTTACTATAATCACCGCCGCTGTCAGCATCATCTCTCTCTTCATTCCCATTCCCATTACACACCCTCCTAGTTTCACTTCTTCTTTCTTCCTCACCATCTTTGTATGATTGCCCTGTACTGCTCCACTCTCCAATCATCTTCTATAAACTATTCACTTCTTTCCTGCACTCCACTCCTGCGCTCCCCTCTCCCTCAACCGGGACCCTTCACTCAACACGTCCGCGCTAGTCGGTCGCTTAGGCTATGAATGTATGTTTCAGTATCTGGGAGAGTAACTCCTGGTCAACGCCTGGTAAATATTGAACAGTTTTGCCAAACAACAGACTGTGTCTAGCCCCCTTTCTCAAGAAAGTAAAGAAAAAATATATTTTCGATTTTTAAAGTTACATATCTACAATATTCAAAATGCATATCTATTTGGCCTTATAGAAAAACATAACTGCAGAAAAGCATACACGAAAGATAGGTTACATCCTGATTTTTCGCAACGGAATGCAAATTTCAAGTACTATGTCAAGGATCCAAAAACTGGTTGTAAACTTCAGTTATGCAGGACAGCAATCTGTACAGCACATAGCATATCCAGCAAACGTCTGAGAGTTATAAGAGGTACGTAAATAATACCTTAGTTTTATAACTCGTAATATATGTTTCACATTAATGTTAATATATATTGTTATTTGTTTCCTTTTTATGAAGGTGTTTGAAAACACCCCCTACGGACAAGCGGGGCCGCCATAAAACAGAGCTCTTGCATTATCTGAAGAAAGAAAGGACGCCGTGAGAAAGAAAATAGAGAGTTTTCCCACGTACAATTCACATTACAGCCGGAAATTTGATCCCAATAAGTCATATATAACATCTATGCATTCCATATCACAGCTCTATAAACTGTATCTGGAGAAGTGTGAAACTGATAATGAAGAGTCAGTGAAAGTGCACATTTTTTATATCTTCGATACTGAATTTAACATTGGATTTAAGTTCCCCTCAACAGATACCTGTAAAGTGTGTGACGAGGCACAGCAAAGGGACCTGAAACGAAGGGAATATGAAGTGCATCTCGGAAAGCTGAGGCAGATTATGAGCCTCTGAAAAGAGACAAACTAGCAAGTAAAGCTACAGACATCGATACGTTAGCTATTCCAACGGACTCTCAGCAAACACTCCCAACTGCTCACTTGTTGACCGAATGTGTGTTTTATCGATGACAACTGTGGACTCATAACGTTTGCAACAATGATACTGCAGTCATGTCTTTTTGGCCTGAGTCTGTAGCTTACACGGGTGCAGATGAAATCGAAGGTGTTTGTTGAAGGCTATGTCACTGATTGAGGAAAGGGTTGGCAAAAGGAAACTTATTGTGTATAGTGACTCATGTGTTGGCCAGAACAAAACATTTGCGATTGGGCCTATGGCTACATATGATTGACTGAGGAAATTGAACACAAATTTCATGTGACAGGTTACGCTTTCCTTCCACGTGATGCTGACTTTTGTGTCACTGAAAAACTTAAAAGGAAAAGTGGTTTATACATATAGATAGTGGTGTGATCTCATTAGGAAACGTCGCATAGGGAAAACTTCCACTGTCACTGAAATGGGGACTGAGGATTTTAAAGATCTCAACAGCATAACAAAATATTCATAAAATATATGTGACAGTGGAAAAACATAAAGTAGATATAAGAAAGGCATCTCAGTTTCGGTTTGTGATAGGAACACATGCTATGCAAATAAAACTTTGTTTTGGGGATTTGGCTTCAGAAGAAACTATGTCTACAAAAAGGGATGGGAAAACCATCTGTACTACGTGACGTTGTTCTGAACACAAAATAAACCTGTGGCAGGAAGTTAATAAGGGCTAAGTATGAGGGCATTATGAAACTTATGAAAATCGTACCACACGTATATCAAATATTTTACGAGGGCCTTAGCTCAAACAAAAATGATACGGATGCCTGTTATTGAACACCTGCAATAATGAGCTGTAAATCCTGTTTATTGAAACATTTAGTAATAATATAATAATAACAGTGCAAACATATATTTCAATTCCTGCTCCCGTTATTAATTTCCGTAAATCATTTCCCCTTTCTTCAAAAACCAAACATTGAATCGCACTGAACCTTTGCACGTAAAAAGGTCGTTTTATGTAGAATACACATGCCAAATTTCATTTACGTGTGATCTTTGCATCTGGAATGACGTAAAATCTAACAAAACCTATTTTTTCTATAAGGGATGGGCCCTTATTCCACGGAGCCCCTCAGTTATGTATAATCTTTTTCAAAATAACATGCAATTAACTGTAACAATATTTTCTGTCCAACAAAGCTATTAATAATTTATTACTAAGCGCTACAGAAGCGTTTCTCATAACTCACTGGCTTAAATTCATTGTCTCGCTAATTGACTATCGGTACTATAAATTGAGTATCGTAAAGCTAGGAGATGTAAATCTTCACCAGATATCGGTAAAGACAAGGAACATGCTATTAATAAAGGCATTATGCAATCTGAATGCTTGAGGGGAATGAGAAATTTACCACAAACCTGGACTTAGCAACATTATTTACTACATATTTTTAGAGTGGTGATGGTGGCGGTGGTGGTGGTTATTGTTTTAATAAGAAGTAAAACCAACAACCAAACCAGCTCCTATTAACACTAATCAGAGGGAAAAATGGAAGGACTCCAACACTTCGAAAAATGAAGATATGGGCGAAAGAAAGACAAGGGCCTTGAAGGACGTGAAGATGGGACACCTCAGGCCTCCGCACGTAATACCGTCGGCGTCGGAAAATAACAAGAGTTGACCAAGGGAGGTTGGATAGGATAGATGAAAGTGAGGAGGCTGGCAAAAGTAAGAGGAAGCAATGCCAATACTAAGCTACGGGCCCCGTAGTCACCAACCCACGCTCCCATTTCAAATCCCCCGGGCCTACATATAGTCACCTCTTACGACAGGCAGGGGATACCATTGGTGTTATTCTACTGCCCTCACCCACAGGGGAATTCATATTTCAGTAGTTATAATACCAACCTATCATATACAGTATACGGTACATTTTATCCCGCTGGCCTTGGAGAAGAATATGTTCGTTGTACAACTGTCTTTTTGAGATATTGCAACTCACAAATGACTTGGCAAAATTCTTGATTCTTGTGTTAGGGTAAGTCTCAACTATAGCATGAATCAAGTGGGGCAGATGACTGTCAAAATGTTCAAATTCCATTGAGTGATCACTTTGGCTCCTAAAAAGTTCCATAGCTAACAAATCTTGGAGAATGCTTATCTTGGGTTTCAGTATCTTGCTGCTGTTCACTGAATGACCTCCAAGGCTCCAGCAGTACTTTTACTGAAGTTGTTTCCACATACATTGCCAATTTTGAACACATCATTGGAAGTATACACAAGAAATCCTTTGCCTTTATTACATATCCAGGACAAGCTCTGCTTGTGAGGATCAAGTATAAATAAAGAATTCTTTTTTTTTTGCTAGGGGCTTTACGTCGCACCGACACAGATAGGTCTTATGGCGACGATGGGATAGGAAAGGCCTAGGAGTTGGAAGGAAGCGGCCGTGGCCTTAATTAAGGTACAGCCCCAGCATTTGCCTGGTGTGAAAATGGGAAACCACGGAAAACCATCTTCAGGGCTGCCAATAGTGGGATTCGAACCTACTATCTCCCGGATGCAAGCTCATATAAATTATTCACCCATGTTACACACCTTAACTGAAACATTAACTTTCAAGCCACAAACCCAGAAATATACTAAACAACATTTTCAGCACTGAGTGACAATGCATGAGGAAGAAACAAGTAATCATGCTGTCTATAATTAGGAAGGGTAGAATACTCTACATTCTCAATAAGTTCATTAGCCTTTGTTGTCACATGCATTAACTCCACAGATTTTGGTACCGGTACAGAAGAAGGAACTGACATTATTGAAACTGCTGAAAGAGGTAAACAGTTAACATTTCTACTAGTCCCTACCTGAGAATTTATCAGCAATTTCTTATATGCTGATGAAAATTGTTGGGCAGTGGGATTACTGTTCCAACCTCCTTTGAGACGTACCGGTATGCAACCAACATGATCTTGGCTCAGATTATGCACAGGCAAGAAGTTCACAGGAGCACTACTCGGCAGAACATGTTATCTACTAATACTATCATGCTTTAAATCCTAAAAAATCCTACCTTCCTATTTGATTGAATAATGAAATCTACACTTATGTTGTATCTAAGCTTGTCAATATATAAAAATTCATCGTTCAAAAAATTTGAATATACTGCCATTGCTCAGTACATGCTGCTCTTTCCACCCAAGCTGCTTCAATGATTTTGAATTTAGAATATCATACAGAGCATTGAATAACATAATTAATTTTACAGTTACTTCAGAACAAGGTAACTCAACCTCAGCCCTTTATTGCAAAACTTTATGGCAGTTGCACACGATTTACTTAAAACACGAGCAGCCAAAGAATGTTTCGTTTTGTTCTGGCCAAAAGTGACGTGATTTGACCTCAGTTTGTTCCCTAAATGGAGACCTTCTTTCTCTTGCAGCTAAAGCAACCCTTTCACTTACTTGCATGAAGTAATCACACCATCACCATCAACAATATTTCCCTTAGAATCCAGAGCATTTCTGACAAGTTTAAGCATGTGAGCAGGATAGAATAGCTCTGCAATTCCTTCTCCTGACTTAATATGCTTAAATGTGGTACCGTACAGAAATTTACTGATGTGAAATTACAGACAAGTTGTGAACTATCGATTGTGACTAACTACTACCAACGTCAATGTTTTCAAGGTGTAAAAGTGTATAGTATTGAATCGATTATAACGAGTACAGAAAACATTACACAAGTTTATCTGTATTTTCTCTTGTAAAATGGGTGTTTATGGATATTGTTCAAAAGCTGTGGCATGTCAGTATGTAAACGTAAAATATTCAGTGCAAGTTATGCAGTAATCAGTTTCACAGTGTAAGTGTAAATCTTACGGAAGACGGTGGAAATTCTTGCGATCAAATTTTGAGATGTGGTTATGTAGAAATTGTGAGAACACTCCCCGTGGTAACGTAAGTAATCAGGAGGGCAGTAAAGTTGTAGAAAATGTACTCACTGTAAGCGAGATATATCGATTTCTGCTTTCAATTAGTAAAGAAGTTAAGGAATCGTGTAAGAATCTTGAGGTAGAGCTTGGTAAATCACTGAACTCTGTTCATGATAAACTGGAGGAAAGCTTTATTCTATTCAAGAGTCATGGAGAAGAACTGAAATCAGGTAATGCAGTTATTGAGAGCCTTAAATGACAGAACTGTGCATTAAAGAAAATGATCAGCAACTTACAGCAACAAATAGATGGTCTAGACCAATATGGAAGGCGGACTACACTGAAAATAGATGGGATTCCTGAAACGCCAAACGAAGATGTTATCTCCTTAGTGAAAAGGCCGGGCATTATTTACTTTATTTATTATAGTCTCCTTTTGTACGACGTGGCTCAGGCTATAGAGCCTGTTATTATGCCCAATCATAATACTCTGTTTAATTTGTGTTGAATTCTACAACATACTGAAAGTTACAGACTTGTCGAATAAATGGGAAAGCTTATCATCTAGTTCTTACGGTTAATATATACATGAGGAGGGTAACTTAAATTATATTGCATATGTTCTATAGATTATGTTCCTATATGTAAGTAATGTTTATAACACATTTTTTTTGAACAGCTGAGTACTAGGAATGTCTCTAGTTTCAGCCGGCAAGGAATTCCACAGGTGGATAGTGTCGGGGATGAATGAATCACTGTAACTGCTGTAGTAGTGTGATAGGTAGGGAAACTTAGCAGATAGTGAATGACCTTGTTTGGTGACTATTTATCATGATAGGTACTGAAGGTCATCTCTCAAGTAAACCGGTGTTTCGCTCGGTGGAACACTGAATAACTAACACAGAGTGCAGCTTTCGTCTCTCCTCTAAATATAGCCAATGCAACTGATTGAGGTTGGGGGAGATATGGCAATGTCACGGTTTATTGAAGATTAAGCGGATACATGGGTTGTATGCACGCTGTAATTTGGTACTGTGTTGTTTCCGATGTTGTATATAATGCTCCGTAGTAGAAAATGGGACGGGGAAGGAGCTCGATAGCTGCAGTCACTTAAGTGCGGCCAGTATCCAGTAACCGGGAGATAGTGGGTTCGAGCCCCACTGTCGGCAGCCATGAAGATGGTTTTCCGTGGTTTCCCATTTTCACATCAGGCAAATGCAGGGGCAGTATCTTAATTAAGGCCACGGTCGGTTCCTTCTCATTCCTAGGCCATTCCTATCCCATCGTCGCCATAAGATCTATCTGTGTCGGCGTGACGTAAAGCAAATAGCAAAAGAGGGACCTCGGCACTATTGGTTAACTGAGTCGGCATTTTAAGAGTTATTTTAAACTTCAGGTCATTCCGTATGTACATTGCCATACCTCCCCCTCACTTCTCCATTCTGTCGATCCTGATTAGTGAGTAGCCTCCCATACGGACAAATGAAGAAGTGATTGATTCTTTAAGCCAGGACTCAGATACCATTATTACGTGAATAACATTTCCGATAAATATATCGCAGAAATCAGTAAAATGAGGAAATATGCTTTGTGTGTTGACATGGCTAACAAACAATGAATTTGGCAGCTTAGATTCAAGGTCTGCCAGGCAATTAGCGGTACTAGCTACAGGAGGGGTGAGGGTTGGAACCAGTTGTGCTCTTGTCGGAGTATGCAGGCTGAGATTAGAGACATTTGTTCCCCTATACCTTCACGTTGCTTACTTCACGATTACTAAGCTATCCTAAACTTAGATCGTAAATAAGTAAAACTTAGAAGTGACTAACGTATCTTAATTATAATAACAGCGATATTCTATACCTACGCTATATCTACTTAAAAAATTGTTTCAAAAAGTGATGTACTTACTTAAAGCTTTGGCTAGTGGTCAGCGTAATTTTTTAAGTATTTGTTTGTAATATAAAACTTCTTATCATGGATTTTAACTATAATAATCCCGTCCCTGGTCCACGTCTGTCGGGTACAAAATTTGGAAATGACCTCCTGGAGAAGCTGCGAGCGGGCTTGTGTGAGGTCTTCGCGGATCGTTTTGTTCGTTCCTTTCAGTATTTCCTTAATGAATACTTCATTCCTCTTCCTGTAAGATACGAACTTCACCATGATGGGTCTCGGCTGTCCTGGTTTCCCCTTCCCCACCCTATGTGGCATATCTATGTCCTGCAGATTGCGGTCAACTCCTATATTTCTAGCCAAGTTAATGACAGTGCCGTCTGTGTTTTCTCGATCGGACTCAGGCACCCCGAACACTCGAAAACACTGCCGCCTCGAGTACTGCTCCAGCTCGTCCGTCTTCTCGCGGTTCTTGATATGAGAGTCTCTCTCAGCTAATGCTCCCTTCAGTTCTTCAATCACTTTTTTAAATTGACGTCTATAGTTTCTTTCGGTTTCTTCACTACTCCATTGGTTACCTGTTCCAGAATTATGTTGGCTAGACTGCTCAGCGTTTCCTTGTCGCTCAGCGCTTCCTGAACGGCCTGTTTTACCAGGGTCTCCATTGGAACTTGCTTATCTTTGGATGGCATATTCTTTATCCAGTTACAAGGGAATTCCTGCTTAGAAACCTTCACTAACACTTGTGTTAAATCAATCAATCAATCAATCAATCAATCCTGATCTGCATTTAGGGCAGTCGCCCAGGTGGCAAATTCTGTATCTGTTGTTTTCCTAGCCTTTTCCTAAATGATTTCAAAGAAATTGGAAATTTATTGAACATCTCCCTTGGTAAGTTATTCCAATCTCTAACTCCCCTTCCTATAAATGAATATTATAAATGCCACTCAAACTTATTCATCTACTAATGTCATTCCACGCCATCTCTCCACTGACAGCTCGGAACATACCACTTAGTCGAGCAGCTCTTCTTCTTTCTCTCAATTCTTCCCAGCACAAAATTTGCAATATTTTTGTAACGCTACTCTTTTGTCGGAAATCACCCAGAACAAATCGAGCTGCTTTTCTTTGGATTTTTCCAGTTCTTGAATCAGGTAATCCTGGTGAGGGTCCCATACAATGGAACCATACTCTAGTTGGGTTCTTACCAGAGACTTATTTGCTCTCTCCTTTACATCTTGATTACAACCCCTAAACACCCTCATAACCATGTGCAGAGATCTGTAACCTTTATTTACAATCCTACTTATGTGATTACCCCAGTGAAGATCTTTCCTTATATTAACACCTAGATACTTACAATGATCCCCAAAAGGAACTTTCACCCCATCAACGCAGTAATTAAAACTGAGAGGACTTTTCCTATTTGTGAAACTCACAACCTGACTTTTAACCCCGTTTATCAACATACCAGTGCCTGCTGTCCATCTCACCACATTTTCGAGGTCACGTTGCAGTTGCTCACAATACTGTAACTTATTTATTACTCTATAGAGGATAACATCATCCACAAAAAGCCT
This sequence comes from Anabrus simplex, assembly GCF_040414725.1. Taxonomy (NCBI): domain Eukaryota; kingdom Metazoa; phylum Arthropoda; class Insecta; order Orthoptera; family Tettigoniidae; genus Anabrus; species Anabrus simplex. The sequence continues at coordinate 1,201,038,811 of NC_090266.1, read as the reverse complement.
TACCTCTGATTCCACTCCTTTACTCACTCCCCCTCCCACCATTCCAATCCTATCTCTACGATACACACTCCAGTGCCGTGAGAACATTTCTGCATCCATTATATCATTTCTCAGCCATGATTCAACTCCTATTACAATATCTGGTAAATATATGTCTATTAAATTACTCAATTCTATTCCTTTTTTTACAATACTTCTATAGTTCAACACTACAATTTTATGTCATCCCTACTTGATTTCCTGTTGCCTATTCCCTTATCACCGCTCCCTAGGCCACCCCGTTTCCCTGAATTTACCTCCCTATTACCCTTCCCAACAAATTTCCTAACTTATACGTACCAATGCGGTTTAAGTGAAGGCCATCTGAGGGCAGATCCCTATCTCCTACCCACCCATTAGGATCTAGAATTTCCACTCCCAGTTTCCCACATACCCACTGCATAGTCTCATTTAAATCCCCAATCACCCTCCAGTCAGTATCCATCCTACACAGTATTCCACTAAAAACAATCTCCGCTTTCTTAAACTTCACCTGTGCTGCATTTACCAGATCCCACACATCTCCAACTATGTTGGTACTTATATCAGCTTGCCTTACGTTGTTGGTACCAACGTGAAATACTACCACCTTCTCCTTCCCCTCCTATCTCTCTTCTACTTTCCTCAACATCTGCCTCAACCTAATCCCTGGATAACATTCTACCCTGGTTCCCCTTCCTCCACACACTTTCCCCACACATCTAACAATGGAATCCCCCATGACCAGAGCCTCAACCCTACCCACCTCATTTGATCCCCTCCCCTCCTGGTCAGCCCTATCTTTCCTGACAGCTGCAGAAGCTACTTCCTCCTCCACCACAGTTTAAGATATCACTTCGCACACGCTGACAGAAAATATGATTGTCACAAGTCATAGGTTAAGAAAAGCCAGTAAGTCAACCTAGCGCAGGAGTTATTGTGAAATATGTTAGAAGATTTGACAGAGATATGTTTTTCCAGAGGCGTAAGATTAAACGTAACTAGAGCTGTGTGGACATTGGACTTACTTCCGGTGGGGGCTAACTACGAAACCAAAATCTCACTTTAAACAGCAGGATTATTTTCAGTGAAGCTAGAAAGGTAAAAAGGGAGTTTTTGCATATTTGTGGGTGGATAATGCAGGAAATTTAAAACTTAGGAATAAAGCAAGTGACACGTTTGTATTTGGTATGATTTAAATGGCTGCAAGGGATAAATTATCATTTTACTATCAGAATGTTAGGGGGTTCAACACCAAAATAAGTGATATATACGCAAGTGTAGTTGCTAGTAATTATGATGTGATCGTGGTGACAGAGGCATGGTTGACGAATAGCGTAATGGCTGGAGAAATATTTGATAAAAGATGTAATTTTTTCGGCGGGATCGTGTTCATAAGAAGTGTGGTGGTGTTTTGATAGCTGTTGCTAATACCTTTAAATCTGTTCATGTTGAAATTGATGTGGAGAACATCGTACGTGTCTGTGTTAAATTTATTTTAGGTGAAAAGGTATATCTCCTGGTAACTTTTACTTTCCACCAAACTCTGATCTAGAAACTTATAATATTTTTTGCAGTACTTGAAAATATCGAATTCATACAACATTAAAATGTTATTATGAAGAGTGATTTTAACTTTCCTTTGAGCACTGATGGTAATTTTAATTTACTTAACTGTGGGCCGAAATACCTTGCCCTGACTAATTTAATTTCTTTATTCAATCTGAGTTCGTTTAATGACGTAAAATGCCAATGGTAAAACGCTTGATTTAGTCCTGTCCTACTATGTAGGAAATAGTAATGTATTCAGAAGAGATAGCCCCCTTGTTCCTGAAGATTCTAATCATCCTGCTTTATATTTTGAACCGGTTGTTAAAATTGAGCGAGTCAAAATATTACCTGTCAGCATCTACAATTTCCAGAAGGCTGAATTCGTGCATTGTATGCGTTGTTAAAAAAATGACTGGAATGAGTTACTAATGAATGAAGACCCTAATAATGCAATAAGCTATTTTTATTAAGTTCTTAATAACCTTTTCAGAAACTGTGTCCCTAGAAAAACAGTGAACAGGGAAAAATCGTATCCTTGTTCGTTTACATTAGATATAATTAAAACGCTGAAATTAAAGGAGATTCACAGGAAACCCATGAAGTATACTGAATGCAGTGCTTACATGTACAAACAATTAAGAAAACTGTCTAAGACACTTCTTGCAAGGGTATAAAAATTGTACATAATACAGGCACAGAATATTATAAAAAAGGATCCGAAGAGGTTTTGGAGTTTCATAAAAAGTAAACGAAATAATAGTTTGTTCAGTGTATGGCATATGGTGGAAAACAGCTTGTAACTGCACAAGGAATGGCAAACGCGTTTGCATGTTATTTCCAAATACATTTTTTTAGAATTTGCTTTACGTCGCACCGACACAGATAGGTCTTATGGAGACGATGGCATAGGAAAGGGCTAAGAGTTGTAAGGAAGCGATCGTGGCCTTAATTAAGGTACAACCCCAGCACTTGCCTGTTGTGAAAATAGGAAACTACGGAAAACCACCTTCAAGGCTGCCGACAGTGGAATTCGAACCCACTATCTCCCGGATGCAAGGTCACAGCTGGGCACCCCTAACCGCACGCAAAATCTCCCGCTTTCAAACTGTTAATGCACCCCTGCCTTCTTTATATATAGCCTCAGAGTCATTATCACTGATTACTGCTCCAAGTTTAGAGATGGGTCCTATACTCGAACATCTCCGGCCCCGCGGTGAAGCGGACAACGCGTCCACCTGTTGTCCGGTGGCCCGGGTTCGATTCCCGGCAGGGTCAGGGTTTTTAATTATAAATGATTAATATCCCTGGCCTGGGGACTGGGTGTTTGTGTCGTTCTTAACGCTCCTTTCCTCACATTCAACACTTTACACTTCTGCAATATTAAAATACACGCGGGTTCCTAACATATGGAGCAAGTAGGGGGAAAATATCTTTCTAGGTCGACGCATCGAACAAATAGCATTTTATAAAGAAATCGTCGAAGATAAGTACAAAGAAGCAGTAACAAAACTTAAGGCAGCGAAATCGGCGGATTTGCTCACATACATCCTTACATTACCAAAGTTTGTGCAGGTGTACTAATGGTTCCACTATGTGCCATATATATTTTAATTCTAAAGACGCAAATATTTACTGAAATTTGGAAAACAAGTAAAATAACTCCGATCCTTAAATCTGGTGATAGTTCGAAAATTGAAAACCACAGAGATATTTCAATAATATGTGCTCCAAAGAAGCTCTTTGAACAAATACTCTATGTTATAATATTTAATCATATCAAACCATATGTATCAGAATTTCAGCATGGGTTTTATCCCAAGCGTTCTACTACGACTAATCTTATAAACTTTTTTCAGGATGTTTCTGTTCCAATGAATGAAGGGCTTCTTATAGATGCAGTATGTACTGACTTTGCAAAAGCTTTTGATAAAATTGATCATGGTATACTTTGAGTAAATTATCATTATTTGGTTTATCTTTTGAGATTTTGAAATAAATTTCCTCATATCTGTCAGACAGAAAAGAGTCTGTTACGTATGTACAAAATACTTAATTCCAGTTCAAAGTTATATTGGAGTCCCTTAGGGCTGAAACCTTGGTCCATTGTTCTTTTTATTATTTATGAATGACTTACCGAAAGTAATAAAAAATCAATGTGCTTACTCTTTGCTGATTACCTAAAGATTTATAAGCAAATTACTGGGTGTAATGATGCTATGGAATTGCAAACCGATCTGAACAACTGTTACAAATTGTGGGTTGCAAACAGGCTTTCTTCATTATTAAAAATTGCTTTGTGATCACATTTTCTCGTAATAAGAATTTGTTTGTGCATAACTATAGTATAAATGGTGATAACTTACAGAGGTGTAATTAAGTAAACGATTGCCGGGCTGAATGGCTCAGACGATTGAGGCGCTGGCCTTCTGACCCCAACTTGGCAAGTTCGATCCTGGCTCAGTCTCGTGGTATTTGAAGGTGCTCAAATACGTCAGTCTCGTGTCGGTAGACTTAATGGCACGCAAATAAACTCCTGGGAGTAAACTATGGCACCTCGGTGTCTCCGAAAACCGTAAAAGTAGTTAGTGGGACGTACAGCAAATAATATTATTATTAGTAAACGATTTGGATGTTACACCTGATTCAAAACTTTCATTCAACAGTTATATTCATAAAATTACAAGTGATGGTTTTAAACAATTAGGGTTCAGTATTAGAAAGAATCGAGAACTTAGAGATGAAGATAATTTAAATATCTTATTCAGTTACCGTTTTAGAAGTAAACTTGAATATGCATGTGTAGTGTAGGCTCCTCAGTACATGTGTACAATTTACGAAATAGAAAGAAATACAAAACAAATTTTATCGATATTTATATTTTTTAAAATATAACCGATAATCATATCATCATAGTTTCCTATACAACTCTACTAAATGACTTTGACTAAATGCAACTCAGTACATGTAGAATATTATTTCAACAGATATTTCTTTACAAGGCAATTGATGAAATATTAGATAACCAATAACCAACAGTTTCTTAAAAGGATCAACTTCAGTACGAAGAGGGTAAGTCTACGTTTGAGACAAATATTTTACTGCCCTTTCTCAATCACCTCAAATCATAAAAATTCGCCAGTGGTAAAACTGTGTGGAGGATATAACATAATATCATCAGACATCAGACAAATAGATTTGAATTTATCACTTCCTCTATTTTCAAAAATGTTAAACAATATTTACATCAAAATGAATAATGTTTTTGAGGAATTTAATTCAACACTGAAAAATGACGCATGTAACCCCACTATTATTTTTGCCAATGAACATGTGTTTTTTTACTTACTATTCTTATGATTATTTTCCTTTATTTCTCTGCTAACTTTTTTTCTTCTTTAATTTGTATATTTTATATGTTTGTATATTTTATTGAAAATATGTTTAAATTATGCTTAATTTAGTCATGACAGTCTTTATTTATTATTATTTTTATTGTTATATATTATTTTTATATAGATACCATTTATATATTGAATGTATTTTTTACCATCCATTGTAACTGGGAATATACCCTGCTATGGGTGTATTAATAAATAAATAAAAACAATAAATGAATGAATTAATTAATTTCTCCTAGGTACATTGACGGTGGAATGAAACAGCTACATTCTGTGACTTGAGTATAAATAAGGCCTGAGTACCGGCCTAAAACATGAGTTTGGCAGTCACAGCGACAGGACGTACGTGCTTCCAGCTGAGTCACTCTCCTCGCCAGGCTATTTGTACTTTTCAAGTACTAGTCACGCAACTGTACTTGATAGTACATCTTCCAACAGAACATTGTCTACCGCGTGTACTTTTCAGTCGCGTATCCTGGATTCACCACCGAGGCATGCAACTAGTAACCATCCTGTAGCACAATGTAGTACCGTAAGTAAATTCCAATTCTACTCACCCTAATTACGTGTAGGTGAAGTCGACCCTGCGATTATTTTTGCAGAATTCCTTGGTGACATCACTGCAGAAGTCCTCACGTGGTTTCATTTCAACAAGAAGATCCTTTTCTACAGACATCATTCCTAATGCAGAGAAACGACTCTATCTTATAAAGCTCGAGAAGACTGCTGTGGAGACCACTGGCCATTAGGAATTCCTCGATTTGAGCCACAGTCTTATCTTTGAACTTTTCAGAAGTGAACATTGTCCTCAATTCGGGTTTAAGTCGTACTATATCAAAATATTTCCAATAGACTTCGATCAATTTACTGAATTGCTCTTTAGTGAAATCGCCAGAAAATATAAAACATTCTTACACTCAAGCATTTCAGTGAAGGACAAATCTCGTAATGAAGAGAAGCTATATTTTAACTGTGTTAGAATAATATTATGTATTTCCAGGTAAACGCTCCTATACTCTTGTTTAACCGAAAGTGAAGTTTCTTCCTTCCTTCTTTTCATTGGTGGATCAAATGTCTCTTCTGTTCTGTCCAAGACAATAGGAAATCCACTGTTTCGCATTATTGACACGTTAGTTTCTAATGAATTCACTTCACTGGTGCAAAATGCGATGTCTAGTGTCTAAGATTGAAGGATGTTAGTCCTGTGTGTGACATCAGTCAATGAATACCTTTTATTAAAAATATTCAGAACAAAATTGAACTGAAATTCCGTTAACTTCGCAAGAAACCCGCTTGCCTCATTGATTGTAATGCTATTCAAGTTCCCAGGTTCCTCCAAAATACTTTCGTAAAGCTCTTGGAGAGGAACACGATATTCCACGATGGTCTGTACTAATCGGCTGGAATGGTTGGTTAACCTTGTTGGTGCTAGTTTAGGAAATCTTTTCCTGAGGACACTATCCACTATCCAGAACTGCTAAAAATGTCGCAAAACCACTCATCGTTGCAAAGAACGTGCGACATTATTTCGCGCATGACACGGCTTGAGAAAGAATTAAATTAATTTTGTGCGCGTAGCAGTGGGTGAAAACAGCCTCAGGAACCGCATCTTTTAATTTACCTTGCACACCATTCAGCTGAACTGCAAGCACAGCCGCTCCATCAAAAGTCTGCGCAACTAAGTTTGGCAGTCAAAGTTATCCAGACACTCAATCTCAAGTCTCACCAATGCATCCGTTGTCCTATCGGAACTCACATTATAGGAACCAAGCAATCTTTCAACAAGAACGTACCTGAAAGCCAAGCAGTTTTACTGTAAATTTATGGATTGAATGTGCAAACATTATTCATGTTTTCTCTTTCTTTAATTTTACATTTTCATCAAACTAACGAGTTATAAAAGGCTTTTCAAATGCTCTTTCTTTCTTTCTTCCTTTCTTTCTTTCTTTATTAATCCGTTTATCATCCAGGGTTGGATATTCCCTCGGACTCAGCGAATGATCCCACCTCTACCGCCTCAAGAGCAGTGCGCTGGAGCGTGAGACATTTAGTCGGGGACACAACTGGGAAAAGGGAGTAGTACCACGCCCAGGCGGCTTCACCTAGTATGCTGAATAAGGGCCTTGTGGGGGGAAGGCGGCGGCCATGGCCTTAAGTTAGGTTCCATAACGGCATTTGCCTGGAGGAGGAGTGGGAAAACACGGAGAACTACTTCAAAGATGGCTGAGATGAGAATCAAACTCAGTTGACCTCACGAGGCTGAGTGGAACCCGTTCCAGTCCTCGCACCACTTTTCAAATTTTGTGGCAGAGCCGGGAATCGAACCAACCGGGCCTCCGGGTATGGCAGCTAATCACACTAACCACTACATCACAGAGACAGGCCGTTTTAGTCTCATCCAAAGTTAATACATAAAACTTCGAACACGAGGAATAGCACAAAAACAACACACAATTAATGAATTCACTAATCAACAAAACACACAATTAATGAACTCCCTAGTCAGACACTACTCGAGCACTGGAAGTAAATCAACCCAATTGCACTGGTAACTTTCGTCACGTTGGGTGCTCGCTAGGGGTAATCAGTGGCTCCCGCTCACTGTAAACTTGGACATGCTCACTTTCCCCAAGTTGTTAACAGATAGCAGAAGGTAGCACATGAATGGTGACCAAATTTCAATTGCTGCGATATCATTCGGAGGGTTTAAGAACTAGTCTACCACCGAATGCAATTTAAAGATTGAATGCGTTACGTCCTTAACTTCTCCATTCGCTTTCTCTTTATACTTACGGTGGATTAGATGGCGAGACTACACCAGCACCACACGGAGTCAAGCAACGGAACTAGTGCAGTTGCGCGAAAATTTTGAACTTCTGAGAGATGAAATTGTCAATACTTGACTTGATACAACCTCAAATCGTACTTCAGACAGTTCTTCGCCCTATCATAACGCATGCAATGAATGTCTTGCATGCAAGGAGAATACGCCCCTGGTACTATTCAGTACGCACTGCCAGAACTGTCAAAAAGCACTTTTCAGTGCTAGCTCTCTTTCAGGCTTTTATTTCAGGAAACAACAGGAAGCTACAGAAGCTACGAGACGACCTACCAGAAGACTACAGGGAAACAGTGGCGGAGATTGTTCAGTGGATCGACGCCAAGACCAACCCGCCGAGCCTGGCCCTCCCTGCACTGATGGTGTACTATCGACCGCGATACGACAACTACAAAGAGGCCTACATCATTATGGGACTCCTCACTAGACTAGAGGGGCTGAAGGGAAGGACCTTTGAACAAGCACCATCGAGGACATCCTAGACTGGGCGATAATCATTCACCTTATGTACTCAGGCCCGATTGGCCGCAATGAGAGGAGCTATTCTGCTTAATTTTGGGGTCACGCGGCTACCAGGAAGGAGAAGCTGCCCAGCCGACACCGGCAGCCAGGGGGTGGCCACTCATACGTCACAGGAGACGTCCAGACGCAGACAGCCAGGAGGCTGAAACACAAGGATTTGATCACAGATCCACGTTTCTTGGCTCTACCGGAGCCGAAGTCCAAGCAGGCGGCGCGCTCCCGAGCGTTGCGATGGGACCACTCAGGTCGAACCGCTGCATTTCACCAAGTACACGCAGACCGACAAGGCCGACAACCAGGATCGTCCACCACCTGCCAGGGCCACCCAGAGAATGCCCACCACCCGGGTGCAGACCAGGAAAGCGACCCGGACGGCGGAATGCGGCACGGGCGCGGCCGACTCCGGGCGTTCAGAGGCTGATACCCAGGTTCGGCCTGCTAGCGCCTCGTTTACGATGCATTCATCGATGTGTGCCCTACAGGAAAGGGAAAGCGCAGAGAGGGCAGCAATGAGCGACGCCGCCACCGCCAGCCAGGATGGGGAAGCCAGCATTGCAGCGGGGCCAGCCCCTACACCACGGTCACCAGGTGGGGAGGAGGGACACCAGGACGAGGCCTCTTCCCCCCCGCGGAGAAGAGACCGCCACCACCAGGAGGCAAACGCCGCAGCACAGGACTACTCCCAAGAAAGCAGTCGAGCGAGGAACCAATCAGGAGAGGACCTGAAAGGGTAGCGGCAGTCAGGGAGAATAGAACGTCCCCCTCAGCAGCTCTTGCAGCGTTTCCGCTGTTTGAATTGGGGCCATCGTCAGGTTAGCTGTGGGCTCCAAGTGAGGTGCAACCGCTGTGGTGGTGATCACCACTACATGGCCTCCGCTACACCTTGGGAAGCGCCGGTGTGCGCCAAATGCGTCGGCGGCCACTCGGTCTCTCATCGCAGTTGCCCTGTATACCGGGCCATGCCCCGGGCAGAGAGGAAGGAGGCCCGGCACCATGTCCAGCATCTATCCAGCAGGTCTCCACCTCGGTGGGCTTGGCCTCATTTGCCGGGATCGGACAGTGTGTATGAGGGACCCCAAGGGAGTCGAGCGGTGTGACAAGTCCTAATGGCTATTGCCGCATGGCTTGGCATCTGGCAAGGCCCGTGCTAGTCAAAGCAGTGCCCAGAAAGGCTGATTCCCTGAATAACTGGACTGGCGAGGAATGGGCTAATGACTTCTGCATGATACCTGTTCCCAACGAACACAATTAAATGGACCACTCCAGAACCACATCCCTGCATGTGCTATTTACAAAATATCAGGTTTTACATGTAGGCATCTTTCTAATTCCGCCTATGTGGTTTTGTCCTGATCCTTATTACGCGATCACACCACTATTGATACCCATCACCACATCTGGCCTGGTAGCATGCTGTGCATGGTGACAGGCATACACTCCTGTAGTATCACACTCCCAATCCTCCCTGCAATATTTTTCTTATTGGAATTAATAGCATGTCGTAGGCGATGTAGATTAGAGTCGATCGCTACGTGGGGGCGGGGGGGAGCGGGCGGGCTTCGGCCTCCCCATCCGAAAAAGGCCTAAAACACAGTCTTGTTCCACAGTCTAACCAGGACGGTAGATTGCTTGTGGTTGTCAGTGTTACGATACGCCGTCCTTATTAAGTGGAAATCTTCGATACTCTGCAGAAATAATGGTGACGACAAATACTCAATGTTTTCTGTCTACGGACTTAGCCGTGTAGTCACTTGAACATTATCAAGTGACTAAAACCTTGTGTTAATCAGAACTTACAATTTTTGCATTCATAAACTGTGCATCGACACTTAGGCTTTTCAGGAATAAAACTTTGAAATCCTAGCGAATTATCTTAATTTGACAGTGCTAGTCTTCGTGTGAAGAAACAGTTTCATTTTATTTGTGAATTTAGGACAGCGTGTGAATGGAACTAGTTTTCACGAATCATAAATTGAGTTAACAACATTATTTCACATCTTTGAACACAATCTTGCGTGTGAACGGGACTAATTTCACGCGTCAGACACTTTACTTCTAATACCGAGTTGAAGTCATTGTCATTCAACTCAGTGTCAATAATATTTCTGCGGTATCTAGCAGCATTCATTTTAACGAATAAACTCTCCAAACATTTGTAAATAGAATGAATGTGATCTTGAAATACTGTAGGACACAACGAGCTAAGCGTTCTCAATTTTCCAAACATTTGTTTTTCATGTGCTTAATTTCATAATGGCAAATTATCTTATGAAGTGTGCGGACTCGATTCCATTAAAATTCGGCCACAAAAATCTTGTCTGAGTTCTTGAATTGTTTTGTCTCAAGTCAGAAACTAGTGCAGTTTACTTTAAAGAAGAGTCTTGTGTCTGATTCCACTGATATTTAACATGAAATATCAGCATTTTTAATCCCTTCACGGGAAGAGTGAAAATCAGTTATAAATTATACCTCATTACTCGTCCATCCTACAAGTACAGGGACTTAAACTTGAGCTTGCTCCGTTATTCCAAGGGAGCGAGCCCTGAAAATTGATCTCCGAGACATTCCAGGACTTCAAGATCGTCCGGAGCATCCCTTGAGGGATTGATACGTGGTTCTATGGTGCCGAGAGCTGTTCCATGGTGAGGACGCGATGAGCAGCGGTTCAACGCATTATATCGCCAGCAGCAGGACGAAAGGACATCGTGCCTAACTAGCCTCCAAGTGTACTGAGGTGATATAATCTTGACGTTGTTTAATAATTCAGCAGGTTACAAAGACATGAATTTCTTTCGGAATAAAACCCTCTCACTCCCTGTGCCCGCTCCAATTTAATGTGTCGTATACGCCCTGCGTTCAATCTCGTGCTCTTCAAGCTCTAAAGTACGGATACTTCCTGGTGAAATATCCCACTTACATTCTGTAGGCAAGAAGGAAATGCTTCAAAAATAGTAGGAACTGCATTTTCCTTCAAAAATTTTTTCTTCATGAAATGATCAAATAATTGCGGTTTGGAATATCTTGAACATATTATTGTGTAAGGAGGAGGTACCCAATTTTCCCTTCTAATGGCCTTAATCCACTTCGCTCTCCTTTCTCCATTTACATGAAACCTCAGCAGAAGTTGACAAAAACAACATAAATCTGACCTAAACATTCTTACGAAATGTGGACGGTGCTTCTGGGACTCCATAATACTACCACAATATCAATGGATGAAATATAATATACTAGCCCACATATTATCAGCCATACTTATTATCTCACCTGTGAAATGTTATTCCAGGAATATTTTTGGTTTTCCGATTCATGCAACCGTACGCACAACACGGTATTATAACACATACAATACCAACTTAATGTTAGTATCTCTTTTACGCTTTAGTGTGTTGTACAGTGTTCACGTCTGAAAATTCCCGTAGTTGCAATTTGTCTTATTCACCTTATTCACTTCAGTGTGCTGTTATTGTTTTGACAGTCAAAAGAAAACATGCGTTCTCGAACCTATATACGACCACGCCGCGTATGTATAGCACTGTCAATGATTTTCACTCTCAAAGCTGCCGCGACGCCAAGTCTAAGCTTCGACTACTATATATTAAAAATGTGATATCACGCAGCTAATTAATTTAGTGTCAAGAAATTTATACTAGGTGTGTATTTCGGTGACATTTCTGAGATCGATCGCACCAGAAATGTAGGTGGTAGATTTGAATCTTCTTTTGGTGTTTTAAGTTATTGCTTAATTAATTTTCCTTTCTTAAGGTGTATCGTTCCTTTTTTAACTCTCTTGAACGGCGGGCGTTTTCATTTTAAATTGTTTACCATGTATATTTTCTTGAGAGGATTGCTAAGATTTATAATTGAACATGTACTTATTTATGACTATTATTAAATTGTATTTTATCTTGATCACTTTGAGTTTATTTAATGCTTTCGTTGATACGTTACTGTTCAAATTCTAGCCGGTTGTGAAGACCGAAACGTAATTGCTTGCGTATTCTGTCATTATTACGTCATTGTGTCATGGCCTCCCATCTTTCATGTTTTCTAATCTGGGGGCTTTGCTTGCATCTTATCATCTTGGAATTGTTGTGGTAGCGCCGGTTGCTTAAATGAGATGGGCGTATGCTCTTATCTTCTGCTATTGATAATTGTGTTGGATTGTGGTGACGCTTAATGCCATGCTACGTAAATAAATGTATTATTCTTGAAGATTCCAGTGGTGAAAATTTTCTGATTATTTATATTTTAATTCTTATTTATTATTTAAACGCCTTTTAATATTTTTATGGGACTATAATAGTCGACAAATTCCAGTCTCACAGCGTCATGTATTGGAATTGTGTTTTCTCCTAATATAATTTTATGTTATAATGTTTAAGCTTGGGTTTTGTGATTTTTTTATTTTAGATATGGTAAACATGGGATGCCATTTTAAATAGTAATTTATTACAATTCATGACATTTATAAGAAATGTGTGGTTCAACTAATAATATACTTTATAAAGGAAACCTAACTTTTTTATTTTATTGCGTTATGTACTCCTTTTACCTTCTAGTTTTTCAATTAAAACTTTCTCTGATTTTAAACGGGGTTTTATTTAAGTATTTTGATAAGAATACTAGCCCTGGAGGCATACACTTGTTAGTCCTCCACTCTTTATCATGCGGGAATTAGTTTTCTTCCCGTGGCGCTTCTTGGCGGCTATTTTTGATAGGTTAACTTCCCAGGTAATATTGTCCTGAAAATGTTGGTGTTCCATTGTTGCTTCGTGTAGTGTTTTTGAACCGCATATACTTGTCCTTCCTTCTCCTGCTCCTTTAATAAGCTCACGAGACAAAAAATTATTCACCCTAGTGCGCACGCACACGTGGATGGTTAAGCCTCTACAGATGGCGCAGTGAACGAGTCTCGTGCTCAACCTCAAGCACACTGCCTCTACGTGAGTACAAAGCAGTAGCGATTAGCGAGATATTGATGTTTCAAGCGGGCAGTGTACATCAACGTGGGTAGATATAAGGATGTGACAGAGTGGCGAAAAGGGGCAATCTTGTTTGGCCGTGCCTATGGCCATACAGTGCGTGATGTTGCTGGATTTGTTGTTGTTTCGCAGAGGACTGTTGAGAGTGTCTACATGCAGTGGCGTACTACAGGTAGCCACGAAACATGACGTCAGAATTGTGGTCAGAAGAAGATCTTGACTGAGAGGGACGGGAGACGAGCTTCACGGCTTGCGAATCAAAATCGCTTCCAAACCAGACTGGAATTGCTGCAGTCAGTGATTGAAGGTTCATCCCAACCTGTTAGCGAGAAAACATTGTGACGGGAACTGCATGCAATGAAGATTTGGAGGCCATTGCTCACACAGGCACATAAATCTGCGTGTCTTAAATGGTCTAGAATTCTTCGAACGTAAACAATTGCTGACTGGCGGAACGTAATGTGATCTAAAGAATCACGTTTCTGCCTGCATTCCAATGACGCACGTCGTCAAGTGAACCGAAGGCCAAATCAATAATTTCATCCTGGATGTGTGCAAGGTCTGTCTCAAGCCGGAAGTGTGTCTGTGATGTATAGGGTGTGTTTTTCTTATCATGGATTGGGCTCGCTCGCTGAGATGACCAGTAACATGAACCAGCATGTTTATTTAAACATCTTAAATGATCAGGTATTACCTTTCAGTCAACACCTGCATGATGTGAATCGTATTGATACTTACTGGAGGCATGCAAAGTAACCTGATTAGAACCCCATTGAAAATCTGTGGGACATGTTGGAACTGCGGGTAAAGCAACGACATCAGTATCCTCGCAATTTGGTCGAATAACACGATCAAATCCTCAGCGTGTCGCTTGACCTGGATGCGACGTACCTGCATAATTTTGTGGACACACGTCCTAACCGTATCCAGGCGGTTAGAAAGTCCAGAGACGGAGTTACACGGTATTCAATGATGCTTGTAACGATTTCTCCAGGGGTGACTAATTTTTTGTCCGGTGAGCTTATATCTACTCTCTCAGCAGTCCAACAGCGGAAAGCGCAGCCATTGTGTTGATGGTGTTGGAATGTTTAGGAAAGCATGAGACTCGTAATGCATGGACACAGCATTAGGTGGCGGTCCGATTGACAGGAACCACGCACAAGGCGAAGGAACTGCAATAGTGAGTCAGGCTCCGTGCAATAGTGAGTCAGGCTCCGTGCAGAATGGATGTGAGGGGAAAGAACAGCGTGCGTACATCAAACTGGCCGTTCTCCTGGGTCGCAATGCCAAACAATGACACCGAGTACTCGTGGAAGCTGTGGGGAATAATTCCCTTCCGTATCGGACCGTTGAGAGATGGATAGCAGCATTTCAGCACGGACGGGAAACAAATAGCGCCGTGCAACGCTTCGGAATACCTGTTAGCGTTCGTACTGACGTGTCACGTGCAGTAATTACCCAGTGCATAGACGTAGAAAATAGATGGACACTACTTTACTAACAAGCTGAAAATGGTACTGAAAAACTAACCATCGACGGAACGTTACGGGGAGATCTTTATCTGCGTAAAGTTGCATCAAGGTGGGTACCACGAGCATTCAGTGTTGCGCAAAAATGGACAAGGTACGTCATATGCTCTGACCACTTGGTACGCTACCAACAGGAAGGCAAGCAAATGCTGGGGAGAATAGTGTCCGTATATGCGTAGTCTTTAGAGCTCTAACTGGTATCTAACGTCTCCCGCATCGTTGGCAACGTGTTGTGGACAATCTAGGGGACTAGTATAAGGGTTTACCGTATAGGTTACCATACTCTCTGTGAATAAACATTATGTAGCACAAGGAATTTATGGCTGATAGATTCCTCGCTTTATATCCTACACCTGGTAAACCTACTCGGCATTATCCATACTTCCCCCGTGTATTCCCAAGCTAAGCCCAGCGAGCGAGAGATCCCGAAGTGGACCGTTCGTTCCTGGCTTTCCGTTTTTAGAGGCATTTAAGGGAAAAGGGTGACGACCAAGCAAAATAAAATAAATTTTAAAAACAACACTCTTACATTTATTAACACAAGCGTTCAAAAACACAAAAATTTCCTTGCTGGATTTATTATAATGAATTTTCATAATGTCTGATCGTCATGTAGCGCTTTATAACCAAAGAAATCCTCGTCCTCCAGCTTTACTGTTCTGGAATGAAAATTAACAAAAAAATTAGGCCTTACTGCCTTTAAAAATTAAAGTATTTAACTGAAAGAGTCCAGAGACTTCAATAAATATTTGCACAAAATTAGTAGGCAGCTCTCTCGCTTATTATTCCACAGAAAAATTAACCTAAGGTTCCATGAATTTATAGTAATCTCAACACGTGGTCAATATTGAATTCTGATGAATTTCAGTATTTAAAGTGCATAACATTCATAAATAACACCAGTAGAAGCTTTGATGGAAAATCAAAATCAATTCAAAAATATTATTATTATTATTAATAATAATAATAATAATAATAATAATGATAATAATAATAATCTCTAACCTTGTCTGGGTAGCATTTTACTTTATCATCACACGATCATATTTACCAACTAGTGTATCTCAATAAATAATTCTCATGGCAATTATAATTCATATTTCTCTAAATAATGATCCTTCCAATTTATTATTATTATTATTATTATTATTATTATTATTATTATTATTATTATTATTATTATTATTATTATTATTATTATTATTATTATTATTATTATTACTCATTATCACTTGAATTCAAGTTGATTATGCCGTTTGTGAACATTTAATTTTTATATTTGCATAGCATTCGAAGTTCAAGTCAGTTTGACCATATTTTGGAAGTTGAATATAAATGTATTGAAAATTTCCTCATCCACGTGTGAGTTAATTGAAGATTAATTTACAAATCGCTTGCCTTTGCGGAAAAATAACGAGACGATCTTTCACCTAAATCTTTAGAAATTGCAAATTAAATCCTAGTCTAGCCTTACTCGACATAAATCTTATCAAGTTTTTCCTTAAGGTGCGCAAATAAGTCCTCATGGTGGGAAGCAACGTTGAACACAATCTGTGCCGTTGCCATAATGCACGACCAGATCAAATCACATTAAACCATCGAAAAACATGGAAAATATTCATAATTACAACACACACACACACAACATTCACACAAGGTAACACGTACTTTTTATATACAATATTTACAGCGAATCCTGCCCTTATACATTTATTCATTATTTTTAGCATGGTCATATCAATAGTTTCCGGAGGATGAATTCCTGTATGGAAATACTCTTTCCTCAATAGTGGCTAGTGATCGAAATTCGTGATATCACTTGGATTGAAATATTCCTCAAACAACGATGGAGATTCATCTGAATTTCTGAAATTTATTTGAAGATTCCAATAAGATTCCATAATCATCACCATCACATGGGTTACAAGTCGCAAATATCGCGTTCGTGAGCCTCAGTCGCATTATGATTACTCCCTATTCGTGAAATATATTCAACGTGTGCTTCGCTTATGATAAGTCACGTTGTGCTCCCAAAGACACACCAACAAGTCATTCACCAATAATAAATTCTCCAGTTATTAAATTACTCAATTAACATCCCGCAGGACAGCCATATTCCAGGCACATCATGAACTGAGCACATTAAATCTCACATATAAGGAATCTAAGATAATTTATAGCTCACGACCTTTTAATTCCATTTTTAACCCGATCTTTACTTGATTTTATTATTATTCAAGTGATTATTAGATCTATCAGTCCTTATGAAATGTAGTGAAATTAGATGACTCTATTCTAAAGAATACAAGTGATCTTAAAATGATACAATGTTCGATCCTATCTCACAAATTTTATACGTAACTCCAATCCAGATTAATTACAATATCACAGGCAAACAAATGAAGTTTATCGCGTGGTCAGTGATTTTTAGATATGTATAACTCCTATGTATGGGAACTCACTCAAAAACAGACTACACAGCTAATCTAATAGGTTTCAAATTTCAGTCACACACATGTAACTCGACTACAATGACACCTCGAGAAATGGAAAATGAAATAATTCTATCTAAAACAAGAACGAATAGAGCTACGATTTAGAGAAGAAAGATGCTCTAGCTTTACCAAGATGAGAAAGAAAATAAACATTTAAATGGTACTCAAGTTTTAGATGAGGTTCGACTCCAGGTTGCAGTTAGTCATTCCGGCATTTCCTCGGTCAGTCACCCTCTCTGACCAGATGCGCCTCACATACTTAGAAAGTCATGGAGACACGGCCGTAGACGTCCCACGATGAAATTAGGATGCACATTGTAGAGGAATAATCCATCTTGATGTACACAGCAATTCACTGGGATGAATTCCGACACGTTCCAGAAGTATAGGCTGTAACTAAGACGATAAATATTAAAATATGTTCACACACGCTGGATTACTAAATGTTCTCGTGGAGAAATAAACTTAACTTGGATCTCCAATGTTGAGATTCACTCCATAAGAGTTGCTAATAAACTTTCACTAATTTTAGCAGAGCGGATGTCTGCTTGCACGCAGAGTTCTCTTTCCACGTAGTTACGATGAAAAGTAGCAGCAGCGGAGTTACAGCAGAGTGACAGCAGAGGTAGTAGATATCAGCACCAGAGTAGAGATCGATTTACTTCGAACCTGGAATTTTATAGTCTTGGCTCGGGAGGCGTGTAATTTTTAAAGACGATCATGGGTTCACAGGGTCTCTTATAATTGACTGTGACTGTTCTCGAAGTTTGCTCGCAGCACAGGTCGTCCGCGCGTGGCACGCTGGAAACACAGGCTCGTCACGTGATCTACCCCGCAGTCAGTCGAATACGGATCAATACATCCCCCTTCTGAATGACAAAAAGCAGTTTGGTGCTCGCTCACTGCTTCCCAAATGACGAACACAGCTCCCGGTGAACAATAAAATTTTAATGTTAGCTTGTCGTAAATATTCTAAAGATCGCCAAATTTGAAGGGCACAATACATTATACACTACCTTACGCTCCCCATTTCAATGTGAATATTTCCATTTGTCTGATAGATACTGTATTCGTGCAAAAACATAGTTGCCATGCCTTATGCCCCAATAGCCCAATTTAACCAACGATACTCAGTGCTCAATAAGATTTGGAGCAACATGAACACGACTGCACTTGATTCTTACAGTAAACCATCGAATTGTTTCACAAAAATAATTAAAAAATAGCACATTTTCCTCTGAATCGGAAATTTTGAACAATGAAAACCGAATAAGCAAAAAAAAAAAGGCGTCTTCTGAAATGAAGTCCAGACAACTAAGCTTTGAAACTCTTATCATCGCACTGTGCTAGCAATCGTTTGTAGTGGGTACGGCCACCACGCATACGAATGGGTGCTTCCATCCTGTGATGCATGCCTCGGATTAGGCCATTAAGTTTGTCTTGTTGCAAATGGCCCCACTCCACTATTGCAGATACAATAAGTTCCTGGTGGGTTTGGACGCTATAAAATGGTCAATTTCCGCTTATTCCATGCATGATGAATCGCATTCATATCTAGGGTCTGTGCAGACCAATCAATTCGAGTAATGTTGTGTCTTTGGTGATACCGCAACACATTCCCAAGTCAGTGAGGTCTTTCATTGTCGTCTGTAGTAGGGTTGGGCAGACCGGAACATTCACTTGTTCCGCAACATTCGAAACTTGAGGCGGAGTGTTTCGGTACCGAGTGCCGAGACACGGGACACAGAACACAGGACTGTAGCTGCGTCCTAGAGAGAACTTCGAGAGGCAACAGGACATGCTCCGCTTCAGCTGGAATGTGCCTGAACCGAACGTGCTGTCCCAAGGCCGCACTAGATAGATTAGTTGGCCTTGGCTGTCTACCTGTCGATACCGGCTATGTGCCGCCCTGTGTTGGAGTGTCAACATTTTTTCATCCAGTTATATCTTTAATTCCAAAGCGATGACCCGTGTTTTTCTTGGGCTTAAAAGTTTCCTTAAAGTCCAAATTAATTTTTAACATCAATTCCCGAGAAAGTGTTGAGGGAAATTTTTGAGATATTGAAGAAAGTAAATGGAAGTTGAGAGGGAAGGAATTTGAAGTGCAGAGAGCATAAGGCGGAGCGCACATTGGGACGCAGGCGAAGCAGCTAAAGCAGTGCAGCGCAGAGCAGATTTTTGTAATCCACACAAATCATTGCACCATCGCAAGTTGACAGACAGGGCAGGACAGAGCAGAGCAGGCCGGTTCTGCACCTACTTCCGCCTACCACGCGCAGTCTTCGAAATACAGTTTTCCTGCGCACGTGTCACGCAGTTAGTTAAGAAATGGAGGAGAAAATTACCACAGCCATTCAGTCTCACCATGTTTTGTAGGTACTATGTGAATCATGTGGACTGCAATGCAGTATGTACGTATATATGTATGTACGTATGTATGTATGTATGTATGTTCGTGAGAAAATGGCTGAACAGAATTTAATGAAAATCGGTATGTAAATTCGGGGAATAAGGCACTACAGTCTAGGCTATAAATAATTTTATTCACGTTGCGTAACAAGGTAGTTTAGAGAAAGGCCTAAAATGTAATCCACCGAGCAAGTGGCCGTGCGGTTAGGGTCGCGCCTCTGTGAGCTTGCATTCGGGAGATAGTGGGTTTGAACCCCACTGTCGGCAGCCCTGAAGATGGTTTTCCGTGGTTTCCTATTTTCACACTAGGCAAATGCTGGGGCTGTACCTCAATTAAGGCCACGCCCGCTACCTTCCCAATCTTCCACCCTTCTTCCGTCGCCGAAAACCTTCGATATGTTAGTGCGACGTTAAACAAACAGCAAACAAAAGAATGTAATCCTCATATATCTATGAAACAATCCGTGACCCAAGTTCTCGCAACATATAGAATTTAAGACAAAGATCTAATGCTGATTATGGAGAGCATCATCGCCGACTCCGTCGCCGTCATCCATCATCACATTTATGTGAAGAGATAAATACGGAAAATCATTTATCATGTCATGTCAAATATAAATGCAAACGCGTTCACAACAGATTGTCAATGTTGATTGATTTTAGTATCTTGTGTCTTGTGACAACTAGATGAAAATCTAGCAGTACATTTGTAAATACATATTTTTCCCTCTCCCCCACTGTGATCCTATTAATGAATTTACCATGCAAGTTGGTAGTGCGGTTAGGATCGCCTTGCTATGAGCTTGCATTCAGGAGATAGGGGGTTCGAACCCCACTGTCGGCAACCGTGAAGATAGTTTTCCGTGGTTTCCCATTTTCACACCAGGCTAATGCTGGGGGGGGGTACCTTAATTAAGGCCTCGGTCGCTTCCTTCCCATTCCTATTCCATCGTTGCCATAAGACCTATCTGTGTCGGTGCGACGTAAACAATATAAAAAATAATCATGAATTAAATTCTTTGCTTAGTCCATATGAACGCCGAACATCGGTAACATAGAAATATTGTTCAGTCTTGTAAACTGGCGAAGGTGGTTGTTTTTATTGCGATTGTCTTAAGCTGAATAACCGCGTTGCCATGAGTACAAGGGAAATTGTGAAGATGACTAACAAAATGAGAAAAATTGCGAATGCTTGAAGAAAAAGAAAAAAAGAGCCTCTTTATACTGGATGCCCCAGTATCACAGAGTCTAAAGAAAACATGTTATTTCTGAAAACCGACGAGACCCTGCGTGTCAATGTGCGCTCACGTCCACTTCGCAATTTCGTAAACTTCGCGCTGTTCTGCTCTGCTCTTCCCTGCTCTGCGGCCAACTGCTTCTCAATGTGCGCCCGGCCTAACAGCACGAAAGTACAACAATGTATTCATCCAGTTATATTTTTAATTCCAAAGCGACGACCCATATTTTTCTTGGGGTTAAAAGTTTCCTTAAAGTCCAAATTAACGTTTAACGTCAATCCCTGAGAAAGTGTTGAGGGAAATTTTCGAGATATTAATTACTCACTAATTACTCACAATACAGGCCAATACATTCAACTGGTAAAAATATTCTCGAATTGGTTACTTTTAAACACCTACACTGCCATTGTAACCGTGTTATGTGTATTTTATATTGACCGGAAATATCTTAACCTAAAAGCAGCCTTTAACGTGATTATTGGGCGCGAATTTCAGTGTTCCGACTATTCGTTCACGTTCCCTGCAGCTTTATGCTGGACATGGCCATAACTACACACAGGCACACACCACACAGCACGTTCCGTACAGGCACACTCCCAGTTCCCACTGGCGCGGAGCATGTAATGTTGCCTCTCGAAGTTCTCTCTACACTGCGCAGTTATAGTCCCGCGTCCCGTGCGCCCGCTGCACAGTTCAGCTAGTAGGCGAAGGGCAGTGCATAGTGGCGCTTCTGATGGGACAGCGAGTCATTGTCTCCAGCTCGCTTGAGAATGTTTCGGAACAATTGACACTCGGTGTTCTGGAACAGCGGAACATAACTGTGCACCGGCACCTTGTGCCGAAACAGGGACATAGTACCCAACCCTAGTCTGTAGGATGAAATGATCACCAAATGCAGTTCGGAAGTGCCATACAAATGGTTGTAGTACCTCCTGAATGTATCGAGGGCCATTCAATGCACCCTGAATGGGTGCGAGAGGGGTCCGACGTCCCAGGATTATTCCTTCCCAGGACATAACAATTGCGTCAGCATATAGAAGGAATTCCTGGACTTGTCCATATTGATGATGTCGTCCAGGTGTTCACCATAATTTTATATGTCAGGTGTCAGGTCTCAAACCAATCCTGGTGTCATCGGTTAACATGACATTACCCCATTCTCTAATGGTTCAATGTTGAAAAGCAAGAGCCAAGTTACTTCGATAAGCTCGGTTCTGTTGGTTCAGTTCAAAGCTTCTCTCTTGTGGCCTGAAGAAGATCCTAATGCAGTCTTCTGTGCACTGTCTGGTCTGCGATACGAAACCCTGTTGCTCTAGAGATGTCATTCCTGAGAGCTCTGGCATTTGATTTTGGACGATTGTGAGCCGACGATTGAAGATAACGATCCTCGGCTCTCGTGTTGTAATACGAGGATGGCCAGAACGAGGCCTATCGTTCACATTCCCTGTCTCTCTGTACTTTCTCCTAACCGTATACACGCTGATTGCTGCGGCACTTAACCGACGGGCAACAACTTTCTGTGTATGACCTGACGGCAATAAGGACACTGACTGAATCCTGTCAAACGTTTGCAATCGTCTACGTGGCATGTCATTGTACGACTGAACACAAACTGGCTGTAGAGTTTGGCGATATGAGACAACGCACCATTTGCCTCAACGCTCAGCTTATCTTCACGTGACCCGTATACGAGAATAAAGCATTCTAGTACTAAACACTGCTGAATATCAGTGTTGCGTTAGTCTAATGTATAAAATGCCTCTGTGAATGCGGCACGCAATATCTCGGAATACTCGTTTTGGCTGTATTCCAAACATTTGTTGAGGTGTGTATTAGATAATTATTCTTAAAATACACTGACTGACAGTGATAATGCAACACCAAGGAGGAGTGGTTCGAAAGGGATGAAAGTTGGGGAAAAAACAGAGTCGGCACGGAAGAATAATTGATGTTTATTTCAAACCGATATGCAGGTTACACAATGCGCACGGCATCGACTCAGTAGGATGTAGGACCACCGCGAGCGGCGATGCACGCAGAAACACGTCGAGGTACAGAGTCAATAAGAGTGCGGATGGTGTCCTGAGGGATGGTTCTCCATTCTCTGTCAACCATTTGCCACAGTTGGTCGTCCGTACGAGGCTGGGGCAGAGTTTGCAAACGGCGTCCAATGAGATCCCACACGTGTTCGATTGGTGAGAGATCCGGAGAGTACGCTGGCCACGGAAGCATCTGTACACCTCGTAGAGCCTGTTGGGAGATGCGAGCAGTGTGTGGGCGGGCATTATCCTGCTGAAACAGAGCATTGGGCAGCCCCTGAAGGTACGGGAGTGCCACCGGCCGCAGCACATGCTGCACGTAGCGGTGGGCATTTAACGTGCCTTGAATACGCACTAAAGGTGACGTGGAATCATACGCAATAGCGCCCCAAACCATGATGCCGCGTTGTCTAGCGGTAGGGCACTCCACAGTTACTGCCGGATTTGACCTTTCTCCACGCCGACGCCACAATCGTCTGCGGTGACTATCACTGACAGAACAGAAGCGTGACTCATCGGAGAACACGACGTTCCGCCATTCCCTCATCCAAGTCGCTCTAGCCCGGCACCATGCCAGGCGTGCACGTCTATGCTGTGGAGTCAATGGTAGTCTTCTGAGCGGACGCCGGGAGTGCAGGCCTCCTTCAACCAATCGACGGGAAATTGTTCTGGTCGATATTGGAACAGCCAGGGTGTCTTGCACATGCTGAAGAATGGCGGTTGACGTGGCGTGCGGGGCTGCCACCGCTTGACGGCGGATGCGCCGATCCTCGCGTGCTGACGTCACTCGGGCTGCGCCTGGACCCCTCGCACGTGCCACATGTCCCTGCGCCAACCATCTTCACCACAGGCGCTGCACCGTGGACACATCCCTATGGGTATCAGCTGCGATTTGACGAAGCGACCAACCTGCCCTTCTCAGCCCGATCACCATACCCCTCGTAAAGTCGTCTGTCTGCTGGAAATGCCTCCGTTGACGGCGGCCTGGCATTCTTAGATATACACGTGTCCTGTGGCACATGACAACACGTTCTACAATGACTGTTGGCTGAGAAATCACGGTACGAAGTGGGCCATTCGCCAACGCCGTGTCCCATTTATCGTTCGCTACGTGCGCAGCACAGCGGCGCATTTCACATTATGAGCATACCTCAGTGACGTCAGTCTACCCTGCAATTGGCATAAAGTTCTGATCACTCCTTCTTGGTGTTGCATTTGCTCTGTCAGTCAGTGTAATACATGAAGCTAGTTGAGGCCACTCCAGTCATCTTCAATGCACTCAGCTATGGAGTACCATGGATTTACCAACGACTCTAAAAATATTTGCAAATGTTTAATGGGAGCTGATGGAATTATTGACTTATTTCGTTATTAAGGGCTGTACCTAACACAATATAACATTATTTGAGTTTCCTTTAATCAAGATCAGGGCAAATTGAAATGATGCGATGGCCTGGTAGTGTGAGTATATATGGTATTCCGACATCCTGGCAACTCATCATTGTCCTTACTTTTCGTGTATACTGGAAGACTGTATACGTATAAATTGATTTTTTTCAATCAATACTGATCTGCATTTAGGGCAGTCGCCCAGGTGGCAGATTCCCTATCTGTTGCTTTCCTAGCCATTTCCGAAATGATTTCAAAGAAATTGGAAATTTATTGAACATCTCCCTTGGTAAGTTATTCCAATCCCTAACTCCCCTTCCTATAAATGAATATTTGCCCCAGTTTGTCCCAGTTTGTCCTCTTGAATTCCAACTTTATCTTCATATTGTGATCTTTCCTACTTTTAAAAACGCCATTCAAACTTACTCGTCTACTAATGTCATTCCACGCCATCTCTCCGCTGACAGCTCGGAACATACCACTTAGTCGAGCAGCTCTTCTTCTTTCTCTCAATTCTTCCCAACCCAAACATTGCAACATTTTTGTAACGCTACTCTTTTGTCGGAAATCACCCAGAACAAATCGAGCTGCTTTTCTTTGGATTTTTTCCAGTTCTTGAATCAGGTAATCCTGGTGAGGGTCCCATACACTGGAACCATACTCTAGTTGGGGTCTTACCAGAGACTTATATGCACTCTCCTTTACATCCTTACTACAACCCCTAAACACCCTCATAACCATGTGCAGAGATCGGTACCCTTTATTTACAATCCCATTCATGTGATTACCCCAGTGAAGATCTTTCCTTATATTAACACCTAGATACTTACAATGATCCCCAAAAGGAACTTTCACCCCATCAACGCAGTAATTAAAACTGAGAGGACTTTTCCTATTTGTGAAACTCACAACCTGACTTTTAGCCCCGTTTATCAACATACCATTGCCTGCTGTCCATCTCACAATATTTTCGAGGTCACGTTGCAGTTGCTCACAATCTTGTAACTTATTTATCACTCTATAGAGAATAACATCATCCGCAAAAAGCCTTACCTCCGATTCCACTCCTTTACTCATATCATTTATATATATAAGAAAACATAAAGGTCGGATAACACTGCCCTGAGGAACTCCCCTCTCAACTATTACAGGGTCAGACAAAGCTTCACCTACTCTAACTCTCTGAGATCTATTTTCTAGAAATATAGCAACCCATTCAGTCACTCTTTTGTCTAGTCCAATTGCACTCATTTTTGCCAGTAGTCTCCCATGATCCACCCTATCAAATGCTTTAGACATGTCAATCGCGATACAGTCCATTTGACCTCCAGAATCCAAGATATCTGCTATATCTTGCTGGAATCCTACAAGTTGAGCTTCAGTGGAAGAACATTTCCTAAAACCGAATTGCCTTCTATCCAACCAGTTATTAATTTCACAAACATGTCTAATATAATCAGAAAGAATGCCTTCCCAAAGCTTACATACAATGCATGTCAAACTTACTGGCCTGTAATTTTCAGCTTTATGTCTATCACCCTTTCCTTTATACACAGGGGCTACTATAGTAACTCTCCATTCATCTGGTATAGCTCCTTCGGCCAAACAATAATTAAATAAGTACTTCAGATATGGTACTATATCCCAACCCATTGTCTTTAGTATATCCCCAGAAATCTGATCTATTCCAGCCGCTTTTCTACTTTTCAACTTTTGTATCTTATTGTAAATGTCATTGTTATCATACGTAAATTTTATTACTTCTTTGGCCTTAGTCTCTTCCTCTATCTCGACATTATCCTTGTAACCAACAATCTTTACATACTGCTGACTGAATACTTCTGCCTTTTGAAGATCCTCACATACACACTCCCCTTGTTCATTAATTATTCCTGGAATGTCCTTCTTGGAACCTGTTTCTGCCTTAAAATACCTATACATACCCTTCCATTTTTCACTAAAATTTGTATGACTGCCAATTATGCTTGCCATCATGTTATCCTTAGCTGCCTTCTTTGCTAGATTCAATTTTCTAGTAAGTTCCTTCAATTTCTCCTTACTTCCACAGCCATTTCTAACTCTATTTCTTTCCAGTCTGCACCTCCTTCTTAGTCTCTTTACAACTTTTCCTTGGAAGGGGTTGTGAAAAGATTTTTTATTTTTTATTTAGAATTTGCTTTACGTCGTACCGTAGGTCTTATGGCGACGATGGGAAAGGAAAGGGCTGAGAGTAGGAAGAAGCGGCCGTGGCCTTAATTAAGGTACAGCCCCAGCATTTGCCTGGTGTGAAAATGAGAAACCACAGAAAACCATCTTTAGGGCTGCCGATAGTGGTGTTTGAACCCACTATCTCCCGGATGCAAGCACACAGCTGTGCACCCCTAACCGTACGGCCAACTCGCCCGGTGGATATAAAAAGAAAGCCGGTCCTACCGAGTGCGGTGACGGATCTTCAGTAGATATTGTTGGTTTTGATTGTTACCATGTACAATTATAAAAAATCAATCAATCAATACTGATTATCGTTGGGATAGCTTAATGCATATTGGCTTACAGTTAGTGTAAGGCGGAACATTGGCAATAATGCGAATAGCTTTATTTCGCTAATTGAAAATATCACCTGTGTGCGATCTGTTGCCAAAGAGTACCAAGAATAGCAAAACATACTCTAAAAGGATGCAAAATATGCAGAACATAGATATGCTTTATCGACTGCATGCTTCAAAAGGAGGAAGTAGGTTTACTACTTGGAATAACCTGACACAAGTATGATTAATGAGGTATTCTCCTGTCAGCGTTGTAACAAGAGGGATTCCTAAATCATAGACATGCTTGCTGTAACTCACACATTTCCAAATATTGTTACATGTTTTAATTAAAATTTCCAATGTTACAAAAGCACGCTGACTACGCAATGCAAATCGGTTTTGTTTTTCTGTGTCTTGGATTGGCTTTGGGAACAGAAAATTCTGAGTTGAATTATTCATAACTCTTCGTTAATTTCTATCATGTTGAAGAGGCCATTTCGTCGTGTTGATTCTAGCACACTGGGAGCTGATGGAATTATTGACTTATTAGGTTACATTAGGTCTCAGTGACCTCTTACATCATCAACGTCACGGACCTGCTCCATTCAGGAGCCCAATGGTCAGGTAAATGAACGGTTTTGGGGAGAGGGGCTTACCCCTCTCCTTGGGACCAGCTCGGGCCAAATAATTGCCAACTGCTGACCTCAGCATTCCCGGGTTTCCCTCAGGCTTGTAGAGAACACATGACGCGGGTCTGCTGTGACCAGCAGTCGGGTGAACTAGTGTTATCCTTCTAAAAATTTTCGAACGATAGCACAGTGAGCATTCACCGGTTCCTCAGTAGTCTCGAGGCTCTCAGTCTGACGAAAGATTGCAGGATATGGGTTTTTTTACTTCAGTGGGGCTCCCCAGCCCGCACCTCCGCGTTTCGATCAAAACCATCTACATCGCCTCCGACATTCTGTTATTTTAAGGAAAGAGAGACAGCAGAGAGAGTTGGAAAACTTCCATACAGGGAAGTATAGTGATTGCCCCCATGTCAGACATGTTACCAAGCAGATTTGGTATTAGGATGTGTGGTGCAGGAATGTGGTAATAAGGGCCAGGAAATAATTCCATAGCAGAAATAGAAAAATGCCAACAGGCAAAATATGGAAAGTTCTGCATAACACATGAAAGGAAGTGGGCGCAAAAAGTCCAGGTATAATTATTTAGGAACAAGTATCATGCAATATTCATTAAACGTGTTCCAAGCAGGTCCAATTATTCTGGTGATCCGTTCTTCTAGGCACTGTTGTGTCTACTGCGGGAAAGACATGCCGCGAGAAATCCTAGGACCTGCTGCATAGCCTGGTCTCTTTGCGGTCCCTGGTACCGAGGCTCCGATCCGGGAGAATGTGGCCATACCCGCCTAGACGGGTCCTACTGGAGAGGCAGACATATGATGACGGGCCTGGATTCTCTGCGGCCGTGCCATGGCTATGTATTCCGAGCAACTGCAGTGAAAATCCTGATGCACTCCCCCGCTCCGCCAGCGCAGTTGGCGGACACCGGCGCCTCTCTAGGTTCCGTACAAGCTGTGTATTTGTTGTGGTGATGATCAGAACAGCGATTGCAGCGTATCTGGAGCTCACAGCTAAACTGACAGTGGCCGCACAGCATGCAGCGGAAAACTGCAAGAGCTGTTGAGTGGGACGTTTAGAACTCACCTGACTGCCGCTTCCTACTGAGGTCCTCTCTATAGCTGTCCCTCGTTTGGTGAACCTGCGTCTTCTTCCTCCTGGTATAGGGTAGACGTCGTCTTCCTCATTGCGGCGATCTCTTCTCGGCCGAGGAGGTGGCCTCTTCCTGGTAGCACCTCTCCTTTTGGTCTGGGGAGCGAGAGGCCACGGATTTTCCTGCTACAGTGATGGCTTCAACTTCCTGGTCGGCAGCGGCGTCGATAGGCGCTGGCACATGAGTTTTCTTCCTGTGCTGTAGGACGACCGCAGATGTCTGCATCGTGAATCAGGTACCAGCAGTCCGGGAAGCCTGAGTAACAGCCTGGGAACGCCAGAGGGCATCCCTCTCCTCCGTGCTGCCGTCTGTTGTGCGGGGCACCGTCCAGGTTTGCAACCGCGTGGTGGGCCCTTCCTGGGTGGCCCGACTAGATGGCTGGCGTTGATGGATAGCGGTCTTGGGCATCTGCGTCCACTTTCAAATGCGGCGCAGAAGAAACTGGACGCGCCGTCGCAACGCTCGGTTGCGTTATCGTCCACTCGAATCCTTACGTAGACTGGTGAAGGAAATTATAGTGCGCTCAGAATGCCTGTGTAAGATTTATCTGTGGACTTCGTTACGCTGACCATGTCACACCATCTTACACGCGGCTCGAGTGGCTTCACCTGCAAGAACGACGCACACTTCATACTCTTTGCTTCTTGCATACTATTCTTAAAAGTTCTCAACCAGCCTATCTCCGTGATCGAATGAAGCTCCTCTCCACAGACCATAACAAAAATACCCGATCCTGCAGTAACATGTGTTTATCCCTTCCTGCACACAGAACAGCAATCTACACGAAATCATTCACCGTTACCGCAGCCCGACAATGGA
The DNA here is from genome assembly GCF_040414725.1 of Anabrus simplex. NCBI lineage: Eukaryota > Metazoa > Arthropoda > Insecta > Orthoptera > Tettigoniidae > Anabrus > Anabrus simplex. Next base: position 1,201,009,276 of record NC_090266.1, on the reverse strand, counting down.
ATCTCTTACCAGTGGACGTCAGAAGCATGTCCAGCAGCTTAGCTTTTAAACATGCCTGTGTCGAAATACTAGGTAAACATGCAAGAATCATCAAATTATGACTTGAAAACACCTACTCCTACCGCCTCTTCATCATAATTTCCCTCTTCCTTTCACAGATATTCTTCTTCTTCCTCTTCTTCTACTTCTTACGAATCCCTCTCTTCACCTCTCAACTTGAAGGCGATATTTCGGTGTACTGTAGAAATGTATATATTTTCTAAACTTTTTCTTAAGTAGTTGTTATAGTACTCATTATTCATAATTATATTCTTAGTACTCATTATTCATAATTATATTCTTAGTACTCATTATTCATAATTATATTCTGCACTTTACGTACGATTTATATTATATAGATGATTTTTTTTAAAGTGTGGTTACTTTTGTTAATGGTATGACTGTTAATATTGTCCATATTATCATATTATTGTCATCAGTAGTTATTATTAAGTGTTCTAGGTTAAGACTGGTTAAGTGTAAGAAAGGGAGTACATCCCTAACTTTGCCAGGATAAATAAAACATATTACTTACTTACTTACAGCCATTACAATCTGACGGCACAAGTTTGTGCCGTCCTTCTTTTGCCACTTCCTCCTGACGGTCTGCGTGGCGGTGGTGGATGTCTCCTTCTGCAGCGTCTGGGTGGCTACGTCCTGCTGCCTTTGAAAATTGGACTTTCACTGCACCTGGTAGACGAACGACCTGGAAATAGCGAGAAAGCTTCTTTTCGTAGAATATGATATCCAGGTACCAGGGGTGAAAAATAATGGCCCAATCGAAGATCTCGATGAGTTGTTGTGATTCATCATATCCGAGGCGCTCCATTAGTGCGGCAAGGAAATCGATCATTGCCATCGTGTCGTTGTGCTCGTACCTGTCACAACGATGGTACAGCATTAGCGCAGGGGACGCACGCCCAAGGAGTCGGTCCTCGAATTTCTCCTCTGGATGAAATCTTCCACTGCGGCCTCGTATTCGGAATTAGCGGGTTTATTGTTGTATGCTATCTATCCTGAAATACATACTTGTAAGAGAAGAACTGCTTAGACAATGCTCTTTAGTTGTGCACTTACAAGTGCGCAGGTGCAGACAATTATAAGCTCCTGTTGTACTGAGAAGTACAGCCCTGGAAGTACTGAGAAGTACAAGACCTGGCGAGTAGAGGAACTAAGCAGAGGCACGAACGTCCGTCCGCTATCACAGTCAGCTTGCTCCTCGACAAGATGTGGTGGCATCTCCCCATTTTATAGCAGAGTGCAGGGTTGAGAGGAGGAGTTGGGATGGAGGAGAGGATAAAGCCCTGGAAGTACTGAGAAGTACAAGACATGGCGAGGAGAGGGACTAAGCGGAGACACGTACGTCTGCCGCTATCAGAGTCAGCTTCTTTCTCGGCAAGATGTGGTGGCATCTTTCGATTTTTATAGTAGAGTGAGGGGTAAAGAGGGGGAGTTAGGATGGAAGAGGGGATACA